>NC_086204.1:30948527-31248527 GCF_035770615.1 Melospiza melodia melodia | reverse complement strand
GAATTGGAAAATAATTTCCTAACCTTGATCATAAAAGTTCTGGGAAGCACCTGGGCTTCTTCACGGCATGAGAAATCCACTTAGTGGCAGAACAACTGTCATTTGAAAAAAGTGTTCCCTGGGAGTTGTTGGAGAGGAAGGTGAGCATAGTTTCTATTTTAACCTTATGTTATAACTTAAAACTGTATTTAACACACTACTTAAGAAATTTATCACAGCATAACTTTCTAACACAACACATATAACATACATTTTAATATTTGTGAAAAGCCAATCATAAAATACACATTTTCCACACACTGCAATGCTTTTGCTTTTACAACACATATTTTTTTGTGTGGTACGAAACCTTGGCTTTCCATTTGGTAATTTAAATCTGTACAGGTCACAGAACCATTGAGGGGGGGTTCATCTTTTCCTGATCTGAAATGGTTCTCTTGCTGTAAATCAAATACACATCGATGTGTTTGTGTTCATGAATTAATTAATTCCTCTCACAGTGATATAAAATCAGTGTTCCATAATCACTCTTCTGCCGTTCTGGAGGCTGCCATGATGGAATCTTTATGCCATGGAAATCCCAAGGGCACAGGACTCTGCCATCAGATTCTATAAGCTGTGGAAATCTTTGTTCCTCAGATTAGAAATCCAAAGGCTTTCAGATTAAAGGAAAAGGAAATTTTCCCCTCTCCCTGTCATCTGGGAATGCCAAGGAGCTGGATCTACCTCACGTGTGGACAGGACACGACAAAAAATCCAAACCTGGAACCACGGAACTGTGCAATCTGCTGAGCCGACAGGACGCAGCAGGGCCCAGAACTGCTCCTGCTTTCTCTGGCACAAACAGGAATGAAGCGCTGCAGCCTGGCTGGAGAGGGCCAGACCTTGCCACGGGCAGGGCAGAGCTGCAGCTGGTGCCAGCAGAGCCAGATCTGCTGCTCCAGCCACTGCCAGGGGAGCGCGAACCACGCCAAGGGCTGCAACAGCAGCTGGTTTGTGCCCAGGGCCAAAGCAGGGCAGGGGATGGCTCAGGAGATGGGAGTTCAGTCCTGGGAGGCTCCAGCGAGCTGCTCCAGCTTCCCAGGGCGATCCATTTTGGATGGGAAAACAGATCCGAGGTCCCTGTTACCTTTTCCTGACGAGATCTCACTCATTCAGTGTATCATGGGGAAAACAGGGCATGGTGGGTGCCTGTGCTGTGAGGCACCCCCTGGGACTGGATTTATATAGCAGAGATGGCCTTTGAGTCCTAGTAAAACACCAGTGTTGTACCTGAATATCTGTACACAGGCCCTGCCCCGGTGTGTCCCGGTTGTTCCTGATGGGCTGCAGCTGTGATGTCCTTCACTGGGCTGCAGCTGTGGCTGGTGAAGATAGCTGGGATAAAGGGGCTGGGTTGGCCAGGCAGGGAGAGCCTGGAAGGAACCACATGCAGCAGAAGGAGTCTGTGCTGTGAAGATCTGCAGCCATAAGAAAACACCGAGAGAAGGTATGGGACTCTAGAAATCTAATAACAACAGTATGGGGCTCTAGAAATATGAATACAACAGATTTACAGCCCTGGAGCTGCAGCTGCCCCAGCCTGGCTGCCCCTGGCTCTCCCTCCTGTGCTCCTGCATAAAGTGGGGCTTCGCTCCAGAGCTGCTTCCAGAGGGAGACAGACACCTCTTCTCTTCCTGAGAGTTGTCTCAGTGACTAATTTGTGCTATTTTGGTGATAAATTAGTCAATATTGCTGAGTAGCCACGTCTTAAATCCTGTTTTTGTTTCCTTGGGCCCTTCAGGAGTCATTTTTAGTCTGGCCACGAATGTTGTCTGTAGAGAAAAACTGCCAGCAGTGAGGCTGGCCCTGGAATGTGTCTGTGCTTTCCTTGCCACCTGAATTTTCCATTTCCTTCCCACAAATGAGAGTGAAGTTTGGTAACACAAGTGGGAGTTGTGACTTCTATCAGAATTAGAGAATAGATTCACCTGGTTCTTTTCATCTGAGCCCACAGGCAGGCTCTGCACATCCGAGTTCCCATCTCCTGCTCTAATTTCCCAGGCAATCTCAGCAATCTGGAGCAAGTGTGGTTTTATTTAAGGTGGGTGCTGCTGACATGACCATAAACACTCCCCAAAGCTCTCACCCAGCCCGGTGATTGCTTTGTGTGAGCAACAGGCAGAGAATAAATATGAAGAGCAGGACTTTGAGGCAACTTAATAAAGCTGCACTGCTGTCAATGCAGCGAGGGCAATTTCTGTGGTTTAGACGGTGAATGAGTGTAAAATATTAGATGAGGCTGTGCTGCCAGTGTGGGACAGGCTGCAGGCAGAGATGGATGTGAGCTGAGCTCGGGGGTCTGCCATCCCCCATTCTCCACCCACACGCTCGTTTATTTTCATTTAATGTGTTTTAATACCAGCATTTGGATCTGCACGCAGTTTGAACTGCATTATCTGCATAGAAATGTCTGGGTGGCAGCTGAGAGTCCTCAGGGATGTTTGTGAATCTGGAGACAGATTTATTATTCCTGTTAGTGTCACAGGACCCCAGATTGGGTTGTGTTGGGAGGGACCTCGAAGCTGGTCCCATTGCTCTGTTCCATGGCAGGGACACCTCCCACTGTCCCAGGGTGCCCCAATGTCCAGCCTGGCCTTGGGCACTGCCAGGGATCCAGGGGCAGCCACAGCTGCTCTGGGAATTCTATTCCAGAGAACAGAACAATTCCCAATTGCCAGGGACCAATTGCCAGTCTCCCATCCATGCCTGCCCTCCGGCCATTGCCTGTGTCCTGTGTGACTAACCCTGAGGTGTTTGTGCCTGGCTTGGCTTTAGCCTTGCTGTGGGGCAGCAAGGATTGCCATGGGGAGCTGTCACTGTGAGCTTTCCAGAGAACCCCACACCCCCTTGCTTTGATAAATCAAATTATTCCTCTTGTGATGTGAGTGAGATCCATGGGATGCAGGAAAAGAGGAGTGGGGTTTAATTCCCCCCTTGGCATTGCAGGGTGCTGTCAGTGCCTGCTCCAGCTTGCTCTGCACTAGCAATGAGAACAGCCCTGCACGGCTGAGAAAGCCTCTCCTGTCACTGAGAGGAGCCCTCCTGGGCTGTGGGGAGCTGTGACAGAGCAGAGCTGCAGCCAGGAGGAGGAGGAGTGTGATGGCGTTCACAGGGGTCTGAGGATGAGGGAAGAGACATGGATCTGACCCCATGGTTCAGAAGGCTTGATTTGTTATTTTATGATATATATTACATTAAAACTATACTAAAAAAAACAGAAGAAAAGGTTTCATCAGAAGGCTGGCTAAGAATAGAATAGAAAGGAAAGAATGATAACAAGGGCAGCTGTCTCAGACATCCTATAGAGGGACAAACCATCTTGAATAGCCACAAGAATCTATTAGAGAGGCACAGAACCCTTGGCCAGAGCCCTCCCCAGCCCTGGGGTGTTGTCTGGGTGGGAACAGGGCGAATGAAGCCCTGGGATGGGGCAGTGTTTCTGGGAAAAGCCTGAGCTTTGGTGGATTTTCCAGAAGTGCTCACAAATAGTTTCAGTGTGTGCAGCGCTTCCTCTGACCCCTCCCGTGGTTACCCTTGGGTCATCTGCTTTCCTGGCAGGACACTCCAAACCCCACAAGGGTTTGACATCGGCAGCTCCAGCTGGTTTCCAGCACACACTCAAATCAGGTTTTCCTTCAAGATCACTGGCCTGGAGGAGCTGTGCTGATACCTGGCTGCAGGGCTGTGTTGGGGTTACTGAGTTTTAATGGATTACAAAGCACTCAGTGGCCAACTCTCTGGAATTGTTTTTCTCAGCTACCAAATATTTCTCTATATTTTAGGAGAAGTTAAGTCTCTTTTATTTTCACCTTTACTTGAAGCATGATTAAAAAAAAAAATTGTGGATTGTGGAATGAAGGCAAGCAAGAAAAATACTTGTTTCTCTCCTCTTCTCCTCAAAATAGGATTTTTCTTTGTTTAACTTTCTTTCCCAGCTGAACACTTTGGGAGATTTAGAAGCGTTTTTGATGCAGCGTGGTAGCGAGCAGCGTTATCAGCAAATGGCCTGTTGCTTCAGCATCAATATCATCCCTGCAGCAGCACCTGCCCCTGCAGGAGGGGAGCAGCTGCTGGGCTGGGAGCACAAATGAAACCTTGATGGGTTCACAGCCGGTTCCCGTTCCCATGCTCATTCCCTCTGTGCTGCTCTGGCTCAGCCCCAGTGCCAGGGGGAAGCAGAGCCCCCCTGGATTGGTGTGCAGGTTTCTGTGCTGCGAATGGAGAGGGAGGCTGCAGTGAGATGGACTTGTGTCCTGGGCAGTGGGGACAGGGATGGAGGGACAGGACACAGGGAATGGCTCCCAGTGCCAGAGGGCAGGGCTGGGTGGGACATTGGGAATTGGGAATTGTTCCTGGGGAGAGCTGGGATGGAATTCCCAGAGCAGCTGTGGGGAAACACTGCCCTCGATGAATGGCTCTGCAGCCTTGTGTTCTCTGCTCAAACCCCCAGATCCATTCTGACAGGCTCTGATATGAGCAAATGTGGCCAAAAAAGAGATTTTTCCTCATTGGGGCAGTGCCTCATTCCTTTTCTGTTGCTTTTATAGCTTGCTCTGAGAAGATTGAGATGTTTTATTCCTACTCCATTAGAAAATAAAACACTGGTGCAAACAAAATGTTAGTTTGAGAAACAAAGTGTGAGAAATCGGCTGTGATTACACTGTGGTGGAAAATCTTCCTGTTTTATTGAGACATAATCAGTGTGGATCAGTTCTGCTGGGAAGAGCAAGCTGCTGTGACCAGAGCAGCTCAGGGACCTACAGCCAGAGGGAAAATGTGTGTGCAAAGGCTGCTCACCCTGCCCAGAAACTCACCCACGTGTGACCTCACATCTTCCTGATAGGGACTTAGAAAATGTTCTCCTTTGAATCCCTTCTCTGCAATTCCCATAAACCTGGGGAGTGCAAAGATTTCCTATTCCAGTCACTTACCCCTCCAGCATTAATGGAGAAACCTCGGCCAGAATTCTTTTCTCATTATGCATTCCTTAAAAACACAAACCTCAAACCCACAACTGAAGAGCTTTTTCTTTCCGAGTCCAAGTGTGTCAGCTCCAAATTCATGGGATGGTTGCAGGTGGAAAGGTTTGTTCCTCCTGACAGCTGTCAGCTTCACTGGGGATGCAAATTAATATTGAAGGGCAACAAATGAATGGCAGGAGAAATCTTGAAAATCTCCTCAGCCCGAGACATTCAGGTGCAGACTTTTAATGCACTAAAATATTAATTGCAAGTAGGCAAACTACTGGGGGATTCAGAGGGTTGGTTTGTGAGGGGAAGGAGCAGATCCCTCTGACAGGCCCAGAGGAGACAAAGCAAAGCATGTCAGAGCCCACCTGGACAAACAGACACTGGGGGAACTTGGGCACTTCAGTGGAGGAAATCGAATTTCTGTCATTATCACTCAGTTGTTGCTTACATCTTTCCACAGCTAAATTACTTTACAAACGTTGGCCTCTCCTGTTTGATGAGAGGAAACAGCCTTGTGTTGTGTCAGGGGAGGCATGGTCACATACACCCTGGTTTTTTGGCTGTGAATTTTTAATTCTTGCCCCAGCATCCCTGGGAGAAGCTGCAGTTGTCAGAGTATTGGTTGTAAAGATTTACTTCTGTTGGAGTGCTGTGGTACTTTGTGCTATAAACCTCGGGACTGGAGAGCAGCACGGGAAAATTTGGGCAGAGTAATTTTTCCGGATCAATAAATGCATCCGTGAGCAGAAGGGGCTGGAGGCTGAGCCCTCATCCATCACTGGCCCTGGAACCCAGTCAGGCCCAGAGCTTTGTCATCCCAGCCCTGGCGCTGGGCACAGCGCAGCCGTTGCTCACAGAAAATGAATTTATTGACAGCTGGGCCAGGATCGATGACAGCCCGGCTCTTCCTTGGGCAGGAGTTCTCCTGTTGGTGAGCAAGGAAAGGCTGGGGATGGGAGCTGGAGCAGGGATGGGTGCAGGGACGGCCCAGCAGGAGCAGGGCAGGGATTTGTTCCACAGACAGCCCTGGGCACCTGGCAGATCCACAGCTCCAGGGTCAGCACTCCAGAGAGTTTCCATTGCATGCTGTGTGCAATGGAGCAGACCAATAAATAATTAATAATTAACAGCCAATAACAGGAAAGGTTCCTGCCCACTGCCAGGCTCTGGAGCTGTCCCTGGCTATTCCCACACGCCAGCTCCCTGTCCCAGCTTCCCACTGGGGCTGGGGGTAGAATATTGCACTGGGGCAGGAATTTCTGCTTCTGTTCTCCAAAAGAGATCCATTTGCAAGAGGTCGGTTTCACACAGCATTCCCTGAGTGATCTGTTTAGCTTTTCCTGATGCATTTTTTCCTGATATATTTTTAGTTGCATTTTTAGGTATAACTCTTGATTTGCTTCTGGTCAACAACACTCCCTTCTCAGTGCTGGTTATCTTTTATATGTCATAGAGTGAATTAATTATAGCAGGGGAAAAACCTCTTGGAATGCAGTTTGTGCATGTGTTTGTCACAGTGATCTGTTTAGTGAGACACAATTAAATCAAGGGAAATCTAATGGGATAGAAAATCAGACCTCCCCAAGGGAACTGCTTTAGTTCCTTGGCAGCTCAACGGGAACATGTGCATGATAATCCCAAGGGTTTAGAAATACACAGAAATAAAGTTATTGCTGCTCCCATGGGAAGGGGCTGCCGGGGCAGTCACTGTCCCTGCAGGTATTCAGAAAATGTGTGGCAGTGGCGCTCTGTGGTGTCCCTGTGGGCGTGTGTAGACAGTCTGCACTTGAGGATCCCAGATCCTTCCCAATCCTCCCAGTTCTGGGATTCTGGGATTCGTTCTCCTGCTGGGGTCAGGCTGGCTGGTGGTCACTGGGAGCATCTCCAGGTGTTGGGAAGTGTGCTCTGGAACTGTGGATCCCCGCAGGGATTTGGCTCAGGAGGGCTCCAAAAAGAGAAGCACAGAACTATTGAGGCTATTGGAAAAGGGACTCAGCCAGCCCAGGTTCTGCTCAGGTGCCACCACCCCACTGAGCAGCTCCACTGTGAGCCCTCCTGTCCCCTCCTGTCCCTGCAGTGGTTATCTCCTTGTCCTTCTGCAATGAGCACACCTGTTCTGGGCTGCGGTGTTGGATGGGTTGTTTTGTGGGGCACGTCTCTCCAGCAGGGCCTGGCTGAGATCCCCACAGCCCCAGCAGGATGGAGAGCCCACCCCGGGGATGTGCTGGGCTGCCAGGAAAGGTTTGATTTCCCCTGCATCTCCTGGTGCTTTAGCACTGAACTTCTGGGAAACTGAGAACCTGGTGGTCAGGTCATTCCCTTCCTTCAGCAGATAGGAATGTTCCCACCCCTGGAATGTTCCCATCCCCTGGAATAACCCTGCAATCCCTGCGGGAAGGGCCCAGCTCCGATCACATTGCATATGCAAATCGGGTAATTAGTCAGTAGCTCACACAATTGCACATTTTGCATGGGTAATTCTGCAGACCGGGCCTCAGGTGCGGAGTGCTCATCGTTTTCCACACGTGCCACTCATTGATTTATTTCAATGCCTCTTTTCACACCCAGATCTCTGTGTGCCCTGAGCAGCAGAAGCTCTCGTCCCTTGGAAAGGCAGGGCTGTGCTGGATTGCAATTTCCCAGGGGAGGGGAGAACAGTTCTCTTCATTTTCACTCCATAGTTTGTTTATAATGGGAATCCGCTCTTGGTAGAATATTTGCAATAAAAAGCTTTGAAATTGATTAAATGCCTGAGGTTCCTCTTGGCCATTAACCAAAGCTGGCAGCCATTTATTGCTCTGAGCAGAGCAGGCAGCAGAGATAATCCCCTCAATGTAATCAGTCCCTGCAAGAGAATGAAGTGTAAACAGCAGCGGGGTGATGTCAAAGTTCGGGATTTGGGGAATGATGCGGGAATATCACATTACCAGCACCAGGAGCTTTCCTGCAGCCCTGGGACACTGGCAGCCTCCCTGGGCTCCCCAGGAAGCATCACCCACACCCCAAACTGCCCAGTTCCTGTCCAGCTGTGGACAAAAAAATCTATTTCTGGAACACGCACCTGAGTTCATTTTTCACTGGAGCTCTGGGTTTTTCTAGGCCACCTGCTTACCCTAAATATTCTCCCTCTGCAGTCTCTGCCTGTGTACAACAGACCCAATTAGTCAGACCTCAATCAGCCCCAGCCCGGGTTTAATGAAGGCTCCTTTGAAGCTGCATCCTTGGGGCTGAGGCAGTTCCCTGTCCCCTCCTTGGGAGAGCTGCTCCACTTCTCCTGCCAGTGTTTGCTCTCTGCCTTCCCAAGGCTGCTGGTGCTTGGCCAGGACACTGGGACGGGGGTTGGGGTCTGCTGTGGCAGGTCAGACCCTCCAGGGAACCATGGTGGAGTTATGGGGTGGAGATGGTCCATGACAGGAGCTCCTTCTGCTCCCAGCTCCTGTGGTGAGCCCAGCCCTGCAGGAGCCCCTGGTGGGCTGACATGCCAATCCCTTCAGGACAGGGTGTCTGGCGTGGCCCTGGTGTGTCTCCGTGTTCTCCTAAAGTTCTTCTAAGCCTTCTGTTGTTTACATTTTTTGTAATGGAGTTTCTCACACACTTTTCATGTAAATAATGATTGTTTTGCATTCCTTTCTGGAAGAGGAGAGAATTGATGAACTGTTAGTTTGACTAGTGGAGAAGTGACAACTTCATCTTCCAATCCAGGATCACTTTTGGAATTCTATGAATATCAGGGTCCAGAAACAAACTGCCCTTTTTTTGCCTTGGACATCTCAGAGTGGGAGTGTCATTCATACTGCAGCACTGGTGGGCTGAGATCCCAATCCCTTCAGCACAGGGTGTGTGTGGGGTGTCCCTGGCCCTGCAGGAGGTGCCCAGGCTCACAGGGATGTTTTGGAGCCTGTTGTGGCTCTCAGGGATGTTTTGGGTCACAGGGATGTTTTGGAGCCTGTTGTGGCTCACAGGGATGTTCTGGGGCCTGTTTTGGCTCACAGGGATGTTTTGGGTCACAGGGATGTTGTGAGCCCTGTTTTGGGTCACAGGGATGTTTTGGGTCACAGGGATGTTCTGGGCCCTGTTGTGGCTCTCAGGGATGTTTTGGGGCCTGTTTTGGGTCACAGGGATGTTTGGGGCTTGTTGTGGCTCACAGGGATGTTGTGGGCCCTGTTTTGGGTCACAGGGATGTTTTGGGGCATGTTGTGGCTCTCAGGGATGTTTTGGGGCCTGTTTTGGGTCACAGGGATGTTTTGGGGCCTGTTGTGGCTCACAGGGATGTTCTGGGCCCTGTTTTGGCTCACAGGGATGTTTTGGGTCACAGGGATGTTCTGGGGCCTGTTGTGGCTCACAGGGATGTTGTGGGGCTGGGCTGGGACCAGGGGTCCCTCCCTGGCAGGGGCTGAAGGGCTCGGGGTGTCCCCAGGCCAGGAGCTGCCTCTGCTCGTGGCAGGGCTTTGCTCTGCCTGCTGCCTTCTGCTCTGGGCTCTGCCACGCAACAGCCCGGCCCTGGGACACAAGTTTCCAGAATTCATCTTTTGCTGATCCTCTCCTTGCCAAACACATGCCTCCCTTCAGACCTGAGTGCTGGCTGGCAGCATGGATATTGTCCTGGAGCTTTAGAGATGGCAAACGTGTGGGTTCCAGGTCCAGGAGATCCTTGGGAAAGCTTCAGAGGTGCTTGTCTGAGAAATTAAAGTCATCACCTGGAAAGGACAATATTTACAGTATCTCTCTGCTTCCATTTCACAGCCTCAGTGTAAATCCTGACTTCCACACAAATTTATTATTTACCTTTGTCATTGGAGACCTTGTCTGGAGTTATTTATCATATATATTGTATGTGATTATATTTCAACTTCAAATTACCACTGGCAGACACGACCATGCCTTGGCATCTCTCTTTATTACACTTTGTGCTCAGCAATTCATTTTGCCTGATGGAGCCAGGGTGTCACACGGGCAGGTTCCATGATTTATTGCTGTGCTTCCAGACTTTTTGTCTTGAGCCTCCACCTGTTCCCCAGCTGTTATTGGAGCATGTGTCTCACTTTGGGAGGCTTGGAGCTGTGTCTATTGCAATTCCTCTCTGTAATCCCACTGATTACATGGGGCTCTGTAATCAGCACTGGAAATCTGCTCTTCTCCCTTGTTCTGGGTGTGTGTACAACCCACAGCAGATTGCAAATGCTGCTTGCTCTGCTCAGCTGGGACATCAAAGCAAACTCTGATTTAAGCCTAGGTAGCTCAGAGGTCAAAATCAACAGCACTGAGGTGTGCAGGAACCAGTGAGCAGTGGCACTGTGGGATCAGGGAATTGCAGGCTGGGCTGGGAGGGACCCTAAACCCACCTGCTGAGATGCATTTGTTAAAGGGCATCCACTTTATTTGGGGTATAATGCTAACACTGGACTGTGTCTAGTTGTTCTTCCTAATTCAATCTGTGGCATGTTCAAGGAATTGTTCATAACAGGAAGATTTTCTTCCCTCTCCAAGTGTTTCATAATTCTGATAGCATCAGCTCCTGTACAGCCACACTGCCAAATCTGTGCCTTCAGTGAACACCTGGCACCACACCAGTGGCACACCTCAGGGCTGCTGCCACGCCTGACCAAAAGCTGATTGAGTTTTCTCCAGGGCTTTCTGCTGCTTGTCCCTGTGACGCCAGGGTGGGGTTTTTCAGGTCAGGGCTGACTGAGCAACAAGAGGCAAGAATCTGCTTTGCCATGAGGTATCTCCACCATCCCAGGCTGCAGTAACTGCGTTGGGATTTGGTGTTTGGGTTCCATGGGGAATGGGAGGACTGGGACAAGATGACCCTTAAGGTCCCAAGCCTTCACTCTGGGATCAGGGTGAAGTTGTCTCTTCACAGCTTTATAACAGCAATGTTAATTATTTTCAGCCACACAGTCTGTAAAAGAGCAGAGGGTTCCCAGCCAGTTTTGTGTCTGTGCAGCAGCAGGGCTGGGCAGGGGCTGCTCCACTTTGGGATTCATTTCTGTGGGGTCCCATCCTGGACATGGGATTGGGGTGTGGGGAGGGATTTGGGCTGAGCCTCAGCCCTCCTCAGCAGTGTTTGGCCTTGAGGCAATGCTGGCTTCACTCACGTCTGGGGAAATGGGCTCAAAGACAGATTTTGCGTCCATTTCTGCTGGAAATTTGCAGCAAAAAATGGCATTTTCCACTGGGCAGTAAATGGCATTTGGTCCCTAAGTAAATGGCATTTCATTTGGTCTCCATTTAGGACTGTTCCTAGTGCCATGTGTTTCCTTTAGGATGGTTCCTATGGCCAGGTGTTTCATTTAGGACCATTTCTAGTTCCAGGTGTTTCCTTTAGGATCATTCCTCTGGCCAGATGTTTCCTTTAAGATTGTTCCTAGTCCCAGGTGTTTCCTTTAGGATCCATCCTGGTGCCAGGTGTTTCCTTTAGGATCGATCCTGGTCCCAGGTGTTTCCTTTAGGATCCATCCCATGGCCAGATGTTTCCTTTAGGATGGTTCCTAGTCCCAGGTGTTTCCTTTAGGATCCATCCTGGTGCCAGGTGTTTCCTTTAGGATTGCTCCTAGTCCCAGGTGTTTCCTTTAGGATCCATCCCATGGCCAGATGTTTCCTTTAGGATTGATCCTAGTGCCAGGTGTTTCCTTTAGGATCATTTCAATGGCCAGATGTTTCCTTCAGGATCGTTTTTAGGGCCAGGTGTCTCCTTTAGGATCTCTCCTAGTTCCAGGTTTGATTGCCCCGGTAGCATTCCCAGGCTCTGCCAGGTGGATTTTGGGGCAGGCAGGGACAGAACCCAGAGCACCCAGCCCCATCCCGAGGAGCCGAGCATCGCGGCTGCTCTGGAAGAGTCAGAGCTCCCTCTGCTTGCAGGCAATTAGTGTTAATTGCACAGGCACACCGAGGGCAGGGCTGGATCTGCATGTCCCTGCAAACCAGGCTGTGTGTGCTGCTTGCGATGGGGTGTGGGCAGGACGGTCTCCAGTATGTGTGAGGGCTTCCAGTAAATCTGAAACATGGAGAAAAATTCCTCTCCTTCTCTGTGATTTCTTAGTTTATTTATTTATCTCTTAGTAATAGAAATTATATTACTGTGAGAGACAACTGTCCATCTATATCATTACTTATCATTTTAGATATATGTGTACATACATATACAATGATAATACAGGGATGCAAATAATATTAAAAGCAATATATTGCTTCAGTCGATTTAAATTGGCAGGTTTAAACTCAAGTCTGGTGTGAATCCCTGGCTTTGCTGATATGTTGCTTAACACCAGCTCAGGGTACTGCCCCAGATTTCCCAAGTCAGGGATTCTTTCTCCTTCTCCGAGGAGGAGAGGGAAATATCATGTGGAAACAACCTTGTTGCAGCAGATAGGAACTGACTGGTGCATTACACTTATGAGAGGAGCCTTTCTGGGGTTTAATTGCACAAAGGCGGGGTGCTGTCACTCTGTGCTGGGTGCAGGGGCTCCTCTGCATGGCTGTGCCAGTAAAGGGCCAGTAATTGGGCAGGGATTGCACAATTGGCAGGGCAGGCACAGCCGTTCCCCTGGTTCAGCCAGCTCTGCAAAGGTGTTTCTGTGATAAGCACGGGTTTGTTCAGAGGGCTGGGGCTGTGGGGCTCTGGGAGTGCCTGCAGGGCCATTGCCTGCAAAGAGCATCCCAGGGATCCCCTACCTGGGATGGAGGAGCAGGTGCTCCTAGAGCTGGGAATGCTCCAGGAGAGCCCTGCAGAGGGGTCAGAGCAGCCAGGAGCTGCAGCTGAGAATGGCTGAGTTCACTTGTTCTGCTAAGCCTGAGGGCAGGGGGTAAGGAATGCACCTGTGTGCACAGCGACAGCCTCTCCCTGGCTGCAGAGAGAGAGCTGGAAATGAGGATATTGCTCTCCTCCTGCCCTTCCCCACCCAGGGCAGCTTGGGGCTGGCAGCAGCTCCAGAGATGCTGGTCTGTAGAACAGTTGTTCACTGACAGACAAAGCAGGTCCCTTGTCATGACATAAAAACCCCGGCACAGATAAAACAAAAAAACCCACAAACACACAAAAAACCCCAGCAAAAGTCAACAAACAGAGAAACAACCAACCAATATCAAACCCAGCAAGCAAACAAGAAATAAAGGCAGGGAGACAGAGGGAAAAGGCTCCCAGGTGTGTTGTCAGCAGGAGGGGGACGCAGCCCCTCCTGCTCCTGCCTGTGCCAGGGGATGGTGGCTGTGGTAATTCAGATTAGGATCATTGCACCCTCATCCCACAGCATCAGAGCACTCCTGGCACAGCATTACCCCAAGGGATACCCTTGGGAACTGGGAAGCCACACTGGATTTAACTGGAGGTAACCTGCTGTCCCTGGTGTGAGGTTGGTGGGCTCCTGGCAGTTTGGGGGGTGGAGGCTCTGTGTGCAGTGGGGAAGGAAAGGAGCTGCAGTAAATGAGGGAAATGCTGAGAAAATTCCTCTGTCCAGGCTTAGGAACTGAGTGCCAGGGAGTTAAATGCATCCTTGATCTTGCAGCACGCAGCAGTGAGGCTGTGAAACGCTGTGAAACACGGATGTGGGGTGTGTGTGAGCTGAATGGGAATGTCCTGGAGCAGCTGAGGCCAGCAGCCTGCCCTGGCACCGAGCTGAGGGGACACCCAAGTGCTGGGAGGCAGCACTTCCCTCCCCATGGCAATGCAGGTCAGGATTCAACAAAAGAGCAGCAACGGGCACAGTCCAGCAGCACGGGGTGGGAGAGCTGCTCCCACTGCAGAGGGGGACAGGGACTGCCCACAGCCCTCACCAGAGCGTGCAGTGCCTGCTCATATCCATATTTATAATGGCTATCAACTGCCCGGTTGGTAACCAAATTCACCTAACCCCAGTGTGGTGGTCGGTCAATTAATGAGGTTATAACTGATCTGCACTGGGAGATATTGGAACGGGGCAAAGGAAAGGTAAGGTTAGCAGAAACCTGTGTCCTGCAAGTGTTGCTGTCCATAAGTTTTTGCATATTCAGCTGTGTAGCCACAGTGAACAAGGGCTGGGGGGATGCTCGTAGGAGCAGCAATAAACCTCCAAAACAGGAAAAGCTTCCCAAACCATTCCAGTTACAAACAGGTGCTCATACTGGTTTGATTTAACTTAGTTTCTCCATTCTGAAATACTTGCAGTGCTGCTACAAACCAGCTATTTGATTTACCTGTGCCTTCTTGCCATCTGCAGAAGCTGATGTACATCAGAGCTGCAAAGGGAAGTCTCTTGGAATGCTGTCTAATTTCCAGCTGGCCACTGTGGACAGGGGGAGGATGCAGGGAGGGTTCTCCTCTGCTCTGCTGGGCTCCAAGGCTTTCCAAAGAGCCCGGGAAGATGCAGGGCACAGCTCCTTCCAGAGCCCTATCACACTGAACCTCTGAGGCCTCAAGTCAGCAAACCAGGGAATAACCACAGTGCCTGTGAGCTTTTCTATAGGCAGGGCAGTGTCTGCCTCTCGGGACACCCTGTGCCAGGGCCTTCTTTCCCAAAATCCCAGCCAAACCCACTCCCATTTGAAAGTCACCCTTCCTTGCGTCTGCCAGTTTCCTCTTCTCTTAATGGGTGAAATAATAAATACAAGTTTGTGTGAGTGTGGTGGCCACAGGTATTTGCTGCACAAGCAAAGATTCCTGGAAAAATTCTTAAATGTTGCCAATGGACATCCCTGAGCTTTCTGAGGAGAAAAAACCCCGATTTTTAGGCCGGTTTAATTGTTCTCTGAGTGGTTGTTAGTGAAGAGGTAATTCAGGCTGAGCTGGAGGAGGCTGAGCACAGAGCAGTTATTTGCCATGGTTACCCTGGCCTGAATGAAGGGACAATTATTCTGAGAGGGGCTGGAGATCCTGCTTGCTCTGCCCTCCTTCACAAGTGCTTTTCCCACTCCTTTGTGCCAGCAGCCAAAAAGGCAATTCGGTGCATTTATCCAATTTTAGAGCACGGTGTTTGTAATTAAAGAGTTTGCTGCGGGCCGGGCCTGGGGTGAGGGGTGCCAGGAGGTGCTGGAGGCTGGCATGCAAAATCCTAGTGCTTCCCAGCCCCAGGCCTGCAGGAAGGGCTGCTCTGATCCTGTGTGTCCCAACCATCCAGGGATCCCCTAAATCCTGTCCCCAACCTGTATTCAATTACTGGTTTGCACATGTTGGTCCCATCAATTTGGGAGTCCCACAAATCCTGTACCCTAAACCTGTATTCTCTTATTGTCTGCACATGTTGGTCCCATCAATTTGGGGATCCCCTTAATCCTGTACCTAACCTGAATTCTCTTATTGTTTGCAAATGTTGGTCCCATCAGTTTGGGGATCCCCTAAATCCTGTACCCAGCCTGTGTTCTCTTACTGGTTTGCACATGTTGGTGCCATCAATTTGGGGATTCCCTAAATCCTGTACCCCACCTGTATTCAATTACTGGTTTGCACATGTTGGTCCCATCAGTTTGGGGATCCCCTAAATCCTGTACCCAGCCTGTATTCAATTACTGGTTTGCACATGTTGGTCCCATCAATTTGGGGATCCCACAAATCCTGTACCCAGCCTGTATTCTCTTAGTGTCTGCACATGTTGGGCCCATCATTCATTTTAATAGTTGTGAAAAGCCACTCATAAAATACACATTTTTCACAGGATGAAACCCCTTAACACCAAGGAGAGCAGGGCCATGGGCAGGGCTGGGAATGGCTGGACTCGATGCTCTGAGAGGGCCTTTCCATCCTGCATGTCTCTGGGGTCTGTGCTTGTTCTTGGGCTCTTTCTCAGGTTGTTGTGAGGTTTGCAGCCCCCAGCACCAGCTGCTGTGTTTGAGGTCTCCCTCTTTGTGCCCTTCCCCATGGAATCCTGCTGTGTTCTCCTGGAGGAGCAGGTTCCTGTTCCTCACACCTCCAGCCCAGCCTGGAATTCCTGCTCTCTTCTGTCTGCCTCTCCCTCCCTGCTCCTCTCCCATTCCCAATCCAGTGCCTGGAGCTCCTGGGAAGGGCAGAGCCAGCTCTGGGTGCTCCTGGCTGTGCTGAGAGAGGCTCAAGGCAAGCAATGATCTATGAAAGCTCTCCTGGGGCACTTTGCCACTGAACACAGAGCCTTCAATTTGGGCAGAGGCTTCACAGAATTTACCTTCCTCTTGTCTTGCACCCATGTTCAATAGAATGGGTTTGATCAGGGTCACTGCACAGAGAGAAATACAAGGAGCTTATTTTTCTGAAAGAGAAAAAATTAAATTCATTGTGTAGGAGCAGGTAAGGGGCAGGATTTCAAAGGAGCTGCTCCCCTTGGTGACTCCTCCTCTTCCTTCTGTGCATGTTCTAGTCAGAAACAGAGAAAAGGAAGATGAATTTGTCAAGCAAATCTGAATTATTGGGTTCTGTGTTCTCTCAGACAACAGGAACTCGGTGGTTTAATGCTGTAATTAAGTCCCGTTCTTGTCCTTTGGTTTTTCCCAAGTGCCCAGGCCGCTCCTGTTACAAAATGCTCCGAGACAGAACCGCGTAAAACATTAGAATGGGTGGTGACTTCTGCTTGGCTTTTATCTTTGAGAAGTTTAGCTTTAATATTTAACAATATTTTAATATTTCATAGATGTGGAGCTGTTCCTGCAGCTCGTTCCGCTGGCCCCTCCGGTGCTGTGCTGAGCTAATGGCATTGTTAGGATGGTTGATGGTTTGTTGTTGGCCTGTTACTGATGGGGCTGTCTGGGGGCAGAGCAGGCAGGGCCCCCAGGGGCTGCTCCTGCTTCCCAAAGCTCCTCCTCAGCCTCCTCTGACAGGTCTGGGCTTCTGACAAAAGGTGTGAACAAAACCGGGGCTGTTCTGTCCTGGCTTATCAAAGGTCACTGATAAAACAGTGCTCCTGGAGGTGTGTGGGGATAATTCCTGCCTGGAAAACCAGGACATCCCAGCCTGATTTGGGTGGGAAGGGACATTAAATCCCCTCCAGTGCCACCCCTGCCATGGCAGGGACACCTCCCACTGTCCCAGGCTGCTCCAGCCTCAATGTCCAGCCTGGCCTTGGGCACTGCCAGGGATCCAGGGGCAGCCACAGCAAATCTGGGAATTGTATTCCAGGGCCTGCCCACCCTGCCAGGAACAATTCCCAATATCCCATCCATCCCTGCCCTCTGGCAGTGGGAGTAATTTCCTCCTTGCAGGAATGATCAGGGCTTGTTCTCCTTGTTATCCTGGTTCTCCTGGTTCTCCTGGTTCTCTTGTTCCTGAGTGTTTCCTGAGCTGGGTTCCCTCCTGTGCAGAGCTGCCCATGGAGCTCTGCCAGCTCCTCCTGCCTGGGGAAAGCCCAGGCACTTCCCCACAAACCAGAGTTCTGGCACAATAAAGGGATTATCAGCAGTTTGTGGCCTGGTTTCTCAGGTTTGTGGGGTCAGGGGCTGCCCTTCTGTGTCCCAAGGGCTTTTGGCTGGGGAGAGGCTGCTCTCCAGCTGCTGGGGTTTGTGTGGCAGACTCATGGATAAAAGGAATTATGCACCCCAGAAATCATCCCCCAAGCACTCCTGGCTGTTTCACCCCTTTCCAGAGGATCTCCCTGAGCTCCTGCCCTGCTCCCTTCCTCCTGCTCTGTGGCTGGAAGCTCAGGGAGCTGTGAGGGATCATTCCTTCTCAGCCAGGCTGGTTTAAAATGGCACCCCCAGGATTTAGAGCACATTCCTAGCCCTGCTGCTTCATGTGTGGTGGAGACAAAAATCTTCCATTCTGGAAGTGGCACAGCCACGAGCCATTTAAATATCATTGACTGGGAGGAACTCCAGGAGTGAGCTCCGTCTGACAGTTCCAGGCTTAACTCATTTCAAGCAGTTTAAGCCTATATTCTATTCCCCAGATATGGAATATAGAACTAATTTCAACTGATTTCAAATAGTTTAAGCATCTATTTTAATCCCCAGGTGTGGCAAAGAGAGAAAACTACAAACAGTTGTTATTTAAAATGCAATTGAAAATAAAGCTAAAATAATAGTAATGACAATAATGTTCAGTTTTATAAGGATTATGTGCATAATAGCACAATAAATCTTCAATTTTAGAGAGTTTGCTCTTATTTTCTGATTTAAGATTATTGATGTTTTTTTGGAATAACACATGTCTTGAACTGACATAGGCAAGTGCAAGCAGAGAAGTGCACAGGAGAGCACAGAGAACGCACAAGATAATGGCAATGAAAATCACAATTATTGGAGGCTCTCCTGCCCCTTCCCAGCTCTGGGCACAGACACACCAGGAGTGGCTCCTCCCCAGTGCTTCCCACTGCAGACTCCCCGTGCTTCTCCTCTCCAAAATATGAAATGGTTTTCCTCCTTGACTTGTAACAAGCCATTCTCAAATCTCCCTTACAGTCAATTAAATTCATTAATTAAAAGCAGATAAAGATCAGCGAGTAAAGGCTGAGCTAATATATGCCTAATATATTGTTGTATCATGCTTTGTCAAACATACCAGTAATTGCTCATTTAATTTATTCAGCATTACTGATTTAAATATCTTTCTGGACGTTTTGGAGTCAGTTGTCATTTGCTTAATGTCTTCTGGTTGCATATCAAAATGTCACTTTATTATTTCAATACATTATCTATGACTTTGGTTTCCTTAAAGCCTCTAATTGCTGTGACAGTGCTCACAGAAACACAGGCCTGATCTGAGAATTATCTCAATCTTAATGTGAGCAGGCAGCTCCCCTTGCCAGGAGGGTTTGTTTCTGTGTCACCTTTGCATAACTGCAGTGTCGTGGGGATTGTTGTACCCTGGCAGGGCTGCAGAAGGCAGGGCAGTCCTGCAGGGCTCGGGAGGGGCAGTCCTGCAGGAATTCTGCTGCCAGGTGTCACCAAGCTGTGTGACTGCCCTGGCTCCCTGGGGGTGTGCAGAGAGCAGGAACCAGCGGCTGTTGGACGGTTGGGTGTTTGCAGGGTTGGGTGTTTGAAGGGTTGGATGTTTGAGGTTGGGTGTTTTAGGGGTTGGGTGTTTGAAAAGTTGGATATTTGGAGGATTTGTGTTTGAGGGTTGGGTGTTTGCAGGGTTGGGTGTTTGAAGGGTTGGGTGTTTGGGCTTGGGTGTTTGCGGGGTTGGGTGTTTGCGGGGTTGGGTGTTTGAGGGGTTGGGTGTTTGCAGGGTTGGGTGTTTGAGGGGTTGGGTGTTTGAGGGGTTGGGTGTTTGCGGGGTTGGGTGTTTGCGGGGTTGGGTGTTTGGGCTTGGGTGTTTGCGGGGTTGGGTGTTTGCGGGGTTGGGTGTTTGAGGGGTTGGGTGTTTGCGGGGTTGGGTGTTTGAGGGGTTGGGTGTTTGCAGGGTTGGGTGTTTGAGGGTTGGGTGTTTGCGGGGTTGGGTGTTTGAGGGGTTGGGTGTTTGCAGGGTTGGGTGTTTGAGGGGTTGGGTGTTTGAGGGGTTGGGTGTTTGAGGGGTTGGGTGTTTGAGGGGTTGGGTGTTTGAGGGGTTGGGTGTTTGCGGGGTTGGGTGTTTGAGGGGTTGGGTGTTTGCGGGGTTGGGTGTTTGCGGGGTTGGGTGTTTGAGGGGTTGGGTGTTTGAGGGGTTGGGTGTTTGCGGGGTTGGGTGTTTGAGGGGTTGGGTGTTTGAGGGGTTGGGTGTTTGCGGGGTTGGGTGTTTGCGGGGTTGGGTGTTTGCAGGGTTGGGTGTTTGCAGGGTTGGGTGTTTGAGGGTTGGGTGTTTGCGGGGTTGGGTGTTTGAGGGGTTGGGTGTTTGCGGGGTTGGGTGTTTGAGGGGTTGGGTGTTTGAAAAGTTGGATATTTGGAGGATTTGTGTTTGCAGAGTTGGGTGTTTGAGGGTTGGGTGTTTGCAGGGATTGAGTGTTTGCGGGGTTGGGTGTTGGCGGGGTTGGGTGTTGGCGGGGTTGGGTGTTGGCGGGGTTGGGTGTTGGCGGGGTTGGGTGTTGGCGGGGTTGGGTGTTGGCGGGGTTGGGTGTTGGCGGGGTTGGGTGTTGGCGGGGTTGGGTGTTGGCGGGGTTGGGTGTTGGCGGGGTTGGGTGTTGGCGGGGTTGGGTGTTTGCGGGGTTGGGTGTTTGCGGGGTTGGGTGTTTGCGGGGTTGGGTGTTTGCGGGGTTGGGTGTTTGCGGGGTTGGGTGTTTGCGGGGTTGGGTGTTTGGAGGATTTGTGTTTGCAGGGTTGGGTGTTTGCGGGGTTGGGTGTTTGCGGGGTTGGGTGTTTGCGGGGTTGGGTGTTTGAGGGGTTGGGTGTTTGGGGTTGGGTGTTCGAGGGGTTGTGTATGTTTGAATGTGGGAGAGAAGACAAAACAAAAACAATAGCAACAAAAGTTTCAGTGAATTCTTTCAGTCCTCATGAAACCTGGAAGTGAAGAGAATTGCACTGGCACCTCTGAATTATAATGATCTGAAAAGTTTTAATTAAGTGTATAAACTGGGGGGAGAGCTGCCTTGTGCTGGAAGAACCAGAGAATCCCACAATGGCTTGGGCTCACAGGGACCTCAAACTCACCCAGTGCCACCCCTGCCATGGCAGGGACACCTCCCCCTGTCCCAGTGTCCAGCCTGGCCTTGGGCACTGCCAGGGCTCCAGGGGCAGCCACAGCTGCTCTGGGAATTCCATCCCAGCCCCTGCCCACCCTGCCAGGAACAATTCCCAATTCCCAATCTCCCATCCAGCCCTGCCCTCTGGCAGTGGGAGCCATTCCCTGTGTCCTGTCCCTCCATCCCTCGTTGTTGTCTCAAATGCCAGATCCCATCCCAGCCTCAGAACAAATCCACCAAAAACCCAGCCCGTGACAAAAGACTTTACCCAAAATGTTAAAACAATTATTTTTGCAGGATATAAAAGTAAAAAAAGGATTAAATATTTGGTGAAATGTCAATTTCTAAAGGTCTGCAGACAAATCAATGGCTCGAGCTCAGCAGTTCAGTGGGGGAGCCAGTGGTGGGCAGACTCAGAGGCCAGCTTTAGGACAGCAGTCAATCTAAATTCCATATCCCCTCATAGGTTTTCATAGAAGGATTTGATTATAAAACTCCATCCAGAGGTTGTGAAACTCTGTGTGTGTGTACAGATACAGAAATGGATGCACAAATTGTATTTCCTGTGCTCAGTCCCTGATGCTTTGCATGGTATCCAGCACTGATTTTAGCCCATCAACTTCCCTGCCTGGGGTTTTGTAGAGCTCTGTGAAGCCCTCAGGATAGCAGAATAGCTGGTAGGAGTTGTCAGGCACAGCAAAATATTTCAGCAGTTGGAACTAATTAACTATTGAAGAGGGGGTTTGTTAACAGTCAATGGTGGTGCTTTATTCATGCTCAAATTTTTAAGATAGTTTTTTTTTTTTTCCAAGTCCCACACAAATGTAGATAAAGCAGTTACCAATAACTGTTACAGGAACAGTTTGGACGGCTGTCAGTTTGGATGGAATGCCATATGCCCGCTCAGCTGCTGGTGTAATCCTCTCTAGCTCTCCTCAGAATTTACTGCACTGAGAAATGGGCTTGGCTTGGGTTTTACTGGCCACAGGAGCACTTGGGAGAGGAGCAGTGGCGTTGAAGGAACTGTCCCAAGAACATGTATTTTTTCACAAATGTTTATGAGAGAAAAAGAAGAATTTTGCCATTGAAAGGAGTCTGTGGTGGTGAGGGAAGCACTGGAAATGAGCCCCAGCTCAGGTGACCCTCTGAGCACCAGTGCCACAAGGGAACCTACAGGAAAGCTGGATATTTCCTGTGATATATTCAGGTTCTGGACAAATCCAAGTCTTATCCAAATGGATAACATTTTGTATGAAATCTTGGGGAAAGGTTCAGAAGGGATTACAAGTATCTAAACCCAGATTGTGCCATGGTTCCTGTGCTTGGACTCCATTAACCTCAGCAATTTCCATTTGTTCTTTGACATTTTCAAGTCACTTCTAAGCTTCTGATTAGCAACACTGGGCTTTTAGAGAAGGAACCAGTGAGATCGGTGCTCTATCCGTGCTGAGGGAAGTGTGCTTGGCCCCAAGAGAGCAGCGGGGGAATGAGGGGCCAGCACCAGGGCAGGAGCACAGCCAGGGTCCCTGCCCAGCCATCCCAGCCCGTGCTGGGGGCAGCTCAGCTGGGGCAGGGGCACTGAGACCTGCTGGCACTGGCAGGCTGTGCTGGACAGAGCTGGGCTGTGACACTTCCTGCAGTGCTGGGCACAGGTGTGACAATTTGTGCTGTCCTGGGCACAGGTGGGACAGTTCCTCGTGTCCTGGGCACAGGTGTGACAGTTCCTGCTGTTCTGGGCACAGGTGGGACAGTTCCTGCTGTCCTGGGCACAGGTGTGACAGTTCCTGCTGTTCTGGGCACTGATGTGACAGTTCCCCCTGTCCTGGGCACAGGTGTGACAGTTCCCCCTGTCCTGGGCACAGGTGGGACAGTTCCCCCTGTCCTGGGCACAGGTGTGACAGTTCCCCCTGTCCTGGGCACAGGTGTGACAGTTCCCGCTGTCCTGGGCACAGGTGGGACAGTTCCTGCTGTTCTGGGCACAGGTGGGACAGTTCCTGCTGTTCTGGGCACTGATGTGACAGTTCCCCCTGTCCTGGGCACAGGTGTGACAGTTCCCCCTGTCCTGGGCTCAGGTGTGACAGTTCCTGCTGTTCTGGGCACAGGTGGGACAGTTCCTGCAGTGCTGGGCACAGATGGGACAGTTCCTCGTGTCCTGGGCACAGGTGTGACAGTTCCTGCTGTCCTGGGCACAGGTGGGACAGTTCCTGCTGTCCTGGGCACAGGTGGGACAGTTCCTGCTGTCCTGGGCACAGGTGTGACAGTTCCTGCTGTTCTGGGCACAGGTTTGACAGTTCCTGCTGTCCTGGGCACAGGTGTGACAGTTCCTGCTGTTCTGGGCACAGGTGTGACAGTTCCTGCTGTTCTGGGCACAGGTTTGACAGTTCCTGCTATCCTGGGCTCAGATGGGACAGTTCCTGCTGTCCTGGGCGCAGGTGTGACAGTTCCCCCTGTCCTGGGCTCAGGTGTGACAGTTCCCCCTGTCCTGGGCTCAGATGGGACAGTTCCTGCGGTGCTGGGCACGGAGCAGTCCTGCAGCCAGGGCTGAGCCACCAGGGCTTGTTTTGCCATCCCAGTGATTGATACACACCTCTTGCACCTTGATTTCAGTGTCTGGGGGGTGGATTGCCCCCAAGGTCACCGTCACCCTGAAGGGTTTGCTCGCAGAGTATTTTATTTTTCTCTTTCACCACTGCTTGTCTTAATCTGTTTCCTATTAAACCCAAGCATACCCCCTCCCCTGCCTCTTTTCCTTTGAAATTGGCAGTGAACTACCACTGGAAAAATAAGAACATTCAGAAATCCGCTTGGAAGTGTGAACACTTTGTTCTCTCCGCTGCAAACACAGCATTTGTGTTATTTTTGTTCTAATTCTCACTTCACTCCTATTAAGGAGCAATTTCAGCACATTCACTTCACGTTGCTGCCAATTTTCGTGGCATTTCAAAGAAGCAACAAACAGGTGCAGACCTTGCAGGAGTCAGTGCAGTTGGCTCGTGGCTTAAATTGGTTTCATGGAGTTCTACATATTTTTGGGAATTCTGCTGGTGGATTTGGAGAGTCATCCTTCCGCCCCACGGGGAGTGTGTCCTGCGCAGGGCTGAGCTCCCACTGTGCTCAGCATCGGGCTGCTCATGGCTGGGTGAGAAGTGATTTCCTGAGGATGGGCTTGGAGTGGGCAGCCAAAGGCACTTGGCCACCTCATCCCCTGTCAGGGATGCATTTCACCAGGAAAGGCTCATTCCACACCAGGTGAGGCCCTTCGTCCTCTGCTCCTTCCTCCTTCCATTGGAACACTCTCAGTTTCTTCCTTGTGATCATTCTCACCCTCTTTTCCATGGGATTTTCCCATTGGGAAGAGATGCTTCAGTCTGGGAATGCTGGGATCAGGAGGTGCTGGGGTCAGGAGGGGCTGGGACTGGGAAGTGCTGGGCTCAGGAGATGCTGAGATCAGGAGATGCTGGGATCAGGAGCAGGGCCAAACACTGCCAGGAGCTGGCTGCTGTTTCCCTGCTAAAGGTACGAGATAATGCAGAAATTCCTTCCACAAATCACAGCAGGATTTCCATAGATATTCTGGGGTGTGTTTGGGTTAGGCCATCCCATCCTGGCCACATAAAGCCAGATGTGAATTGGTGAAATCACAGAATCCCTGAGGCTGGAGAAGTCCCCCCAGAGCGTGGAGTCCAAGCTGTGGCTGATCCCCAGCTGGGCACCAGCCCAGAGCCCTGAGTGCCACATTCCCTGAGTGAGGAAAGTGCAGCCCATGGGTTGAGAGGAAAGTGCAGCCCATGGATGTCAGGCACTGCCCTGAGCAGGAGGAGGATCCCAAACATTACATCCTGCTCAGGGGCTGCTCCCAAGCCCAGAGTGGCTGTGGAGCTCCTTCCCTGGAACGAAAATCTGCTGGGTTAACCACAGAGACACTGAAGTTTGGCATTTCAGATGAAACCACATGGAAGAATTAAAGGTTTAATCCAAATATGAAGAATGGAGTTTATTTTGCCAGGATAGTTTTCAGTGTAATTGGCTAAATGGCTTTTCTTCGGT
Organism: Melospiza melodia melodia; assembly: GCF_035770615.1. Taxonomy (NCBI): domain Eukaryota; kingdom Metazoa; phylum Chordata; class Aves; order Passeriformes; family Passerellidae; genus Melospiza; species Melospiza melodia. The sequence goes on along the minus strand of NC_086204.1, from coordinate 31,224,001 downwards.
GCTTCATGGGGTCAAATGCTGCATGAAGCGTTTCAAAGGGCTGATTTTTAAATTAATCACTCTTGATGGAAAATATGCCATTTGTATAACACATTTTGGTGTGCTACACTGAAACAACAAGACGCTGCGTGAGTGTGACTAGCGGGGAGCACATTTTGGGGCCACCAAAGCCACTCCTTGTGGGACTCATGGTTCTGGCATTCCAGAAGACAAAAGTGTCCCTGTGTCCCAAGCCTGGCAGTGCAGCAGGGCTGACCTTTGATGAGGGGAGTTCCTGGTGCTGCAGGGAGATCACTCCACAGCTTCGTCTTTATGTCCCTCTTCTCAAAGGGGGCCAAATCCTTCCCTTTTGTCTTTGAAGTGCTTTTAGAGAGATCTGAGCTTAAAAACTAGCGGAAATCTCCTCCCTACAAAGGCTCTCGGTGTTTGATGTCCTCATCTGATCCCTTCAGAAATGACATCCCCACCTTGCAGAGGGGCAGCCAAGGGCACGGGGGCCTCACTTTGGGGAGCAAACTTCAGAGAAAGGAGAAGGGCATGAAGAAATGAGCTTATCATGGACATGCACAGGTCTTTGGGAAAGCAAATACCGGGTTTGATTTTACACAGATCCTGCCCTCGGCCTCACAGGTGGAAACACGCAGAGGGATTGGTGGTGGAGGGCAGAAATGCATGGGATGCAGTGAGAAGTGATGGAAATGTGACAGCCCAGATCCTGGCAGAGGGGTGGGGTGGGACACTGGGGGAGCTTAGAGCCAGCTGGAAAACAGAGAGGAGATATTTTTTACATTCAATATTATTTATGTTATAATATAAATGTAATACTATAAATATCATAAAATATAATATAATTTTTACATTCAATATTATTTATAATATGATATAAACAGAATAGTATAAATAATAAACTACAATATTATTATAATAAAATATAGTATTATTTTTTACATTCAATATTAAGTGAGGACTACTCTTTCCAGGGAGGAAAAGAGAACAGATAAAACCAAGAGCAGGGCAGCAGGAGGACACCCCAGGGGAAGGTGCAGGAGGGCAGCAGCCCCAGCACCTGGAGGAGTTTCTGTGGGCTGTGCAGAGATTTCCCTCAGCCCTGAGCTGTCACAGCCCCAGCTCCTGGAAGCACTGGGGGATTCATCCCCAGCCAGGCAAGTTCCTGAGATTGCCTTGGATCCATTTCTGTCAGGGAACATGCTCAGACCTGGCCCACACCAGGCAATTATGCTAATGAGGGACGTGAGAAACTAATTTCAGACATAAATAATGTATTATTGACCATAAGATTTCCCTCAAGCTTCCATTTCATTCCTTCTTCATCACTTTGCTGCCGAGGCAAATTAGCCTTATGGAAGGGATCGTTTGGGTCCCTTTGGGATCCTGGGCTCTGTGAGGAATGAGTCAGTGCCACCTTCCCAGCAACTCCAGGCATCATTGGAGGGAGATAAAGCTCTGGACAAATGGCTCTGCCCTTGGAGGGTAAGGGGATGAGCTCCCACAGTGCCTGCAGAGCTGCCGGCTCCAGCTCATGCCTTGTCCACAGCTCCTTCCCCAGGGAAGGGACCTGAGCCAGGCCCTGTCCCGTGGGAATGGGCCCACGGTGCGCCAGGGGAAATAACAGGATTGCCAGGGAATGTGTGGCCAGCACCTGGAAACTGGAAATCATTTGCTCTAGACCGTGTGAATGCTTCTTTTCATGCAGGAATCCCATCTTTAATTACCCACAAAGGTGTGTGCACACGCCCCACCATGGTTTTGTCGATATAAAGACGCTTTTGGGGCTGTACTGTGGTGTTTTTATGAATGTTCCCTTCTCACTCAGCATTTGTGGATGCCCATCGATTCCCTGCTGGAAAGGAGAGGATCCCTGCGATGCCCTCCCCGGGGCAAAGGGCAGAAGGCTCTGGAGGAGCTCCCTCTGCCAGGGCAGCTCAGTGCCCCCTTGTAGGAGCACTGCGGGATGGGATGGTTGCATGAACGGAGAGCAGAGACCTCTGCAGCCAGGGCTGGAACCTGGGGTTCATTGCACAGGGCCTGGGTGCAGGGCCCTGCTGGGATTTGGGGTTTATTCAGAGGGTCTGGGTGCGGGGCCCTGCTGGGATTTGGGGTTCATTGCACAGGGCCTGGGTGCAGGGCCCTGCTGGGATTTGGGGTTTATTGCACAGGGTCTGGGTGCGGGGCCCTGCTGGGATTTGGGGTTTATTCAGAGGGTCTGGGTGCGGGGCCCTGCTGGGATTTGGGGTTCATTGCAAAGGGTCTAATTACTTCAGACCATCAGGCAGACAGAAAGTGCTCAGGGCTGGGTTTGCCTTTCCAGCAGCCTGTGCAACTCCATCCCAAAAGTGCCTGATGGACCCATCAGGGCATGGCACCACCTTAGAGAGCCCAGGGCTAGAGGGGGCTCAGTCCTGGCTTAGACCACCTGAATTCCAGAAGCAGAAGGAGCCTTTGTTATCCCCCTGGGGCCCAGGCTGTGTGCCCTGCTACCAGAGAGCAGCTCAGTTCATGGATCCCATCTCACCCTGCCTTCCTGAGTCCTGTCAGTCATTAAACCCTGGGATATCCTGAGCTATAGGGACCCCAAAGATCTCCCAGCCCAGCCCCTGGCCCTGCACAGACCCCAAATCCCACCCTGGGCATCCCTGGCAGAGCTGTCCAAACCCTCCTGGAGCTGCTCTGGCAGCCTCAGGGCCGTGCCCATTCCCTGGGGATCTGGGCAGTGCCAGCACCCTCTGGGGATGAACCTGTCCTGATCCCCCTGGTTAAACCCACTATGATGCTGAATATTCCAGCAGGAGGACTGGAAGCACACGCTCTGTGTTGGATCAGTCCAGGTTTCTTTCCTGCCATGGTGGCTTTGAGCAGAACTCACCTGGGTTCTTTAGGGACCCTCCCAGAACCAGGGTTCAGGTTTGGGTGTCACATTCCTACTCCTGAAGAGCATTTCAGCTTTTATTGACTGCCTGAAACTTCTGCTCATGTTCTGGAAAAACTTTTGCCAGTCTTTTGGAATGGTTTGCTAATTTCTCCCTACCTAGCTCATCACTAGTGGTGTGACCAGGTTAAACTGCACCAGGATAATTCCCAAAGGTGATGATAATGCACCCCAGATCCTGCAGGTCTGGCTGGGAATCAGCCTGTCGGCCCCCCAGGCTCTGAAGCTCAGGGGCTGGGATCTGTGCATTTGAAATCAAAGCTTTGCAGTGCTAGAAATGTCATTCCAATCTCCTCTTTTTTGATATTTTCTTTAGGAAAGAATTCCATTCAAACAGAAATGTTCCAGAGAACAAGAATGAAATGTCATCTTTTATATCTTTTAAAGCCCTATATTGTGAGCTTGTAATACAGCCAGTACAACCCTTCAGAGGCAGAGAGTTGCTGCACATCAGAGTTTTGCCCTGGAACATTGGATATTGTCTTCCCCAAATGTCACCCTTTGTGCACTCGGGCCGGGCCGAGCAGGAAAACGTGGAAGGGCTGAATTAATATTTCATTTGATGTTCCTGGTAATTACAACCAGGATTAATTCCTCCAGCCTGAGAGCAGGTTCTGGGCATTCTGGGCACTGTAAATTATTGATTTGTGAGTGGCAGAAGGAGCGTGGCTGAACCAGAATCCAGACTGGTGTGGGCTGAGAGGGACCTCAAATCCCAGCCAGTGCCATGGCAGGGACGCCTCCCACTGTGCCAGGTGCTCCAGCCCCAGTGTCCAACCTGGCATTGGGCACTGCCAGGGATCCAGGGGCAGCCACAGCTGCTCTGGGCACCTGTGCCAGGGCATCAGCACAGAACCCCAGAATCACAGTGTAGGAGCATTGTGGGGTAGGATGGTGGGGATGGAGAGCAGAGATCTCTGCAGCCAGGGCTGGAACCTGGGGTTCATTGCACAGGGCCTGGGTGCAGGGCCCTGCTGGGATTTGGGGTTTATTGCAAAGGGCCTGGGTGCAGGGCCCTGCTGGGATTTGGGGTTCATTGCACAGGGCCTGGGTGCGGGGCCCTGCTGGGATTTGGGGTTTATTGCAGAGGGCCTGGGTGCAGGGCCCTGCTGGGAGCTGCAGCCACAGCTGGAGCAGGACTGAGAGAAGAGAGGGGCAGAGAGGATGAGAGGATGAGAGGGTAGAAGTGTAAGAGAGCAAAGTTCCCATTCCAATACAATAAATCATCTTCTGTGTTGAATATTCTGATTCTCACTAACCAATCCAGTACAAGATACAAATCCTATAGCATTTATATACAGCCTAGAAGAATCATTACATTCCCATACTGTGTTACATTTTAAACCCTAAAAACTCCTCTTTGGGCCCTTCTGCCAAGCTGCAGGGTCTGCTCTGACCCTTGGAGCTGTCTGCAAGCAGAGGGTGTTGTTCCATCAAAAGGGGATCACCTTCAGCTGGCCATGCCATTGTTTTCCAGTTGTTCAGTAACTGAGGGATCTCAAAGCTTGCTTTCATTTCAATATCGCTTACAGTTTCCATATTCTCACAATCTTTTGCCGGACAATCATATTGATAAGGCTTTCCCATTCCATCTTCCCCAGCACCCTGGCACACCCTGGCACACCTGCAGCAGCCCCAGCTCTGCACACCCTCAGCACAGCAGCATCTGCAGAGCAAGCAGAAAAGGCTCAATTTGCCCCAAATCCTCCTGCTGCAGTCACAGCTCAGGGCTGCAGCTCTTTGGGGAGCACCGTGGGCACAGGGAAAGCTGCAATATGAAACACAGCCATTACAAGGGAAATTTCAATTTTGCCAGGGCTGGAAAGCAGCATTAAGCTGTAATTAAAAAGTTATTGCAAACCTCCACAAGGCTCCAATTCCATTTAATGGCTGCAGCTCTCTGTCCATCATCAGGATGAGCCACTTCAGGGGGACACAAACCTGGATTTTGCCTGTTTAATGCTGGGTGTAATTAACATTTGCTCATTTCCATCCCACAAGTGGAAATTATACAAAACTGGAATATTTACATTTTATGCACTGAAGTTCTGCTTCAAATCAGGAGATGACCCAACTTGTGCAGGCCTGCAAATTAATTTTAAGAAAAGTAATTATGCTGTTGAAGCCAAAAATGAAACCCACACTTGCTGAGTACAAACCCAAATACACAGAACTTAGTGGGAGCATTTTAAATTTATTTATTTATTCCTAACAACATTGCAGCGATGTTAGAAAAAACTGTCAGAACCTTTTACATGGCAGATCTGTGAAAAGCTTTACAAAATTAAGTTTTATCTGTATATAATATAAAATCAATGGAACTGTTTAGAAAATCAGAGGTACCACTGTGAGGACAAAAAACTAATCAGAAATAAAACCTTTTGTTTAGCTTAAATTAGAGAATACAACTGGTGGGCAGGTGTTTGCGTTTGTGTCTTTATGCACCCTTTTCCTGCCGTGGCTTTGCAAGGCACAGAACTGGAATGGGTTTGGGAATGATGGGAAGGGCAGAGCTTGGGATGTTTGTGGAAGCAGGAGGTTTGCCAGAAGCAGGGTTTCACATTGCACATCTTCATTGTTCAGTCTCAGAGCCAGCTCCTCCTGCTGGAATTTACAAACTCAGATAAAAGTACCCAAAGGCCAACGTGCTTGAGTGAAAGATGCTCATGTGCACAGGCAGGGCTGTGCAGCTGCAGTTTCTCCTGCCCTGTTTTGGTTTTGGTTTTGTTTTTCAGTGGTGCTGCAGAAGGGTTTGCATTCAGCCCTCCTCACCTGGGCAGAGCACAGTGTCAGGAACCCAGCACCGACACTCACTGTTATTTTATTCCTGTGTAAATTCTGAATCACAAAACAAACACTTTGGAATTCAACATCAATCTTTAAATGTGGCAGATGAACCCAAGCTGTAATTTTTTCCCCCAGGTGAAAACCCATCAGCACAATAACAGAGTGCAGGGTTTGGGCTCTGCTGGGGATGCTGGGATCTCTCACTGCCACCAGGAAAGATTGAAAACTGCAAAATTCTTTTCCTTTTCCTTTTCCTTTTCCTTTTCCTTTTCCTTTTCCTTTTCCTTTTCCTTTTCCTTTTCCTTTTCCTTTTCCTTTTCTTCCCTTCTGCCACAGAACAAAAAGCAGGAGAGGGGAAACACCCCAGCTGGGCCAGGGGAGCTCAGCTTGGGTGCTGGGTGCAGGGACACAAATCCCTGGATGTGGCACTGGGGACATGGGGCACTGGTGGCCTTGGCAGTGCCAGGGGCTCCATGGGCTCAGTGGGGTTTGCCAGCCTGGGCCATTTTGGGATTCAGGCACTCAGCTGAAGTCTTTAACAGCCAGGAAAGGTCTCATTTCCGCAGGTGCTGGAGTTTTCCAAGCTGGTATTTCCATGATTCTTTGTGAGCGCTCACCGTTCACGTATAACCCCTCTGGTGCTCAGTGAGGGTCTCCTTTCCCTTTGTGGTGACACCTGGCTGTCTCAGGGAGATCCAGGTGTCCCATCCCTGCCCATTCCCACCATCCCTGCCCATCCCTGCCCATTCCAGCTCTGGAAATGGCATTTCCCACATAACCAGGGGAGCAGAGAGGTGCTGCTGCTGCTGCTGCTGTGGGTTTGTCAATAGTCTCCCATCCACGGCTTTGTGTTTAATAGGCTTTGATGGACTTTTCTTCCATTAATTTGTCTAATTGCCTTTCAAATCCATTTATGCGTCTGGCTCCCACGGCATCCTGTGGTAATGAGTTCCACACTTTAATTATGCACTATGTGAAAAATTACTTTCTTTTCTTTGTTTTGCACCCACTCTCTAATTATTTTCTGACAAGCCTTTGTTCCTGCGTTTTTAGAAACAACAAATAATCGTTGGCCACTTCACACTTGTGCTGCCACCCTGGTTCTCTCTGCTGCTCCTCCTGCCTGAGCTGAGCTGGCTTCAGTGTTCTTTGATCAGAACCTCTTCTCCCTGGGCTGGGAGATGTGGCAGAGGAGCCCAGAGCAGCTGTGGCTGCCCCTGGATCCCTGGCAGTGCCCGAGGCCAGGCTGGACACTGGGACAGGGGGAGGTGTCCCTGCCATGGCAGGGGGGCACTGGGTGGGATTTATGCTCCCCCCCAGAACAAGCCTGTGTGGGATCCTGGGATCCCATCACATTCTCCATACCTTCTTTAGGTCTCCTGACCCTTTATTGAGGCAGGATGCCAGAGATGCAGGCTCCCTGTCCATCAGGGAGTGTCCCTGTCCATCAGGGATTGTCCCTGTCCCTGTCCCTGTCCATACCAGGAGTGTTCCTGTCCATCAGGGAGCGTCCCTGTCCATGCAAGATACCTTTCAATTTTGATGATTCTCTGGTTTTATGATCTATGACATCTCCCCGTGTTCCCCTAGCTCTGAAAGGAGCCGCACAGATCTTTGAGGTTTGTACTCTGCATCAGAGGGCAGTGGGGTGGAGCTGCCCGGGCTGTCCCTGTGTCCCTGGAGCTGGAAGGGTGTGCCCAGCTCCCTGATCCCATTTCCATTCCCATTTTGGTGGGCTGGAGCTGCCTCAGCTGCCCAGCACAGCCAGAGGTGACAGCCTGGAGGGCAAGGGGTTAACTGGTGACAGCCTGGAGGGCAAAGGGTTAACTGGGCTGGCCCCTGTTCCCGGGCAGGCAGCTGTAAATACCACATTTATGAAAGCTGGCTGTAAATAATGCAGATATCTCATGAGGTGCTCCAGGCAGGCAGCAGGACGTGGGCTCACTTGGGGACATTACAGGCTGAGCTGGAGGGTGATGCTCTTCTGGTCCCATAACAAAGTTCCCTGGCAGGGCAGGGCAGGGCAGGGCAGCCTGGGGATCTCAGGCATGCTGGGCTTTGCCATGGGGTAACCCTGGGCAGCCCCTCTGTCCCCAGCAGCCCCAGGAGCCCAGCCCCGGGAGGCTCCTGGGGCACTGCCCCGCTGCCAGCCCTGCCCTGTGTGGCCTCCCCGGCTCTGTTCCTGCCTCTCAGAGCTCTTCTGCACCAGGCTGAGCTCATTCCGCAGCCTTTGGAGAGAGGAGTGTCACACACAGCTTTTATGGAAAATCTTTTCTTTGGGATTGTTCCTCCTGAGAAGCTGGGAGGCCTCAGGAACAAAATGCAAACAATGGTTATCTGCTGCTGTGGGATGCAACAGGTGCATCTGGGATTGGGCTCATGGGGTTGTTTCTAATTGATGGCCAATCACAGTCAGCTGGCTCAGGCAGAGAGCTGAGCCACACGCCTTTGTTATCATTCTTTGCTATTCTATTCTTAGCCAGCCTTCTGATGAAATCCTTTCTTCTATTATTTTAGTATGGTTTTAATGTAATATAAATAATAAAATGATCAATCAGCCTTCTGAACCACGGAGTCAGATCCTCGTCTCTGCCCTCATCCTCAGACCCCTGTGAGCGCCGTCACAGAGGAGGAGGCAGGATGAGCAAAGTGCTTCCCATCCTTTCCCCCACCCTTTGTTCCCAGCCCCTCTCCTCACAGCTGACAGATTCCCTGGTCATTTCCAGCTCTGTGCCTTGAAACCCACAGCTTCAGAAGGGCTCTGGGATTGTTAGGGCTCAATTAGTAACAAATAATCAGTGAAGCAAACCCAGCTCCAGATCCTAATCAATACCATGACCTCTCTGCCCCATCCCTGCAGAGGGATGGGGTTCCCTCCTGCTCTGCTCCTAATCTGGGCTTTAATCCTGGGCCAGGGTTTGATCCTAATGAGATCAGAGCCTGGCAGGGCTGCAGTGTGTAACAGCCAGGCAAGTCCTGTAACCATGGTTTCCTTCACGTGCTGCCTTCAGCGCCGAGGGATGTGTGTGCAGGAGGCTGCATGGGGGTCTGTCCGTGCTTCCTTCTGCACACCCTGCAGGGGACAGAGCCACAGAGCCACAGAGGCACAGCCCTGGGCCAGCAGGAGCCCCGGGATGTGTGTGCAGGAGGCTGGGATGGGGGTCTGTCCGTGCTTCCTTCTGCACACCCTGCAGGGGACAGAGCCCCAGAGGCACAGCCCTGGGCCAGCAGGAGCCCTGGAGGGGCAGCCTGAGCTGTGTCTGCCCATCCAGACACACCTGGGAGCCTTGGCTCTGCACCTGCAGAGTGTGTGCTCACCGGGCTGGGGGCACCTCTCACACAGCTCTGGGGGGCTCAGGGTGCCCTCTCATACAGCCCCGGGGGGCTCTGGGGGGCTCAGGGTCCCCTCTTACACAGCTCTCAGTGAGTTGGGAGCCCTGGGCCCCTGAGCTGGCCCTGGCACAGGTGCCCAGAGCAGCCATGGCTGCCCCTGGATCCCTGGCAGTGCCCAAGGCCAGGCTGGACACTGGGGCTGGGACAGTGGGAGGGGTCCCTGCCATGGCAGGGGTGGAACAGGATGGGATTTGGGGTCCCTCACACCCAGCCCACGCCCTGCTGACGTGTTGGGGATGTGCTGTGGGGGTTCCCAGAGCTGCCTGGGGCTCCCTGGATGCCAGGGGCTGGAAGGGGCAGTGGGGCTGGGCAGGGCAGGGCAGGCAGGGAGCCCTGGCATGGGGAGTGCTGGGTGTGGGTGTTCCCCCTGGGGCAGCCCCCCGAGGGGCTGAGGGACACAGGGGACACCTTGGGGGCCAGTTTGGGGCTGGGGGTCTGGGCAGGGCCCCACCACCCCTGAGGGTGCCTCCATGATTCTTCCTAATCCAATCGAGTTATTTGCATAACTACCCGATTTCCAGTGTTCTATTTGCATTAGAATACGGGAATAAATATGCATAAATAAAAGTTATGTTCAAAGAAAATGAAGGCAGCAACGATTCCTTCCCAGCGTTCCAAAGCAATTAAAAAGTTAGACACATGTATGGCTGCTTTTCCATACAAGAACTGTCTGAAAGACCTTCAAAATCTATTTAAATTCTGGCTTGTGTATTATATTAGTTCATTATAAAGCCTTTTAGTTAATTCACTTTATCCTTAAAGGCTTAAAATTCTAATTAAATTTTATATCATACCCCACATTCATTAATATATTCCTTTAAAAGCGTTTATAATTCATTGTCTTTATCACTCTTACAATTAAAATCGTTACTCTAGTTTGGATCTCAGGAACAGGCAGCAGCTGCCTCTGCAAGCAGTGCTGAAAAGGCACAGAGGAACTCATCTGAACTTTTGTGTTTGCTCCCTGTGTGCCAGTGCTGCCTGCAGGGGTGGCAGTGGCCCACCAGGGGTCTGTCCCTTCCTGCAGGGACATGTTGCAGGCATCTTTAATGGAAAACCCTTTCCTTGGGATTGTTCCTCCTGAGAAGCTGGGAGGCCTCAGGAACAAAATGCAAACAATGGTTATCTGCTGCTGTGGGATGCAACAGGTGCATCTGGGATTGGGCTCATGGGGTTGTTTCTGATTAATGGCCAATCACAGTCAGCTGGCTCGGAATCTCTGTCTGAGACACAAACCTTTGTTATCATTCTTTCTGATTCTACTCTTAGCTTAGCCAGCCTTCTGATGAAATCCTTTCTTCTGTTCTTTTAGCATAGTTTTAATGTAATATATACCATAAAATAATCAATCAGCCTTCTGAAGCATGGAGTCAGATCCTCGTCTCTTCCCCCATCCAAGAACCCTGTGAGCACCGTCACAGGGACACCCCTCCCCTGCCAGTGCTGCCATTCCCAAAGCCATGGGGCACTGGCAGCAGGCAGCTGATGGATTCTCCAGGCAAACAGATGATTGAGAGGATTATTCTGCAAACCTGCTCTTTGCCTGACCATTCTGGAGTGGCTCTGCCCTGTCTGGGGTGGCTCCGCAGCTGCTCAGGCCCTGGCCAGGACTCCATTTGCATTATTAATGTGTTTTTAACAAATGATCTATAAGGAGCAAGCTGTGACTATCGAGCACAATTACCACTCAAATGAGAGTTTTAATATTGCAGCATCTGCTGCTCTTGCCAGTGGCCAGCTCACAGCCTCCCAGCAAGGCAGATCTGTGCAGCCACCAGGGTTCCTGAGCTGGGAGTCCTGGAGCAAAGCAAGGAAGGGTGTGCAAGTCTTTTGTTGGGTACAGAAAAAACCCCCAAGAATTCCTGGATAAATTTTAATGTAGAAGGTTCTGGGCTAGATGAAAATATTCTGGGTTTAATTGTGAAATTCAGAAGCAGAGCCAAGGCTGGGACATTTGTGTCCCTGTCCTGAAGGGATGAGGGGGAACAGGGATTTCCCATCCACACCCTCCAGTTCTACCAGGAGCCTCTCCCAGCAGGGTTCCTCATCCTCATCCTCATCCTCATCCTCATCCTCATCCTCATCCTCATCCTCATCCTCATCCTCATCCTCATCCTCATCCTCATCCTCCCAGATCCCACAGACCTGGGCTCCTCAGTCTCCTTTTCTGAGCCACCAGACCTTCAAAGCTGTTTTTCTCCACAGATCTATCGAGGCAACACTTTCAGTGCTGTGCTCCAGAATCTGGTTTCCCAAAATCCCAGAACCCCTGGGTGGGTTGGGTTGGAATAGACCTCAAATCCCACCCAGTGCCACCCCTGCCATGGCAGTGCCACCTCTCACTGTCCCAGGTGCTGCCAGCCCCAATGTCCAGGGACACTGCCAGGGATCCAGGGGCAGCCACAGCTGCTCTGGCACCCTGATTGTAATTATATCAATAATCACAACTGCAATTCCTAGACTGGAGCTGAAGGGACCACCCTGAGCCCACCTGGAATCTCCTCCCAGGCTCCTGTCAGGTAAGGATGCAGGTGCTGGCCCCCACCTTCCCTCTCAGCCTGCAGTGAGTCACTGCAGAGCCCAGGGCTGTGGTTTTACCCTTCATTTTCTCCCAGATTTTGTTTGGGTTTGTTGTAGGTTTTAGCTGTCATCAACCCCTCAGTTGTATAACCCTTTTCCCAGGCTTTTTTGTTATTTTCTCCTTTGCTGCATTAGGATGCAATTATGTACTTCAGCTAATTGCCAGTTACTTAGTGTCAAAATGCATAATGTGTCTGAAATGTCCTCGCCTTCTCTGTCAGGATCCTGTGCAGAGCAGGAACAAATACAAGCTATTACTCTTGTCAAGAATTTACCTGAAAATGCTTTTTTTTCCTGCTCCATCACATTTTTGGGTGCAGCGTTGTGATTGCAGGCATTTAAAATGTATCAACTTTCTATTTACAAATGATTAGTTCTTGAGGCAGTTTTCGTGCAGGACTTATTTACTCAGAATTATAAATTCACATTTGGTTTGGCACGGGCTTGGGGCTGATAAATCTGGAAACGTTTTTACAGACTAATGTAACTGGACAGCAGCAAGTGCCAGAAAGCATTAGGAAAATGGAAATCTGCTTCACAGCTGAATTTACCCTCTTAGAGACACCGAATGCATTTGAATATTTTATCTCAGATATGTGTGAGGTGGTTGGGAAAAGGTTTAAATTTTAAAAATGGCATAATTAATGGCAGAGCTAATAATGGCACACCTGGCTGAGGTGTGTTTGCTGCTATAAAAGGAGCTTTTTCTGTTCACATTGGCAGACTGCCGGGTTTCTCCTTCAGAGCTCTTAAGTCACATCATTTTTGGCACATGAGAATTATTTTTAAAAGAAAATTAGAAAGATCCAGAGTCAGTCTGCAGGCAAGGGAATACTGGAGGAGGGGGCTTGGGGCAATGTGAGCCTCAGAGAGGCAGTGGGGCTCCACCAGGCAGGTTTTGGTGTCTTTTCTGGAGAGGAAACTCTCCCCCAGTGAAAATAATCTGTTTACTTCTGTGGCTTCATGAAAAGTTACTGGAAATCTGCAGAATCTGGCATTGCGCAGCTTTTTGCATCTGAGCTGCCGGGTCATGAAAAGTTTAACGAGCAGCTTACCTAAAACCATGAACCAAACTAAAAGCACAGGGGGAGAGATTGTGCCCCAACCCTCCCTCACTCAGCTGTGCAGCTGATCTGGGTGGCGTCTGTGCGAGGAAACAGTCACAAACGTGGGTTTGCCTACAGCTCTGTGCTGGAGCTGCCGTGGAAAGGGATTATTTATTGAAATGCTGAGAGGAGCCGTCCCTCGCAGGAGGTTCTGGGGCTCCGTGGCCAGGGGAGTGAGGGCAGCCAGGCAGTAAATCACACACCACGCTGGGCTCTTCCTGCTCTAGGACTGGCAATCCCACAGAATCACAAACTGTCACCAACTGAGCCCAGGACAGGCTCTGTGTCAGGGCCGGGCGAGGAGGGGTTAGTGAAAATGGTAGGAAAATTAATGCACAAACACCAGAGGTTCATGTCCAAACAGGAGGCAGAGGAGCCCTTTTGCTTTATTCTAATAAAGGGGGAGGCCATGGGGCATCCCCCGGGGTCTCTCAGATTTTTGGAGCACACAGCCTCCTTTTTATCCCAATTTCCCAGCCACATTTCCCTTCTCTTTTTCCCCATTTCTGAGGTACTGAGAGTTTCAGACTCCCTGATACACCTGGTACCAAAGATTTCCCCCTAATGTATAACTCTCCCTTTTCATTTTTAGTTCTTATGAAATTTAGGGGTTTTTCCCCATTTCTGAGGTACTTGAGAGGTTCAGACTTCCCAGAACACCTGATCCCAAAGATTCCCCTCTAGTGTATAACTCTCCCTTTTAACTTTTAATTCTTATGGAATTTAGGGGTTTTTCTTCCCCATGTTTCTTTCATCTCTCAATGTCTAATTTCATTTATCAGCAAACCTACAGTTTCGTCAATCAGTGGAACCCTTCCCATTGTTTCTTTTATCTCCCAGTGCTGGTTTTATCTACCAGCAGACCCACAGCTGGTTTGGACAGACAAATCCACCATTCCTCTCAAAAATCAGCCCAAAAGAGGAACCCCCAGAGCCTGCACAAATGGGTAACTCACTGCAGATTGGGATTTTCCCCACTGGGCTTGAGCAGAGGGCTGGGAATCATAGGGACAACAGCTCATCCATCCCTTATCCATGTGGGAAAAGGTTAATTGCTGAGAAATGTGCTTTCCTCCCCATTCCTATCCTGGGGTGTGCAGGGAGAGCCTGGCCTCTGAGCAAATCCTTGGTAATTACCAGCACCACAGTATCTGAATGTGAAATTCAACCTTCATCATTTGCTAAATAACTCCAGATTCCTCCACTTGAATCTGCCTTAGGGAAGCTTGAACTAATACAGCTTTTTCCTTAATTTTCCTGAAACATCCTTTTCTTTGAGGGATATGAGCTTCCTGCTCATCCAGCTTACCTCGTGAAAATGAGATGAAAGCACTCCAGCCACTCTTCCCAGGCTGCATTATGCAAATATGATTTGTACAGAGCCATTCCCTTGGGAACCAAGTCCCAAAAACCTCTAAAGTGACAGAAACTTCCTCAGCACTTGGCTTTTCCAGCCCTGCCATCACCGGGTGGCTGGATCCTTGCATGGGGAATTCTGTGGGGCTGTGGCAGGAGGCTGCAAGGAGAAGGGTTTGGTGGCTAAAACCAGGATTTTTAGGTCAGGCTGCCACAGGGAGAAATGGTTTGGTGGCTAAACCCAGGATTTTTAGGTCATTAGCTGGCAAGGAGAAGGGTTTGGTGCCTGAAACCAAGATTTTTAGGTCCCCCAGGTCCATCAGGGAATGCCAGGGAGGGATGAGCAGCACAGGGATTTGGGTAAAGGGATGTGGGGAGGACCAGCGCAAAGCTTGACAAGAATTAAGATAAGTGTTCTTAGTGTGGTACTCCTGAATTTGAATCTTAATTATGAATTCTGAGTGTCCTTTAAATGAAAGAAAACCATAGACAATGATTAAACACCATAAAACACTGCAGAGGTTGGAAAATGGCTTCTCTGATTTCTCCTCTCTGTTTTTCCTCCTTCTCTGTGTTTTCTCCTCTCTGTCTGGTCCTGTCCTGTGACATTGGTGGGGTTTTTGCAGAGGAAAGTTTGGGATGTGCTGGTGCTCTCTGGGAACTGAGGAAATTGCAGTTGTAATCATTTGTCAAGGGCAGCCAGAATCTCAGCAATGTGCTACTCTGTGTTTCGTAGGCTGCAATGGAAATAAATAAATGGGGCTGAGAGCTCAAATGAGTGCCTGCACAGTGGGCAGCAGCACTTCAAATGCTTGGGAGCACGGGGAGGCTGGAACGTGTTCCAGCAGCATATTGAACAATGGGAACCTCATCTGGAGCCTCGCAGCCAATTCCGTTTGCCTCCCCTCAGCTCTAATTAAGATTGACAAGGTTATCCAGAGCAGGAGAACAAATATTACAGAAATTGGAGGTGTGTTGACACACGACTAAAGAACTACGTGAAATTAAATTTCCAGACAGGAAATATGAGCACAATTAAGACAAGGCTACTTGAGGAAATGCAGGGAATATTCGTGCAGGATTTCTCGGGCTTTGAGCTCTTGGGCTGTTTTTTGTGCCATTCTCACAGAATTCTGGAATGGTTTGGGTTGGAATGGACCTCAAAGCCATCCATTCCCACTCCTGCCATGGCAGGGCCACCTCCCACTGCCCCAGGTGCTCCCAGTGTCCAGCCTGGCCCTGGGCACTGCCAGGGATCCAGGGGCAGCCACAGCTGCTCTGGGCACCCTGTGCCAGGGCTGCCCACCCTGCCAGGAACAATTCCCAATTCCCAATGTCCCATCCAGCCCTGCCAGGGAACAATTCCCAATTCCCAATGTCCCATTCCGCCTTCACCAGGAACAATTCCCAATTCCCAGTATCCCATCCAGCCCTGCCCCTGGCAGTGGGATCCATCCCCCCCTTGTCCCCTGTGAACAGATTCTTTCCATCTGTCCTGAAGCTCCTTCAGGTCCTGGAAAGCCACAGTTGGGTCTCCCCAAAGCTTCTCTTCTCCAGTTGTTGAAGGAAGGTCTTTGACACTTATTCTTGCATAAAAGTAAAATACCAGGACTGGCACAGGGTGCCCAGAGCAGCTGTGGCTGCCCCTGGATCCCTGGCAGTGCCCAAGGCCAGGCTGGACACTGGGACACCCTGGGACAGTGGGATGTGTCCCTGCCATGAGAATGGAATGAGCTTTAAGGTCCTTTTCAACCCAAACTATTCCATGATTTAACCTAAAATAAAAGTTTGCAGCTGTTTGGTGTAAAGGTGATTTTTCATGTGTGTTTTGTTTGACATAAATATGAATTTGTCGTGTGTTTTCCAGTGTGGTTTCAGGGCATGGTTCCCAGCTGTTAACACACCCAGCATCCTTCCACACCTCACACAGAGATTATCAATAATCAGTGATCGATACAGTTTATAAAAGTCTGTTCTGAAGGGAAATTGCTGCATTTCAAAGGATGGGATTCTATCTTCCCCTCTCTTCTCCAAGTAAAATGAACAGCCATGTTATGAACAAAACTTACTTTGAACATGAATAAGGAGACGGGGCATGCTTTCTTCAAAGGGAAAGCATAAAGAGAAAGGAGAATTCCCACTGGTTGCTGCTATTAAAAAGCTATTTATAGGTGAAGTGCTCAAGGAAAGGGCTCCAGAGCAGCCCCCTGGTTCAGGGGTTGTGCCAATGTTGTCAGTGCCCGAGGCAGTGCAGGAAGGGGAATGGCCTGAGAAGGGACTCCGGGCACCCAGGGCTTCCCCAGGAGTGACAAAACCTGTGAGACCAGACAGAGGCACTTTGGGCAGGCAGCGAGGGGGTCTGGTGACCACTGATTGTTCAGGAGCTCAGTGTGTGAGTACTCAGCGTTTAGGGGCTCAATGTTTGTGCGCTCAATGTTTGTGTGCTCAATATTTGTGTGCTCAATATTTGTGCGCTCAATATTTGTGTGCTCAATGTTTGTTTAAGTGCTCAATGTTTGTGTGCTCAATATTTGTTTCAGTGCTCAGTGATTGTTTAGGTGCTCAAGGACTTTTTAAGTGCTCAGTGTTTAGGTGCTCAGTGTTTAGGTGCTCAATGTTTAGGTTCTCAATGTTTAGGTTCTCAATGTTTAGGTTCTCAGTGTTTAAGTGCTCAGTATTTAAGTGCTCAATGTTTGTTTAGATGTTCTATGTTTAAGTGCTCAGTGTTTGGTTGCTCTGTGTTTGTTTAAGTGCTCAATGACCATTTAGGTGCTCAATGTTTAGGTGCTGAGTGTTTGTTTAGGTGCTCATTGATTGTTTAAGTGCTCATTGTTTGTTTAGGTGCTCATTGATAATTTAAGTGCTCAATGACTGTTTAAGGGGTCAATGATTGTTTAAGTGCTTAATGTTTAAGTGCTCCATATGTAAGTGCCCAGTGTTTGTGTAGGTTCTCAATGTTTGGGTGCTCACTGTTTGGGTGTCAAACATTGTTTAAGTGCTCAGTGTTTGTTTAAGTGCTCAATGATTTTTTAGGTGCTCAGAGTTTAAGTGCTCAGTGTTAGTTTGGGTCAATGATTGTTCAGGTGCTCAATAATTATTTAAGCACTCAGTGTTTCAGTGTTCAATGTTTGTTTGGGTGCCCAATGTTTGTTTAGGTGCTCAGTGTTGGTTTGGGTGTTCAGCGGTTAAGTGCCCAATGTTAGTTTGGGTGTTCAATGATTGTTTACGTGCTCAATGTTCAAGTGCTTAATGTTTGTTTGGGTGTTTAAGAATTGTTTAAGAGGCCAGTGTTTGTTTGTGTGGTCAGTCAGGACTGTTCCTTTAGAAAGGCAGCCGGTGAAGGTTTCTTTGGGTAGTCCCAAAGGTAGGAAAGTTTGTTTGTGTTGTGCAATCGGTTTGTTTGGGTTGTCCGGGAATGTTTGTTTGTGTTTGTTTGGGTAGTCCAGGAATGTCTGCTTGGGTTGTGCAAACAAACCCAAACACCTGTTTGTTTGTTTGTTTGTTTGTTTGTTTGTTTGTTTGTTTGGGTTGTGGGTGCAATGTTGCTTGGGAAGGTCGCTCCTCCTTCCTGAGTGCAGCCCCAAACCCCTGTGCTGGCATTGCCACTTGTCTCAAGCAGCACTGGGGGTGTTTAATATCGGTCAGAGGGAACTCAAACTCCCCATTTGGGTCCCTTCTCCTCAAAAGGCTGGGCCGGGTGCCTCTCGAGGGGTCTGAGGGGCTCAGGGCACAGAGGCACCCGCGGCTGAGTGAGCCCTGGCCCTGCCTGCTGGGCAGGGAGAGCTCGGTGAGCTCCCCTCCATCTAGCCCCAGGACCCCTCCCCATCCATCCCTGGGCCCCCTCCCCATCCATCCCAGGACCCCTCCCCATCCATCCCTGGGCCCCCTCCCCATCCATCCCCAGGACCCTTCCCCATCCATCCCCAGGACCCCTCCCCATCCATCCCTGGGCCCCCTCCCCATCCATCCCCAGGACCCTTCCCCATCCATCCCCAGGACCCCTCCCCATCCATCCCTGGGACCCCTCCCCACCCAGCCCAGGACCCCTCCCCATCCATCCCTGGGACCCCTCCCCATCCATCCCTGGACCCCTCCTCATCCATCCCCGGGACCCCTCCCCACCCAGCCCAGGACCCCTCCCCAGTGCTGCCCTGCTGGGCTGGTCCAGGGGGGCTCCTTCCCTCCTTCCCACCAGGATGTGCCCCCCAGGAGCTGCTCAATAGTGTTGTTATTAATGCACTCACTTGTCTGGAGCAGGCAGCTGGGAGGTTCATCCAGAAATCTGACTGTTGCTGGCAAACACAGCCCCAGCCATCTGTGCCAAGGCCCTGTATTTACATCATCCATCCACAACCAGCTCCTGCTCTTGTAAATCAAGAGATCATTGTGATTCTCCTGAAAGATTCATTGTGGTGGGAGACTGCAGCACAATTAAATTTGCCTTCTTTTATTATTTATCACTAATATTCCAACCAGTGGCATATCAACAAAGTAAATGTTCCCGGAGATAAGCCCAGATGAAATCATGGATCAGCCCTGGTGGAAGGGAGACAAATGGAGTCATTCAGTCATCGGTTTGGGCAGGAATTCTATTTCCTGGGAGCCTTTGGTGTTTTGAAATTTTGTTTTCATTCCGCCGGGGGCTGGAGATCGCTTCTGAAATATTCTGGCAAAAATGGAATTGCAGAAGCGCCAGCAGCACCGTGTGACACAGATTGTTATCTAGTGACCTGCTGGGGGACACTGGTGGGGAATGTGCTCTGCCTGCCACAGAGCAGGGATGTGCCGTGGATCCCCTGCCTTGGAGCAGCAGCCAGCCTGGGCCTGGGGCAGGAGCTGCTCCTGCCCTGCCTGGGGCTGATTTCCACCAGCCCCTCACACAGCTCCAGACCTCTCATTCTGCTCCTGCCCTGCCTGGGGTTGACTTCCACCAGCCCCTCACACAGCTCCAAACCTCTCATTCTGCTCCTGCCCTGCCTGGGGCTGATCTCCACCAGCCCCTCACACAGCTCCAAACCTCTCATTCCGCTCCTGCCCTGCCTGGGGCTGATTCCCGTGGGCTGGAGGGCAGCAGAGGGGTCCCAGCACATCCTCTGGGAGCAGTGACACAGCAGCACCCCTGAATGGAAGCGTTTGGGTGGGACTGGCGCTCCTCTGGGCTGTTCTCAGCCAGCTTTGGAGGTTTCTGCACCAGGAGCTGCTTGGTCAGACGTGTGGTACCTTTGGGGCTGGTTATTTATTTATAAACCTGCTGTCTCTGCTATAAAAAGCCTCGCAATAGCCCAGTAATAAATGCATTCATCACCGCATCTGCCGTAATCACTGCAGCTCCTGAGCTGCTATTTGGCTCTCATTAGCTGCAACTCCCATTCACCTATAATTTTGGAGAACACACAATTATGTGTTATCACTCCTTCAAGTGATTACTACACTGGATGTTTTTAAGATAATGGCGTGGAACACGCCGTGATGAATTGCACCTCTCCAGGTAGCTTTGTTTCTGTCATTAACTCTATTATTTTATTTAAACCAGCCTGGAGGAGCTGTGGGGCAGGGCTGCCATCACCTGCTCGGGGAAGGGCCCCGGGTCAAGGCTGATCCGATAAAGGACACAACCCAGCGCACAATTATCTCCCTGCTGCCTGTCCTCCCCACTCACACTGCAGATATTATTATGAGGAGACTGAAAACCCAACCTGTTTGCACATGGAAAGGTCCTTTTTTCATTGAGCTTTGATAGTGATAAAAGCCTTTCCAGGGAGAAGGAGCAGCCACAGCTCTACCTAGAGAAGGGGCTGCAGAATCCCTGAGGAGCCGGGCAGGGGCTGCAGAATCCCTGAGGAGCCGGGCAGGGGCTGCAGAATCCCTGAGGAGCTGGGCAGGGGCTGCAGAATCCCTGAGGGAGTTGGGCAGGGGCTGCAGAATCCCTGAGGGAGCCGGGCAGGGGCTGCAGGCACTTACTGGCTGCTCCAATCCAGCTGGATACTCCAGGGTGCCAAAAGCCCTCAGCAACATGCTGGGATATTGGAAATTTGGGAAGTAACAGGAAATGTTTTCTCATTCCCCAGACCTTTGCCTTGCTTTGGTCTCTGAGCTTATTCTTGCTTTTTTTTTTCTTTTTTTTTTTTTTTCCTTTAATTTTGTTTCAGTGTTGTGTGGTAAAAAAGAGTCAGAAAAACCTCTGACATTGGTGGTCTTATAAAATAAACACAATCAACCCCCAAAATTACCAAGACCCTTTCCCTGAGGAATAATGCAAAACCAGAAGGCAAAGCCAGGTCATGAATTGTTTCCTTACCTCTCTGCATTGGTAATGTCTTCTTTGTAATCTCTGGAAGTCAGTGTTTCTGTATCATAAATCCCCAGGAATTAATAAATATCAAAAGCAGCAGCCAGACCCTTTTTAATATTGCAAATAATGTGATGAATTTGGGAGTTACTCTCTGAAGCTGGAACCAGGGCTCTCACACCAACAGTGGTGTGGGATATTATTTCTGAGCCTTCAAACAGAAAATAATGTGGTCTCCCATGAAGGAAGTGATTAATGACTAAAAATCCTGAGCTTTACACTGCAGTGTTTTGTCCATTTTAGTATGAAAAATACATCTGTGAAAGGGAGAGGGGGGAAATAATTTTGTATAATTAAAACCAAATGGATTTATTGCAGTTGTGGCAGCAGCGTTTTCTCCGTCCTTGCCATGGGGAAAAATCCATTTCCTGGTGGCAGGAGGGAAACACCCACTAAGGGCATGGCTGGGGTGCTGTGCCAGGAACCCCTGGGAATGTGGAAACCCCAGGAAAATGGGATTTCTCCCATTGGATGGGCTGGCAGGTGCTGAGGGTGGAAGCACAGAGATTAAAGGGCACGCGGCATCGGCTGTAGGGAAATTGCACTCCAAATCCTGCAGAGGAACAAACACTTTTGCTCTTAATTACTAATATTGGGCTGGTTCTCTGTTGGGAGAGGTTCAGATGGAGGGGTGAATCGCTGGTTATCTGCAGACAGATTTCCTGCTGGGGCATCCCAAGGCAGATGTGATTATGAGCCAGCCCAGCAGCTGGAGATGCCCCGTGTCCTGTGTCCTGTGTCCTGTGCTGGTGTCCCCTGCGTGGTGCCACCACAGCAATCTGACTCCCTTGCCAGTGAGCAGCCCCTGGGCAGGAGCAGGAGGGGTTAATGATGCTAGAATTACTCAGAAGCAGAATCACGGGTTTGGAGCGACGGCCAATGTGAGAAAGTGAATTCTGAACGCAAAAGCAAAAGGATCAATAACGTAAATAAATCTAAACTGAAAGGAGGCAGGGTTAGACTGGAGATTAGGGACAAATCCTTCCCTGTCAGGGTGGGCAGCCCTGGCACAGGTGCCCAGAGCAGCCCCTGGATCCCTGGCAGTGCCCAAGGCCAGGCTGGACACTGGGACAGTGGCAGTGTCCCTGCCATGGCAGGGTGGGATTTATTTGAGGTCCATTCCAACCCAAACCATTGCAGAAATGGGAGATTTTTCTCCTCCCAAGCACTGCCCAACACCTTCCTTGGACACAGGCTCCTTGGACACAGGATGTCTTCCATTCCTGGGGTTTCTACAGCAGGACTAGGCTGGGGAGCATTCCAGGCAATTCCAAGCAATTCCAGGCAGTTCCAGGCAATTCCAGGCAATTCCAAGAAATTCTAGGTAATTCCAGGCAGTTCCAGACCATTCCTGTCCTTCAGGGCAGCCAGGTGGGATCCCAGCCCATGGAGGCTCCTGGAGCAGAGCCCCTGTGCAGTTTTAATTAAGCAAGTGCAAGAGCTGTGTTTTTTACAAAGATTAATGGATCTCTGTTTTAATTACGGTGGAATAATAGACTAGAGAGCTGGGAAAGTGGGAGGCATTAAAAAAAAGAGGATTAAAAACTTGAGGGAAGCTGGGTGAGACTATATTTTTCCGTACTTACAAATTACAGAAGATCATCCCCATTAATAATGATTGGAAAAATAATAAAGTGCCCTCAGCCGTGTATGACAGTTAACATTAAAATCTATTTTTTATGCTTGTTGTGTGGGGAATTTCTGATTACAATCATCAGTTAAAAAAGAAACTGTGCTTCTTTCCAATCTCCCAAATTTAAATACAGAAGAATTCTCTGCTGAGTTCAGCTATGGTTTCATCAATACTTTTCCAAGCAATGGCAAGGTAAAAAGAGCAAAAGTCACTTTTATTTAATGCCTGTTATGCTTACTTTAGTTGTGCTGCAGCATTATCATTAATTGCTAAAAATAATTGTTTCTGTGCATAGATTTTGAAAATTTCATTGCAGGAAATGCTGCTGGGGTGTACAGGGAGTTTAATAGGAACAGAATTTAGGGAAAGAGAGGAAAAGGAAAAGAGAGGAAAGGGAAAGAGAGGAAGGGGAAAAGCAAGGGAAGGCCCCTGATATTTGCAGTTTTTACTGTTGGTCATCCTTTTAATGAATGATTTCCCGGAGATTGCTGCAGGAAGGGTTTTATTGTTATTATTTTTGTTAAAGCTCCTCGTGCTCTGCTGGAATCGCAGAGGCACAGTGGCACACGAACTCTATGGGGAAAAACTGCTCTTCCTTGGGAAATTGTAAAGGTTTGGGATGAAAGGGAAAGGAAAAGGAAAAGGAAAAGGAAAAGGAAAAGGAAAAGGAAAAGGAAAAGGAAAAGGAAAAGGAAAAGGAAAAGGAAAAGGTTCCCTTAAACAGTAAAAACCCCTGGATTTCCCTGTTTCTGCTCCCCTACAGAAATCCGTCTCAGGCTGTGCTGCTCAGAGCTCAGTGGGAGGAGGTGAGCTCTGGGCAGTGACAGGGACTCCAGGCCTGCGAGGGGATTTACAAACAGCCAGGGATTAAATCTGTTAGCTTGGAAAACATTTCTGAGATGAATCATCTGATTGCTGCTTCCGTGGGGTAAACATGCACTTTATCCATCACATCCCACGTGGGTGCTGGGGAAGCACAGGGTATTGGCTGCTGCTGAAAACTGTCACAGACATCTTTCATGAAAAATCCTTTCCTTAAGTTAAGAATAGAATGATAACAAGGGTTTGTGGCTTGGCTCTCTGTCCGAGCCAGCTGACTGTGATTGGCCATTAATTAGAAACAACCCCATGAGCCCAATCCCAGATGCACCTGTTGCATCCCACAGCAGCAGATAACCATTGTTTGCATTTTGTTCCTGAGGCCTCCCAGCTTCTCAGGAAGAAAAATCCTAAAGAAAAGATTTTTCATAAAAGATGTCTGAGACACCATCCTGAGATCCTGGAGGTCTTTTGCAGCCCCAGTGATTCTGTGAATTCTTTTCTGATTTTTCTTCTTTCCTGGCAAGCCACACAGACGGCAGGGAGTTGGTGGAGTGGTGGAGCTGGGTTTTTATGCTGGGAGAGGAGGAGGATGAGGATGCTTTTCTCTCCTTGGGGAAGAATTCACAGAGCTGAGGCTTCCCTCCAAGGTTTGGATGTGCGAGTGTGAATAAACAGTGGGAGAGTGGAATTAATGGAGTGGTAAATGCTCACTGAACCACAGGCTACCTGCAGAAATGCTGATTTGTAATTCCTGGATTCCCAGGGTGGTTTGGGGTGGGAAGGACCCTAAATCTGCTGCCACTGCAGCCCAGCCGCGGGCAGGGACAGCTCCCTGCTCAGCTGTGCTGGATGGACTGCATCCAGCTGCTGCAGAAAGCCCCTGGGAAAGGAACACGTGCTAGAAAAACCTCCGTGAATTGGGGCTTTCTCTGCCTCTCCCACCCCGCTGTTCATTAGAATCGAGTTCAAAACGTTCTCAGGACTTTGAAAGAGGCTCCTTGCCTTCCCTGGATGGGACCAGACCCTGCACAGCTCCTCCTGCAGGGATGCCAACCTCAAAGTGCCACTTCCCGGTGACATCCCAATTCTCTGCTCTATAAATGGGGATATTTTAGCCCTCAGAACCCTTTCAGATTTAATGTTGAGATCATTAATTAAATGAATGGTTATTCTCTTGCTTTGTTTCTGAACCATTTCAGCCTGATGTTTCCAGTTCCTTATTCCTGAATGGAATGTCATTTTCCACTTAAACAATACTGCCAGATGCTTAAGGCACCAAATCACCATTTTCTCCCTCCAGTTTCTATGGTTGTGCTATTTTATGTTTCATCAAAGGGATGAGCTCTATTGCATTCCCTTCTTCTCCTGGATTTCCTTCATGTAGAAAGCTCTTTATGAGATAAAATGTCCCATTAGTCTGTTGCACTTTGTATTATCCTCCTTCCCACCTTCCTCCAGCTTTTAAAACTGTTTCAAAGCCTTAAATTCCAAGGTGGCCATGGATGGGGGGAGAGTCTAAAATTTGCCTAATTTCGTTCTCCACGTTTCCTGAAGAGTTGTTAACTTGTGGAGGGAAATGCAGGTTTCCTGGTGCCACAGCATCACTTCCCGATGGCTGCTGGCTCTGCAGCTCCTGCTCTCAGCCCTGAGCCCGTGCAGCTTTTCCTGGGCCCTTATTCCATCAGCTGCTCCTCCTTTTCCCACGTGCTGGCTGTGGGAAATGGAGCACAGCGCTGTTGGGCCCGGCTTAGGCATCCTCCACCCCTCAGGCTGGCTCAGACCCCTCAACAGCTCGTGGAATAAAGCTGTTCCTAAATCTCCTCCCTGTCCTGGGACCCCTCACTGCAGCCCCCGAGGGAGAGGGGCTCCTGGGATAATGGGGTGGGGCAGTGGGGTGGGAAAATGGGGTGGAATAACAGGATGGAGTAATGGGATGGGGTAATGGGGTGGGATAATGGGATGGGATCATGGGATAATGGGGGAATGGGATGGGCTGCCAGGTCCCTTCCCACCCAACCCATTGGGGAATTCTGGCTTCTGTGACCCCTCTGAAAAGAAGCTGGTTTGGGTTCTCTGATGTCCCAATGGTTTTCCTTGGAGAAGTCTCTTGGCTCCTGAGCTCAGCAGTGCAAGGGGCTGTGCCTCAGGAACAGGGCAGGAATTTTCCATGGAGCACACGGTGCTGCTGACCCTCAGGGCTGAGGCTGCAGCACAAAGGGCTGGAATAATAACTGAGGCTCTCCTCCCAGTGCTCCTGCAGCAGAGCAGGGCAGGCAGACACACCTGTGGCTCTGTAGGCTGGGCCATGGGGTTTAGGATGGCTCTGAGCTAACAGAGATCCCTGGCGTGGGGTTTATCCTCTGATAAACCCCGGCTGTGCTCAGCCCGAACGCAGCAGCGAGCGGCACCAGGGCAGCTCCCCCAGCCCCGTGCTCAGGGTTTCCCTTCTCCCCAGGTGCTACCTGGAAGATGGAGCCTCCAAGGGGGCCTGGCTGAACCGCTCCAGCATCATCTTCGCGGGCGGCGACAAGTGGTCGGTGGACCCGCCGCGTGTCCATCGCACGGCCAACCGCCGCGAGTACAGCCTGCAGATCCAGGACGTGGACGTGACCGACGACGGCCCCTACACCTGCTCCGTGCAGACCCAGCACACGCCCAGGACCATGCAGGTGCACCTCACCGTGCAAGGTAGGCCAGCGCTGCCCTGGCGGTACAGATTTTTGGGGTTTTTTTTGTTGGTTTTTTTTTGGGTTTAGTTGAGTTTTATTTTCAGAAGGTTAATTGATTACTTCATTATACTATATTATTCTATATTGTATTACACTATATTATATTACATTATATACACTATATTATATTACACGTTACATCTAAACTGAATCTGTCAAGCACTCAGCTCTGCACACAACTGCACAGTATCTCATGACTGTCAGTGACAGTCCCAACACACACACCTGCACCTGGCAGGCCAAGGAAGCAAAGCACCATCACCCTGGGAAAACAATCTCCACATTGCATTCTACTTTTGCCAAACACAGGCACAGCAAATGGTAAGAATTGTGTTTTCTTTCTCTGAGGTTCAGAGAATGCGAAAACCCAGAAATATTCCAGGGAAGAACTGTGCCTTGCTTTTCTCTGTGAAGAGAAATGTGGTGACATGGCATGGCAAATTGCAACGCCTTCAGAGTCCCCTTTCCTTTCCTTTCCTTTCCTTTCCTTTCCTTTCCTTTCCTTTCCTTTCCTTTCCTTTCCTTTCCTTTCCTTTCCTTTCCTTTCCTTTCCTTTCCTTTCCTTTCCTTTCCTTTCCTTTCCTTTCCTTTCCTTTCCTTTCCTTTCCTTTCTTTCCTTTCCTTTCCTTTCCTTTCCTTTCCTTTCCTTTCCTTTCCTTTCCTTTCCTTTCCTTTCCTTTCCTTTCCTTTCCTGTCAGTTTCCACATGGATTTAATATTTATTGTATTGTTCCAGGGTGAACAATTCTTGGTTTTGATTGTCTTCCCAATAATTAATGCCCCCATGCAAGGGCTAAAAAAACAAGTTGGAAATTAATTGTGTGTATAAAATACATCAACAGGAGCTTAAAATTAATTAGGCTAACTAGGAGCATATAGAGAAATAATAACTCAATAGTTAAAAATATGCATAATTATTAAGCAATTGCATTTATATCTTCAGAAATGCAAAGTATAACCTAAGGCTTTAACTTATTAGTCTTTGGTGCAATCATCATTAACATTTTCTTTTGCATTTTTATGAGTAATAAAGCAATGAATATAGAGGAGAAGAATTGAGCTGGCAATCCCCATTAATACATGTGGCACATGGAAATCCCTTAGAAATAACAGGGTGAGCCACCTCCCACACCAATTGTCCTTAGTCACGGGAATCCTGCGGTAATGTTGGGCTGGAGCTCTGAGCTCAGTGTGTGTGCTTTATTAAAATATCATGGAGCCATTTTTGCGATGCTGGTGAGAGGCCTCAGGACGCTCAGGCTCGGTTTGGGGCACGTGCAGGGACACAGGGACAGGGACAGAGGAGAGGGAGCAGCTCAGGCTGGGCCAGGGCAGCTCAGGGTGGGCACAGCAGGAATTTCCCCCATGGAAAGGGGGTCAGGAACTGCCCAGGGAGGGTTGGGGTGCCCATCCCTGCACGTGGCACCTGGAGCTGGCACTCAGAGCCCTGGGTGGGGGACACGGTGGGGAGCAGTGCTTGGGAAGGGCTGGTCCTGTGCCCCCCAGTGCCTGCCTTTGTGCAGGGACGCCCTGACACCCACTTGTGATGCCAGTGGGACCCCGAGGTCACTGCTGGGAGGGACTGGGACAGCCCCTTCTGCTCCAGAGGGCTTAATCCTGGCATCACACAGGCAGCTGTCAGCGGGGACACAGGGAGTTACCAGGGCATGACACAAGCAGCTGTCCTTGGATCACACAGGCAGTTATCCTGGGATCACACAAGGAGTTATCCTGGGATCACACAGGGAGATATCTCAGGATCACACAGGCAGTTATCCGGGGATCACACAGGGAGTTATCCTGGGATCACATAGAGAGATATCCCAGGATCACACAGGAATTATCCCGTGATCACACAGGGAGTTATCCTGGGGTCACACAGGGAGTCATCCCGTGAGCACACAGCAGTTATCCTGGGATCACCAGGGAGTTATCCTGGGATCACATAGAGAGATATCCCAGGATCACACAGGAATTATCCCGGGATCACACAGGAGTTATCCCAGGATCACACAGGAGTTATCCCAGGATCACACAGCAGTTATCCTGGGATCACCAGGGAGTTATCCCGGGTTCACACAGGGAGTTATCCTGGGATCACACAGGGAGATATCCTGGGAGCACCTTTAGGTTTCTCTGTAAGTTCTTCCCTAGCTGGGTAATCTGGAGGTTAGGAACAACCTCTGTTATGGGCAGAAATGAGTGAGGACGAAGCAAACTGCTCCCAAATCCCTGTGCCAAAGCCAGCACAGCACCTGAAGGACACCAGCAGGTACAGCCTTGGTCACTGTTACTCACTGAAGTTACTCCCTTTTGTAGCAGGGAAATTAACTGAGGTTTTTGATAAAAAAGAAAATAGAACTTGTGTCTTCAGCCCACATTTACATCTGTGAAGGAAAAAACACACGAAAGAGAGGAAGATAATCCAGTTAACTTAATTTCAGTCATCTTATTAAAAAGAAGTGAGAATTCTGAAATAATTAATTGGAAGTTTAGATGGCAGCAGTCTGTAATCACCTCAATCTCCCTCAGGTTCGGGACAGCAGGGACACAGCTCAGAGACACCCCAGCCCCAAAAGGGACACAGGAACTTACGACAGGGCTCAGAGGGACCCCAGCCCCAAAAGTGACACAGAACAGGGCTCAGAGGGACCCCAGACCCAAACAGGGACACAGGGCAGGGCTCAGAGAGACCCCAGCCCCAGCCCAGCTCCATGCTGCCCTCCCAGCTCCCCCTCAGCCTGCAGGAATCTGCTCCCGACACGGGAGCTGTAAATAATTCAGTTATCCTTGGAAATGCCTTTTACAGATTCAGTCAGGAACCACAACCTCGGGTTTTTATTTAAACATGTATAATGTTCCCAAAGTAATACTCTAGGCCCTTTTTCTGTTTAATAAACCCCCTTAATGTCCCCTAAATATTAATGTATTGATTTAGTCTTTGCAATGTTTGCAAAGTCTAATTTGTTTCCTCAGCCGGGCCAAGAGGGACTTGCATTTGAAGCTAACGAGATAAATCTTCCCCAAATTTATTTAAAGTGGGACAAAATAAATATGCAAAAGACTTTAAAATCATCTAACAACCACTTCCCAGCTAAAACTGACAATCCATTACTCTTTTAAATTGCCAGCACTCGAGCAGGGTGTCAGTTCCCTTTATAAAATTAACTTGCTGGTGCCAGCCGCTGTTATCATCCTGTCCCTGCTCAGCACGGGGAGAAAAAGACTTGGAAAAACATTTCTGTGGAGAGGGGGGGCAGCCACGGGAGCTTGCTGTGTGATGGAGACCCCCAAAGGGTCCCTGTCCCTGTCCCTGTCCCTGTCCCACCAGCAGCATCCCTGCCTTGCATTGCTGCTCCCACTCGCTTCAAGGTGCCAGCAGCGGCTGGTCCCAGAGCTCTCTGCAGGATTTGTGCTCCACATCTCACACTGCCAGGGGGCTATTTACAGATCTGACACTCACAGGGGTCTGTGTACAGATCACAAACAGGACAGGACTGCTGGGAATGGGCCTTGAGCTGTTTGATTTTCCAGCATCACTCTCATTCCATGGTGATGGCAACGGGAAGATGCCAGCAGCAGCAGCAGCTCACATCCCAGGCAGCAGGCACACAACTCAACGTCACAACTCACTTTATGAGCTTCTTGACCAATCACACAGAGCAAAAGCACACTGACAGTATTTATATCTGTATAGTATATATTCTATATTGACAATAGTTCTATCCGGCCACTATAAGCGCAGGTACCTTTGTTAAACAATGCTGCTTATTTCAAATACAATACCTGCTTGTGAGCCTTAAAACACAACGCACAGAGCTCCATTATTAAGTGTGACCGTGTTCACAGGGGTCCAAGGATGAGGGAAGAGACGAGGATCTGACTCCATGTTTCAGAAGGCTGATTTATTATTTTATGATATATATTACATTAAAACTATAATAAAAGAATAGAAGAAAGGATTTCATCAGAAGGCTGGCTAAGAATAGAATAGCAAGGAATGATAACAAAGGTTTGTGGCTCAGCTCTGTGTCTGAGCCAGCTGACTGTGATTGGCCATTAATCAGAAACAACCCCATGAGACCAATCCCAGATGCACCTGTTGCATCCCACAGCAGCAGATAACCATTGTTTGCATTTTGTTCCTGAGGCCTCCAGCTTCTCAAGAGGAACAATCCTAAGGAAAGGATTTTTCATAAAATGTCTGCAACAGCAGACTCCTGGCACCTACAGCCCGTGCTGCTGCTCCTCTCCAGGCACAGGGATGTGCAGGGAGTTTGTCTGTTCCTGCCTTTAAGCTCCTGTCAGCCTGAGAGATGGGATTGTTCCCCTGAGCAGCACAGGCACCCTGATTGATGCTGCTGGTGCCAGCTGTGCCTCAGCAAAGGCAGCTGCAGGATTTGTTCTGAGGAGCTGGTGCTGTGGGATGGTTCTGCACGTTTACAGAGAGAATGCGAGGGCCTGGAAAGCAGGGACTGTTTAGGAGGTCTGTGCTCTTAGTGGCACTAAATAGGCTGAAAGCTAGTAGCAGGTGTCACCTGAAGTGACATCTGGTGTGGAGCTCCCTCCCAGAGCTGGCTGGGCATGGCGAGGCTGGAGTGCCCTGCTCTGCTGAGCAGCTCATTCACAAACCACAAACAGCAGAGGGGCAGGGAGCTCCCTGGGAAATGCAGAAGAAAGAGCAGAAATGCACAGACCTGAAGCACTTTCACAACCTGGGATTGAGCCAGGGAAAATGAACGTTTAGGCTCAGAGGCTGTGCTGGAAAACAGGGAGCGGTGTCCTGGAAAGGTTCTGGGAGGGCACAGCACCCTCAGGATTTACCCGCTGGGAAAGAGGGGCTGGGGACAGAGCTGTGCATTGCAAAGGTGATTTCTGAAACTGGAAACAACAGCAGTGCATCCTCTCCCTAAACCCACTTCAAGTGTGAGGATGCCATTGTTCCATTGGGATTTACTCCATGGTACATGTTGGATTCCTGAGCTGGGAACTCGGAGAAGAGAATCGTTCAGTGCTCTGAGCTGGGTTTGTGGCTCTGGAGAAGCACCAGGGGTGGGATGGCTCTGGCTCAGCAGCCTCTCCTCACACTCCACACACAAGGAGCATTTCCTCCTGTTCTGCATCACTCCTTATTCCCAAACCCCCACGGCTCCATTTCCATTCCATAGCCTCAGAGAGGGTGAAGGGAGGAGGATGACAATATCTGATATTTGCAAGCAGCCAACTCCACCAGTTGGAAGGAGCAGAACCAAATGCCTGTCTTTAAAAAGAATGTATGGAGCTAATTTAGGAAAACTTCTGGAGACGACTGAAAAAACAACTGAGAAGTAAAGTGGCAGATTCATCCTGCGCGATTGAATTGTGAGGAATTTGACAGGCAGCTTTAGAGGACTGGGATTGAATGTTTCCTGCCTGGAAAATCTCCATTTGAAGGAGTGGATCTTTGATTGTACAGCTTTCCTAGAGGTGTGAAGAAAACTTCAGTTGTCCATCTAAATCCTCCAGGGAAGCAAATCCCATGGTTCCCTTCCCTGGCAGGGGTGCAGGGACACAGGAGGGGACAGGGAACAGGGGACAGGACAGGAGGAAAGGGCCACAGGCTGGGCCAGGGGAGGTTGGAGTTGGTGTCCAGGTTGGAACAGAGAGGTGTCTGCTAAGGAAGGCAGGAGCTTCCCTCAGAATGGAAAATGTAAACCCCCTCCCTTTGAGTTATTATAATTTTGAAATAAGGGGCTCAGGCAAATGTATGAAAGCAGGAATAACAGGTCCTTATTAGGGAAAAAATAAAAATAAAATGAAAATGCAGCAATACAAAACAAACCCCTGCCAGAGTGAGAGCAGGAGCTGCCCCCTGTGTGTCAGGGTGGTGGCACAGTCCCATGCCATGGTGGCTCAGCCCTCCTGGATGGGCCCGGGCTCCCTCTGGGAATGCAGGGGGCAAAGGCTGTTTCTGCTGTCCCAAACCTCAGATTGTACCCAGGTAGGAATGCTTGGCTCCTCCCCTGGGCGGAGCATCTCCCCATGGGATGATGGGATTGGATCAGCCATGCAGGGACACTCACTGGCCATGGAGAGCAGGTAATTAATAATTAATGGCCCATGAACAGCAGAGATCTCCTGGAGGGAGGGTTGGCTGTGGGAGAAATAAAGAAAGCTGCCCAATGAACAGAGATAACTGCCCCACCTCTGACAGATGGGGACAGAACACACACCCCAGCCACATCCTGCATTTCCAGCCTCAGAGAGTTGCAGATCAGGAGAAGTTCTGCCTGGAAGGGCTGTCCAGCCCTGGCACAGCTGCCCAGGGCAGGCCTGAGTCCCCAAGCCAGGAGGGGTTGCAAAGCTGGGTGCATGTGGCACTTGGGGACATGGTTGGGGTGGCCTTGGCAGTTCTGGGGAATGGTTGGACTCCATGGTGTGGGAGGGCTTTTCCAACATGAAGGACTCTGTGATTCCCTGATTTTCTCTGCCTTTTGCTGAGTGCCTGACACTGATGTTGTTTCCTTTGATCCCAGCCCTGTAACATTCCGTGCTGGTTTCTGGGAGCAGAGCTTGCAGGGAGATGTTCTGAGGAGTTTCCTCACAGGAACCTCACAATGCAAACCCTGAGACTGAAATTACTGGGGCTCCATTTCCTGCACGGTGTCATTTGTGAGGCAGGAACAAGGATAATAAATAGCACAAGATCTTTAGCTCCAGACGAGGAAACGACTGCAAAATCAAACCACACGGCATTGATTCGTAATACAATCCCGTAATATGACTCCAACTCCTATTATACCCACTTATCACAGGTCTTTTATCCCAGCTATTCAGATAAAAGCTCGGGAATTTGTGCAGGCAGCACGGCACAGCCCCATGGGTGAATTTTGAATGCTGTGCTCAAGGAGATGCACGCACAGAATCTCTTCTTCCCTTCTTTTACTGTAGGTTTTGGCATCTTTTTTTTCTTCTTTTTTTTTCTCTTTTTTTTTTTTTTTTTTCCACCTGATGTTTTGAACATTTCTCCCTTCAGGTTAATATGTTCATTTATAAGGAAAGGATTAAACAGAAATCTCACGAGAGAGACATGAACTTGAATGTGAGTGTGCAGATTTGAATGGATAAAGAGGCACTTGAGGAGCTGGATAAAACCAGAGCGTTCCTAAGCCTCTGATTCCAAACCTGCCTCAAGGCCAGCAGCGCTGAAGACATTACAGGGAGCAGAATAAACAGCTAAAAATTGCTTACTTATAGAAAGCTTTGTAATACCAAAGGCTCAAGTAGAGAATTGTAAGTGAGTTATTCTGTTGACCCCCGTGGATTACTTGTTTTGTTGTCTCTAGGATTCAGAAATGTTCTTATTTTATTTAGACTGAAATTTTAATCATCCCCACTTT
Organism: Melospiza melodia melodia; assembly: GCF_035770615.1. NCBI lineage: Eukaryota > Metazoa > Chordata > Aves > Passeriformes > Passerellidae > Melospiza > Melospiza melodia. The sequence continues at coordinate 31,190,921 of NC_086204.1, read as the reverse complement.
GCATTTAAAATATGATATTATTTCCCCTTCTATCATCTGTAAGAGAAAATGGGGAAATTTCCTTAATAGTTGGCAGATTAGCTTTGTTATGTAAAACAGATCCTGGCAAAAGGAATTATAATTAACACAAGCGTTCCATTACACAGTGAAAGGGTTGGTTTAAAGTCTCTCTGTTCCAAACACTTCAAAGCAGAGGCTTTGTTTTGTGCTCCCACTGAATTGGATGTAGTTAGCACGCCCAAATATTTTGCCCATAAATATTCCCAAATCGCTGGATGTGATAACAGCAATCTCTGAGTGAACTCTCCTCAGCCCAGGTTTGGGGTTTGAGAGCTATGGCAAATCATTTCCTTCACAACCCTGCTCAGCACAGGTACCCAGAGCCCTTTAGGAACAAGAAATCATTCCTTGCTCAAAGCTCCCATCGATTTATGGAAACAAGCTCACTCACAGGGTGGGCAACAACCTCCAGCACACATCCTGGCATCCCTGAGATCCTGTGGAAATCATTATCTATGTGCTGCGTGGTTTCCACTTCCTCACGGACATGTTTTCATTGCCTTTGTTATTTGGGGGGATTTTTGGGAACAATGTGATTGTGACATCCCTTTTCTGGCAGGGTGGGCAGGGGCTGGGCTGGAATTCCCAGATTTGCTGTGGCTGCCCCTGGATCCCTGGCAGTGCCCAAGGCCAGGCTGGACGCTGGGACACCCTGGGACAGGGGGAGGTGTCCCTGCCATGGCAGGGGTGGCACTGGGTGGATTTTGGGGTCCCTCACACCCAGACCCATGTGGATCCCGTGATTCTGGGTGCCCAGGGAGCTGTGAGTGCAGCAGGATGGGGCTGCTGTGGCTCACTCAGGGCTGTCCTGTGGCTCCCTCCTCACGGATCACACAGAGTAATTCCCCATGGAGCTCCTGTCCAGGGGGGACAAAGCACAAAGTGCAGTTTGAGCACTTCCACTGGGGCTCCTGACATTCTGTGTCCCAGGGGAGTCCTGGCGCCCAGCACTGCCTGTGCTGAGTGGCTTTTAACTTCCAGTTACCATGAGCTGATTGAGATTTTATTTATTCATTTATTCATTTCTGGCTGCTGAGGCTGTGATGTCCCAGCAGAGAGAATTGAGATATTTATTTATTTATTTATTTATTTATTTATTTATTTATTTATTTATTCATTTATTCATTTATTAATTTCTGGGTGCCCAGGCCATGGTGCCCCAGAACGGAGAATAGGTATTTTATTTATTTATTTATTCATTTATTTATTCATTTACTAATTTCTGTGTGGTGCCGTGGGGCCTCAGCACAGAGAATAGAGATTTTTATTTATTTATTCATTCATTCATTGACTAATTTCTGGGTGCCCAGGCTGTGGTGCCCAGGCATAGGGAGTAGATATTTTATTTATTTATTTACTCACTTATTAGTTTCTGGGTGCCCAGGCCATGATGCCCCAGCACAGAGAATAGAGATTTTATTTGTTTGTTTATTTATTTCTTTATTTATTCACTCACTTATTAATTTCTGGGTGCCCAGGCCATCATGACCCAGCACAAAGAATAGAGATTTTATTTATTTATTCGTGTAGTAATTTGTGGGTGTTGAGGCTGTGGTGCCCCAGCACAGAAAATAGAGATTTTTATTTATTTATTCATTCATTGATTTATTTCTGGCTGCTGAGGCCATGGTGCCCTGGTGCAGAGAATTGAGATTTTATTTATTTATTTGTTTGTTTGTTTGTTTATTCATCTATTAATTTGTGGATGCCCAGGCCGTGATGCCCCAGCACAGAGAATGGAGATTTTATTTATTTATTCATTTATTAATTTGTGGGTGTTGAGGCCGTGGTTTCCCAGCACAGAGAATAGAGATTTTTATTTATTTATTTATTTATTCATTCATTTATTAATTTGTGGGCACCCAGGCCGTGATGCCCCGGCACAGAGAATAAAGATTTCATTTATTTATTTATTTATTTATTTATTTATTTATTTATTTATTTATTTATTTATTTATTTCTGGGTGCCTCCTGGCATGGAGAAACCCCTGCTGTCTCTCTCCCCTCCAATGGACAGAGCTGCTCTGCAGGACCAGGGCAGGGTGATTAACTGGGCACTGAACCCCTAATGAAGGAGAGTCATTAGCTGGGCACCGAGCCCCTAATTAGGCAGGGTCATTAGCTGGGCCCTGAGCCTCTAGTTAAGCAGGGTTTGGAGTGCTCAGCCCTGGCTGCCAGTGATCCTCCTGCAGATTTGATTTATCCCTTGTTAGTGGAGTCCCCAGTCCCCAGAGTAATTTATACCCAGTAATTTATACCCGATAATTCATACCCGGTAATTTATACCCTGTAATTCATACCCAGTGATTTATACCTGATGATTTATACCCAGTGGTTTATACCCGTTATAATTTATACCCGGTGGTTTATACCCGGTAATTCACAGGGGCAGGATCCGTGCCCGTTTTCACCCGCCCGGATTTGTGCCAACAGGGCCATTCCAGGTGCCCATGGGGCTGGGTCTGCCATCCCAGGCTGGATAATTCTCTGATAATCAGGGCATGGTTTTCTCCTGGTTAGTCCAGCACACCCTGCGAGGGAGCTGCTGTTCTCTCTGCACCTCCCCACGGCCATCACCGGCGGGCTGGCCGCTAAAATCCCAATTTACCGGGATTTCACAGCACAATGCCCTGCAACGTGCCACAGAGCCATCCCATCAGCATCTCGGGGCTGGCTGGGACCCTTTGGGGAAGAAATGGAATCCAGCTCGTTTTCCTGCAGAGAAATGAGGGCGGAACTCTGTGCCCTGTCTGTGGCCAGGCATCCCAAACTGCCGGGCAGGCAGCGGGGCGATGGCAATTCACTGCTAACTGTCTGTAGAATATGAATATTAATAACGCCATTAATCCCCATTAATCCCAGCAGTTCCCATGCCACTGCAGTGTCAGGAAGATTAAATCACACCACTCCCCACGCGTTTCCGTGGGATGGGGGCAGCTCTGCAGCAGCTCAAGAGGAGGAATTAATAATGTGGAAAGCAATTCCAGGTTTCAGTGTTAGATAATCATTACTAATTTCTAGGCTTTGTGGTGAGAACAAAAATAAATACTGAATAAATTTTTATCCGCTGACTTAATCCAGGGAAGAAGCCTGTCCTCCCTTGGACTGAGTGAAGGAGTGGAAACTTGCTCAGGATATATGTCACAGACATCTTTTATAAAAATCTTTTTTTTAGGATTGTTCCTCTTGAGAGGCTGAGAGGCCTCAGGAACAAAATGCAAACAATGGTTATCTGCTGCTGTGGAATGCAACAGGTGCATCTGGGATTGGTCTCATGGGGTTGTTTCTAATTAATGGCCAATCACAGTCAGCTGGCTTAAACTCTCTGTCCGAGACACAAGCTTTTGTTATTATTCTTTCTTTTTCTGTTCTTAACTAGCTTTTTGATTAATTTTTTTTCTATTCTTTTAATATAGTTTTAATATAACATATATCATAAAATAATCAATCAACCTTCTGAAACATGGAGTCAGATCCTCATCTCTTCCCTCATCCAAGAACCCCTGTGAACACGGTCACAGATATATTTGTGTTCAGTTCGAGCAGAGAGCCATCATCTCATAAACCATCCCAGGGACACAGGGCTGAGTGAGCTCCAAACCAATCCCAAAGTGCCACCATCACAGCAGGAGATGGAGGCCAAGAAGAAGAAGAAGAAGGAGAAAGGCCGGGAATGCCCAGATCCCTCCATCTTGCCCCCTGAAGCCCCATTCTAAAAACCCCAAAAATTTATTTTTCACCCCATGACAAACTAATTATTACTTTACTTATAGTTTTGTGGCTTGCAGATCCTCATATAAGGTTGGTAATTTGCTCCAGGGGTCATAATCAAAGTCACAGGTGTCTTGGGCTCTATAAAATTCTTTAGCCAAAGTCCTTCCAGCAGGACAGGCAGAGGCACTCTGCCTGCCCCAGGGTCCGAGGGACCATGGGGAGGGTGGGATCCTTTCCCTGGGATCTCCAGTGAGATGAGGAGAAAGGGATAGGGCAGGTGGTGACATCCAAAGGGAATTGTGTAATTGAGCTGCAGGATCACAAAATCCCAGCCTGGGCTGGGCTCATAGAGACCTTAAATCCCATCTCATCCCATTCCCTTGCCATGGCAGGGACACTTCCACTGTCCCAGGGTGTCCCAGTGCCCAGCCTGGCCTTGGGCACTGCCAGGGATCCAGGGGCAGCCACAGCTGCTCTGGCAATTCCAGTCCAGTCAGGAACAATTCCCAATTCCCAATCTCCCACCCAGCCCTGCCCTCTGGCAGTGGGAGCCATTCCCTGTGTGCTGTCCCTCCATCCCTGTCCCCAGCCCCTCTGCAGCTCTCCTGGAGCCCCTTCAGGCCCTGCCAGGGGCTCTGGGCTCTCCCTGGAGCCTTCTCCTCTCCAGGCTGGGCATTCCCAGCTCTCCCAGCCTGGCTGCAGAGGGGCTCCAGCCCTGCAGCAGCTCCATGGTGGAATTCCCTGAGGATTTGGAGTCAGTGGTCCCTGGGGGTCCCTTTTAGCTCTGAATATTCTGTGGGGCTGTGCTCCAGAGAGAGCTGGGGCTGAGAGGGAAGGACCAGGAGCTGCTTTTCACACCGGAGCAAAACGCTTAAGATGGGGAGTTAGCAGAGCCATATGGCTGGGATGCAGAGAAGGGGGAGTGATGCAGCCAGAGAACTGTCAAGGGAAATTATTTTAATAACTATCTTGGGAATACGATGTAAATCTGTCATTCAGGCTCGCTGGAGAGAGACTGAACCTGTAGAGTTCTCCAAAAGGAAAAATGCAGAGTTACAAGAAATCATCTCAAATCATTACAGCTCTTTTATTTAGTTCCTGTGACAGCGTGAGCAGCAACAGGTATATCACTGTTTACCTGTCACAACCCTCTAATATTCTCATTTTGCCTGTAAGGAGCAGTGATGAGGTTTTACCTCTAATTTTCCAGTCCAGAACTCTTTTCCTGGTGCTTCTTGTGTGGCAGGAATGCTTCAGTGAAAATCCCTTTGCCCACGTACATTGGAATTTGTGTTTAAATGATGCACATCCCTATTTGAGTGTACAAACTCCATCCTCTGGGACAGGGACAGGGACAGGGACAGGGACAGGGACAGGGACAGGGACAGGGGTGGCTGGAGCTGGGCCAGGGGAGGTTTAGGTTGGATTTTAGGGAAAGGTTCTTCCCTAAATATCCTGGGATATTCCCAGGATATGGGACTGGGACTGATGATCCAACCCAGGATATTCCATAATTCCATGGGTTTCTGACTCCAGACTTGCACAGCCCCTTCAGCAGCCCCTGCACACCCTGGGTGCAGCTCTTCCTTTGTCTGCGAGGATAAAGAAAGGGAAATCCGAGTTTATTTTGAATTATTACATTTTATTGCTTTTCTGGCTGAGCAAACAGCGGCGCTCTCGCTGCTGGCTGGAAATCGAACCTTGCAGGATTTAGGTTGGGCTGGAAAGGGGAGCAGAGGGGTTTTAAGGGGATAATGTGTGTGTGTCCTTGTGTAATAATAGCAGATCTTTGACACTTTCAGGAGGAGCAGGGCCAGGGTGGCCTGAGGAAGGTGGAGGCGTTTGCTGGGATATTTACGGGGTTTTGCTGCTTTTTCGTTGGCCTCCTTTACTCTGCAGCTCCTTCAGGAGCTTCCTGGGACCAGGAGCTTTTGGAGATGTTCAGACTGTTTATTCACATTTATCCAGGCCCTGTTCAACTGACCAGTGTTCATCCTGTCCCACCAAGTTGTCCCTTTCTTACCCTGGGCAAACTCTTCTCGTCTTGCCTTAGTGAGGTTATAAACTGAATCCAGGGGAGTGCTGGTTTTACCAGATAAAATCTTGTATTATTTTAACCTTTGACTATTTTCATAGTTATGACCATTCCTCTCCAGCCCCATCCAGCCTGGCCTTGGGCATTCCAGGGGCAGCCACAGCTTCTCAGAGCAGCCTGTGCCGGTGCTCAGGAAACAATTCACAGCCTCCTCCTTTGCTCGTGCTGCCTGGAGAGCCATCCCTGCTTTTTCAGAGCCCAAGAAACCATTCACAGCCTCTGTGCTGGTGCTGGTTGGAGAGCCATCCCTGCATCCCTGCCTTTCCAGAGCCCAGGAAACCATTCACAGCCTCACCTCTCCTTGCTGATGCTGGTTAGAAAGCCATCCCTGCCTTCCCAGAGCCCAGTCCCAGCCCTGGGCATTCATGAGCCCCAGCGACGGGGCCCTGCCCAGCCAGCAATCAGCGCCCAGCTGGGAGGGCTTTGGCTCCAGCCACCAGGAGGTTGCTTTTTTTTAATCATTATTTTTGCCCTTTATGACTTTTTGGCTCCATTTCCATGATTAAACAGTTGGCAGAGCTTTGATTGCAGAGTGCTGCTCGCTGGAAGGGGCTCGTGGAGTGTCTGAAAGCTTTTCCAGGGAGTGGGAAAGGCTGAGCTGCACCTCCTGCTCCTCGTGCTCTGGGCTGCTGGAGCGTCCCACTGGGACAGACAGACATCCCGGGAGTGGGGACAGATGGACATCCCAGCAGTATCCCACTGGGACAGAGGAACTGCCCAGGAGTGGGGACAGATGGACACCTCAGGATGGAGTGTCCCACAGGGACAGATGGACATCCCAGGAGTGGGGACAGACGGACACTCCAGCAGTGTCCCACTGGGACAGAGGAACTGCCCAGGAATGTCCCACAGGGACAGACAGACATCCCAGGAGTGGGGACAGATGGCCACCCCTGGAGTGGGGACAGATGGACACCCCAGCAGTGTCCCACTGGGACAGATGGACACCCCAGGAGTGTCCCTTGGGACAGATGGACATCCTAGGAATGGGGACAGACAGACATCCCAGGAATGTCCCAGTGGGACAGACGGACACCCCAGGAGTGTCCCAGTGGGACAGATGGACATCCCAGGATGGAGTGTCCGACTAGGACAGATGGACACCCCAGGAGTGTCCCAGTGGAACGGCTGAGCTGCCCTGGCAGAGGAAGGGTGGAGAGGCACAACCCACACACACTCAGGTCCCACCCCAGTGGTGCAGAATTCCCAAACAGGATCGTTCCTTTTCCACCCACGCCCTGGCAATATCTCGGATTGGTCTCAGGTAAGCTGAGCACAGCAAACAGGTGGAGACAGAGTTCTGAACAGCAGTGACACCCCATGAATTTCCAGAGATGATGGTGACTGCCACAGATCCCAGGGAGGGAGAAGATCCCTCCCCAGCTTAGGCAAGTGCCACTTGTGTGAGTCCCTGTGTCACGCCTCGGCGCTGGCAGGAATTGGAAATAAATGAAGGCTGCAGATGAAACCATTTCTCTTCCCAGCCCACCCATCATTTATTTCCTCAGCCCCACTTTGCCAAAGCTGCCGTGTTTGAGACAAATTGTGTTTAATTAGGAGGAGGTGGAGACCTTTAGGCAACGCTCTTCAATCAAAGTGCCTCGAGGAACTAATCATGGAAATGCAAAAGCAGAGGGGCTGGGAGCTGTCCCCGCTGGTGACTGATTGTCAGAGGGGAGGGCTCCTGCTGCAAAAGCTCTCCTCATTTAAACCATGCTCAGCACACTCTGGAAATGCTGTTTGTGGTGGGGGCATTGCACTGCTCTGCAAATATTGAGCTCATCTGAGTATGGAATGAAAAAAAATATATAAAAAGTATGAAAAACAGAGCAATTTTCAGTAAGTATTGATAAAAAATGTTACTACCCTAAAAAGCACAATTATCTTTTTTTATGATCGATACTTAGGATGCAAGATGTTCAACCACACAAAGGAGTTTGCTGGAAATGATTATTGGAGATGTTTAGGGTTGGTTTTAGTTTGAAATCAGGGATTTGGGGTGTGGCATTCAGTGTTCAGGGGATCAGTGCAGTTTCCAGGGCTGAGGATGGAAACTGTGCCTGGGTTTGCCAGGCAGGTGAGGATTTATTTTAGCAGGGATGGAGGGACAGGACACAGGGAATGGCTCCCAGTGCCAGAGGGCAGGGATGGGTGGGAATTGATTGAGGAATTCAGTGGAGAATAAATTGTGGAATTGATTGTGGAATTCGTTGTGGAATTCATTGTGGAACTGTGGAATTGTGGAATTCATTATGGAATTGTGGAATTCATTGTGGAATTCACTGTGGAATTAATTGAGGAATTGTGAAATTAATTTTAGAATTGGTCTGGGCAGCTCCTGCTGCTGCCGAGGATGGGCTGCTGGAGGGAATTGATTGTGGAATTCACTGGGGAATTGTGGAATTCATTATGGAATTGTGGAATTCATTGGGGAATTGTGGAATTCATTGTGGAATTCATTATGGAATTGTGGAATTCATTGTGGAATTCATTATGGAATTGTGGAATTCATTGGGAAATTGTGGAATTCATTGGGGAATTGTGGAATTCATTGTGGAATTCGTTATGGAATTGTGGAATTCATTATGGAATTGTGGAATTCATTGTGGAATTCATTATGGAATTGTGGAATTCATTGGGAAATTGTGGAATTCATTGGGGAATTGTGGAATTCATTGTGGAATTCGTTATGGAATTGTGGAATTCATTGGGAAATTGTGGAATTCATTGTGGAATTCATTGTGGAATTGTGACATTCATTGTGGAATTCACTGTGGAATTAATAGAGGCATTGTGGAATTAATTGTGGAATTGTGGAACTGGGGGCTGTCAGCCCATCCAGGACCTCCTGAGCCACATCCCTGACTAAAATCTCCAACCCCTCCCCACACACTGGGCTGCACTGGGGAGGGGTCTCCACCTGCTTTAACCCTGTAAATCCTGGAGCCAGGTGAGCCCAGGTCCCTCTGAGCCTTCTTTTCCCCTGGCTGAGCATCCCTGGTTCCCTCAGCCTCCTCCTGCAGCTGCTCCCCAGCCTGTGGTCACACACCCTGTCCAAAAAGGGAAGGTTTAGATTAAAAACATTGCGCAAAAAGGGAAGGGTTTACTTTAAAACACTAACATTAACATTAATGTTTTAATTTAACATTAAAAAAGAAAAAGCCAAATGACTGCAAAGCACTTTCCATGCTGGACCCCCGCGCCAAATTTCCTTGGGAGTTTAATTCCTCTCTCCCCCTTGTTTATTATCTCATTTCTCTGGCCTTCTGTTAATCCATTTCCTGAATAAATGTTTATTTGCTGCTTTATTTAATTTTTCCCCTGACCTTCTCAGCTCCACGTGATCTGGGTGGGAGGCATGAGCTGCTGAAGTGGGGAGTCGCTCTGTGATGGGTTTAATGTGCACTCCAGGCTCAGCAGAGCAGATTTTAAATGCCAAATCTGCTCCTAGATCAGAGTCTTCGGAGGTGTGGGAAGAAACACGGATGCAAAACAAACATTTTTAAATTCCTAATAAATATTAACATTCCATTGTGATGCCGCACGCATATTGGAGGCGTAATTAATAAATTCCGCAGATTTTAGTGATCTGAATGTAATGATCCCTATCAGGCAGTAAATAGCAGAAAAATTAGCAGCATACTGATACAGCACAAATCCTGATTTGTCTCAAACTGTGAGGCTCCAGAAATGCAGTGGGAGCCAATTTCTATCCCTGGCAGGACGGTGTTCCTGGGAAATCACTGCCAATAATAACATCCACGGTTTGCCATCAGCCCCAGATCAGACTGCATGGCTTGTGTCATCTGACAGGATTACACTCAGCAGCAGGGCTGCAGCTCCCCGCCTATTTGGGGGTTATTTTAATTAATGGACCTCGCAGATCCATCCCTTGTCTAATTCTGCTTTGGAAATGCATCGGCGCTGTGACCTGCTCAGTGTCATTCTAACAGGACTTACAGACATCCTCAACGAGCTTTGATTTAATTTCCTCGCTGTAAAGCCCAGATTAAAGGAGAGCCCAGTCAATTAGGAATGGAACAAAGCTCGTACTTAAGAGGAAATCACTTAATCTGCGCTCTGTAAGTCTGGAAAATTCTGCACCTTCTACCATGTCACAGCTCCAATCTCCCCTCAGAAAGACTGGAAAGTTCCTGGTGGGAAGCCCCAGAATGCAGCAAAAGCCTGCACAGTTCCTGTGGTCAGATCTTCGTGGCTTCAGCAAAACCAGGGAGAGAAAGCCCAGCTGGAGAGCGCTTGGGTTAGGGGAATGGAGGAGCCCCAAAGCAGCAGGAAACAACACAATAAATGTGGTGTAGTCCTCTCTGTGAGCAGCTCCGCTCCTCCGGGTGCACACAGAGTGGCTGGAACAGCATCATTAATTTTTAAAAGCACCAGAAAAACCCAATTTTGTCTCCTTTGCAAACTGCCAGGAGCAAGCTCAGCCTTGCCTTGAGCAGGAGCATCCATCTTCCAGGAGCTCTCTGCACACACAGAGGAAAATGCTGTTGTGCACTCACACAGGAAAATGCTGCTCTGCACACACACACAGGGAAATGCTGCTCTGCATTCACACACACACAGGGAAATGCTGCTCTGCACACACACAGGGAAATGCTGCTCTGCACACACACACAGGGAAATGCTGCTCTGCATTCACACACACAGGGAAATGCTGCTCTGCACACACACAGGAAAATGCTGCTCTGCACACACACACACAGGGAAATGCTGCTCTGCACACACACACAGGGAAATGCTGCTCTGCATTCACACACAGGGAAATGCTGCTCTGCACACACACACAGGGAAATGCTGCTCTGCATTCACACACAGGGAAATGCTGCTCTGCACACACACACAGGGAAATGCTGCTCTGCACACACACAGGGAAATGCTGCTCTGCACACACACACAGGGAAATGCTGCTCTGCATTCACACACAGGGAAATGCTGCTCTGCACACACACACAGGGAAATGCTGCTCTGCATTCACACACAGGGAAATGCTGCTCTGCACACACACACAGGGAAATGCTGCTCTGCACACACACAGGGAAATGCTGCTTTTGCTTGTGGGGTCTGGGACCCAGGGGAGGCTCTGCAATGTCCCCTGGGCCCTGTGTGTGCTGTGTCCCTGCTGGTGGCCCCTGTGATGCTGTTCAAGGGGGTTCCTGCATTGGGGAGGAGACGAGGATCTGACTCCATGTTTCAGAAGGCTGATTGATTATTTTATTATATATATTACATTAAAACTATACTAAAAGAAGAGAAAAGGTTTCATCAGAAGGCTGGCTAAGAATAGAATAAGAAAGAATGATAACAAAGGCTCTGTTTTGACTCTCTGTCCGAGCCAGCTGGCTGTGATTGGCCATTAATTAGAAACAACCCCATGAGCCCAATCCCAGATGCACCTGTTGCATCCCACAGCAGCAGATAACCATTGTTTGCATTTTGTTCCTGAGGCCTCCCAGCTTCTCAGGAGGAACAACCCTAAGGAAAGGATTTTCCATAACATGTCTGCTGGTGGCCCCAGCCCGCTGACAGCCCTGTCCCTCTCGTTGCAGTGTCCCCCAAGATATTCCGGATCTCCAGCGACATCGTGGTGAATGAGGGCAGCAACGTCACCCTGGTGTGCCTGGCCACGGGGAAACCAGAGCCCTCCATCTCCTGGAGACACATCTCCCCCTCTGGTGAGTGCCTGGGCACAGGGACAGGGACACCAGGGCTGTGCCACCCCTGTGCCCTGAGTGAGCTCTGGGCTGGGGCTGGCAGGGCTGGGATGGTGCCTTGAGGGGCTCCTGGAGCAGAGCTGGGCAGAGGTACAGGAATAAAGTGGGGATTTATTAAAGGCCTTTGAAGAATACACCTTGGGCAGTGCAAGAGCCTGGCCAGGGCTTTACATCAAGATGGACCCAAGCTGGGCTCTGAGTCAGGAGTTTTCACCCTTTTATAAGTTTTGGTCCATTTCCATGTTGGGGTTCAGTGTCCAAGCTCCAGGTTGTGCAGTCCCACCCTCCCTGATTGTTCTCCTCCATTCCCTGCTGTTTGCACTTTTTGGGGCTGGAGCTGCAGCGGTGCCCTTGGTTCTGGGCTGGAAAAGGATTGAGAGTGAGCCTGAGGAGAGGAAAAGGATTGTTCTGTGTGACTGAGCTGGGAGGAGACCTTGCTAACATTTATATGAAGTTCAGAGTTACACACCAATGCAGGGCAGAGTCTGGGAAACATGAAAGCTCAAGCTGAAGGCATCACCACAACACAGGAATGAGGACAGAGCACCCTAAATATGGATAGATGTCCCTGCATGTGCTGTAATCACAGTCATGGATCAAACAATTCCAGTTAAAATCCCAGCTAGGATGAATTGAGGAGCACACAGGGCTCCCTAGAAATGGGAAATTAGAGTTAAACACAGGAACAGGCCATGCAGTAGGTTTGGTTTATTCTCATTTCTTCCACTGCTACAGGGTGGGATTTTTGGGGTGTCAGGGTTGGGATTTATGGTCCTGGTGGGTCCCTCCCTCAGGAAATTCCATGGTACAGTTTATCATTATGGTTTTGCTGAACGAATTAAATGATGCATGTAAAAAATTGTGAAAAAAATGGCAACTGAGAGCATCCCTGCTGTTGGATATTTCCATGCATCCCTTTGGCTCCTCGTAGCACACTGAAAGGAAAGGTTTGGCCAATGTCAGGGCCACTGCAGCTGCTCCCCGTGAGCAAAGCAGGGCCATGGGGAGATCCCTGCCCTGGCAATGAGGGTTTTGTGCTCCCCAGCTCTGTCCCAGGCCCTGCCTCTGTCGCTGGGATTTTGCACTGAGAGCTTTGCAGTGAGGGATTGCTCTGCTCCCCCAGCCTGTGTAAATCCTGTAATTACAGACCAGAAGGGTTCCGTGGGCTGCCACGGCCTCTCGTCATCCCGAGGAGCAGTTGGCTTTACAAAGCAAGATCTGGGAAAAAACCCTCACTTCTGACCTTTAAAACAATGACAATGAATTCGGCCTGAAGTGTCCGTCAAGGGACTAGAGGAAAAATTCAGTTGTAGCAGAAAATGGATTTTAACTAAATGTCAAATAAAATTTTATTGGAAACCCTGGTGATACTTTGGATTAATGGCTTAAAGCATTTGAGTGGCTGCAGGAAGGAGCTGGGGTGATGCTTCTGGAGAGGGAGGAGAGAAAAGGAGAATTATTGCACTCAGGCTGCAGCAGGGGCCGAGGGGGAGCAGAGCATCCTCATCTGGAGCTCAGGAAAAATAAATAAATGCAGAGGTGGCACCTGGGGACACGGCCAGGTGCATCCAGGGGCTCAGAGGCACTTCCCAACCCAAATGAACCTGTGGAGATTAGTGCAGGGACTCAGAGGGGCTGGCAGTGACCCCCTGGATGTGCTCCTTTCTCCCAACCCCATCCAACCCCACTCTGGACATTTCCACCATGCCAGATGTGGGATTCTGTGCCCTGGGGATGCACAGACACAGCAGGGGCTGGGGAGGGAGAGCACAGGCTCCAAAGGGCTCAGAAATCCTGTTGGATGTGAAGGGAGCAAGCCCAGTGCTCATGTAAATCAAAGTGACTCTGACGAAGGCGAGAAAATGATGAGGAGACTCCATGGGTATTTTAGAGGGCTAATTAATTACTTTATTATACTATACTATATACATTTCATCTAAACTGGGTCTGCCCAGCACTCGCTCTGCACACACTGCCCAGAATCTCCCAACACACACACACAGCTGGCCCTGATAGCCAAGGAAATAAAACAGCACCACTGGATAAACAACCTCCGCATTGCATTCTGCTTTGGCACAGCACAGTGATAAGAACTGTGTTTTCCCTTTCTCAGAGAACGTGAATCTCAGAAAGGCTTGGGAAGAGCTGTGCCTTGCTTTTCTCTGTGGAGAGAAACGTGGCAGCAAGGGCTGGCAGGGGCTGAGGTGTGCCCAGAGGAGGCTCAGTGCCCAGGGCACACAGGTACAGGTGCGCACAGGTGTACACACGCCACAGGTGCAGCGCAGCCCTCCCAGCAAACCCAGCCTGGCTCCACCAAGCCGGGAGAAATCTGAGAGCCCCGTGGTGTTGGTATTCTGCCCACAGCTCCTCTCCTCCCTCTGCCTCATCTGCACTCGCTAATTCCTGCCCGTTCTGGCTGTAATTCCCAGCGGCACTAATGAGGCTCCCGGGCAGGCAGCGCATCTCCCATCCAGCACTAAATTATATTAACCAAGCATATTTAGAATATTCTCAAATTGTTTGTCAAAGCTGCTGCTAAAAGATAAGGAACTGAAATCTCTGAATACAAATGACTCAATGTAGACTAATTCCAGGATATGATCATGATTTACATCAACACAGCCTCGACTCGCATGAGGTCGGATTCAATTTTTCTGAACAAGAGATAAATTGAACCTTTCGTAGGAATAAAAATAAAATGCATTTCAAGGTGATTTTTAAACTTAGTCCGTAAATTATTGGCCCAGAATCTTTATTGTGCATGTTTAACTTGCAGTCATTATGTAAATGCTGGCGTTCTATAAATATTCATTACACAGCCCCATTATGTAAATCCAGCAAATCTCCCTACTCAGCGTAACAGCGCCGGGCTGCGGGTTGTAATCTCCAAATCTGTATTGTTGAAATGTCACCCGAATAAATTGCAGGTATTACTTATTTTGTTCTGACATTTCCCAGCAAAGTGCAGCATCGATAGTTTAGCAATGGAGGCAGAATGCTAAAGGATGAAGCTCTGCCAGGGCAGAACTGCAGCTCTGCCGTGTCCCACCAGAGCCTGGTGCTGCTCTTTGAGAGAGGGATTGAGCAAAGCCTCCCCGAATCCCGAGCAGCAAACCCGGCCCTGCCAGAGCCCCCCTGCCCCTGGCAGAGAGGAGAAGGGCTCTGCTGGAGTGCCAGTGCTTCAAGCCTGCATCTCCAGCCTGCAAATCCCCAGCTGACAGGAATTATTATCGGATTTGCAGGGCTTTGCCTGTGTACAGAGGGCCAACCCTTCAAATGCTCCCTCTCCTGCTTACAGATGGCTTTAAAGCTGGAAGTTTTAGAAGGAAGTTTCTGGCTTGGTTCTTTTTTCTTGTTGAGTCCCAAGCAGGGAGCAGGTATTGCTGGGGAGGATGTTGGTGTTGCTTTCCCTCAGACCAGATCAATTGTGCACTGTGGGTCTCTGAGCAGAGAGGAGCTGCTCTGCCCCCTTTAAAAATATTAACATTAAATTAGTATTTTAATTTAACATTAAAAAGGAAAAATGTCAGGCACATGAGCACACCTTTGGAGGAAGCTCTGGTCAGCTGGAGGCATGGATGAGCAATATGCCCTGGAAAACACCCAAAACCTGCATTCCCTGGGATGTGGGACTGTGACAGTGCTCACAGGGGTGCCAGGATGAGGGGAGAGACGAGGATCTGACTCCATGGTTCAGAAGGCTGATTGATTATTTTATTATATGCTACATTAAAACTGTACTAAAAGAATAGAAGAAAGGATTTCATCAGAAGGCTGGCTAAGCTAAGAATAGAATAGCAAAGAATGATAACAAAGGTTTGTGGCTCAGCTCTGTGGCCGAGCCAGCTGACTGTGATTGGCCATTAATCAGAAACAACCCCATGAGCCCAATCCCAGATGCACCTGTTGCATCCCACAGCAGCAGATAACCACTGTTTGCATTTTGTTCCTGAGGCCTCCCAGCCTCTCAGGAGGAACAATCCCAAGGAAAGGATTTTCCATAAAGGTGTCTGTGGCAGTGGGACGGCTCAGGAGGCCTTGGCTCCCCCAGCAGCCCTTGCTGGGAGCAGTGACATTCATGGGGCCCTGCTGGTGCCCTGCCTGGGTCAGCCCTCCTGCAGCCTCTCGGGGAGCTCAGGGTTTTTATGAGTGTTTGATAAGAATTTCATGGCCCGCTGCTTATCCTGGAGGGATTGTTCAGCTGGTGAAGGCATGGCTTGTCATTAAATCAATGGTGCCTGCTATCCAACACGGGCATTAATTAACAGCTTAAAGACAGCAGAGCCCCCAACAGACACGGCTGGGTGGGATTCCTCCCTTTGCCTGTGGATCAGCAATAAAATCACTCCCAGCACGGCCTCCCAAGCCACAGCTCTGTGTGGAAAAGGCCACGTCCCCTGGGCTCCGCTGTGGGGATTTTGGCCTTTTCCTTTTAACGGGACTGGCAGGTACCGGCCTCGGGAGGGTTGGTATCAGGCTCCAGTTCAGTGACATCCAGAGCCACTGCTCTGGTGAGGTGACATTCCCCTGCAGCTGGGGTGTCCCTCCAAACGGGCCCTTTCTGCCAGGACATTGCAGACCTTTGAGCATCCCTTCAGGAACAATTAAAGGCATTCCTAGAAATCCTCTGGCCTTCTTGAAATCCTTTACAGAATTCTCTTTAAATACACTTGTCAGGAGAAGAATACTCCAGCTAAGATGGTCAAATAATTGGGGCTTTGTGGAGGAACTGAGAGACAAGAGTGAGATCAAAATCTTAGTGAGACACAAACTAAAACTGCCCAAAAGCGTGGCACAGAAATGAGCAGGATCTTTTTCTTTTTGACAGTTTTATGATAAATGGGAAGCATTTCTTGCTTTTCAATAAAAGCAGATGAACTCATTAATAACTAATAGAATGCAATGAAAATGAGAGTTTTAAATGCAGGCTGAGCTCATTCCCACAGATATCAGCTCATTTTTACCTGAGAAATATTGCACTTTTGAAGGAGCAGCGTGTGGGTCTCGGGAGATATATCCAGAGCTCCAATTATCAGAGCCAACCCAATGTTTCCCCTCTTTCCAGAGGCAGCCAAGCCCAGGCTTGTGCAGATGCACCAATAATTCACCCTTGATAGCCAGGACGTAACAGCTCTGCCTTGTCCCCACTGCCCTCGTGGGTTGCTCCCCAAGGCACAGTTATTAACAGCCAATTAAAGGCTTTCAGGCTGGGAGAACACTTCCAGCAAGGCTTTTAAACCCTCAGACCTATAATTTCCAGCACCTGTGGTGGTGGCTGCTGTGAGAGCTATGCTGCAGTAATGATGGCACTGATCTTTTTGGGGTTTGTGGTGTGGTGAGCGCCTTGGGAGGAACCCAAACCTGAAAATTGGCCATGGAGAGGCTGTGAGCACAGCTGGGAGCAGGAGCAGCTCCAGGTGAGGGACACCAAACACTCCCTGCCAGGGAATGGTAGGGGCTGGGATTTCGGGAGCTGGGGAAGCGCCTCTGCCCTTGTCAGGGGGGAGCAGATGTGTTCTGGGACAATTCCTGATGGGTTCCAGTGTTCTGGAACAATTCCTGATGGGCTCCAGTGTTCCTGAAACAATTCCTGATGGGCTCCAGTGTTCTGGGACAATTCCTGATGGGTTCCAGTGTTCTGGAACAATTCCTGATGGGCTCCAGTGTTCCTGAAACAATTCCTGATGGGCTCCAGTGTTCTGGGACAATTCCTGATGGGTTCCAGTGTTCTGGAACAATTCCTGATGGGCTCCAGTGTTCCTGGAGCTGGGTCAGTGTAGTGGGACAATTCCTGATGGGCTCCAGTATTCCTGAAACAATTCCTGATGGGTTCCAGTGTTCTGGAACAATTCCCAGTGGGTTCCAGTGTTCCTGGAGCTGGGTCAGTGTACTGGGACAATTCCTGATGGGTTCCAGTGTTCCTGGAACAATTCCTGATGGGTTCCAATGTTCCTGGAACAATTCCCAGTGGGTTCCAGCTGAGCTGGGCCAGTGCTCCTGGCTGTGAACAATTCCCAGGGTGCTCCAGCCTGGCCTGGGACACTTCTGGGGCAGCCAGCTCTGTTCTGTGGCACCCATCAGGTGCAAATTACCCTGGTGTGTCTCAGGGCTGTTGAGCTTCTCTGTGGAGCTGGGTCAGGAGAGAGCCTCTGGCCGGCCCCAGGAGTCTGGGGCTGTCACCTGTGTGGAGAGTTTAGTCCCCTTTGCTTCAATACACCTGCCCTTGGGGCTGGGGCTGCTGCAGTGGCTGAGCGTGTCAAACTCTGGCTGCTGTGCACGTGTTGGGTTTCAGGGGCCGTGTGCCCAGCCTGCAGTAATCTCCTCCTGTGGCTATCTCATTGCAGCCAAGCCCTTTGAGAGCGGGCAGTACCTGGACATCTACGGCATCACCAGGGACCAGGCTGGCGAGTACGAGTGCAGCGCGGAGAACGATGTCTCGGTGCCCGACGTGAGGAAAGTCAAAGTCACAGTCAACTGTAAGTGCTGCCCTTTGTTACTGCCTCCTGCGGTGCACAAGGAGAGGCTGCAGCAGGCTGGAGCTGCTGGCTGGTCACAGCGGCTGAGGGGGCTCTGCTCTGTCACCCAGGTGTCACCAAGCGAGACTGTCGCTCTGGGCGATGATCCGAGCAGCTGCTGGTGGCTGCTCTGCGTGTTGGGCTGGGCCCTCTCTGGTTTTTCTTGTGATGATGATGCTGTAAGTGATGTGAGGGGAGGAGAGGCTCTGTTTGGGTCCCTGGATGGGGCCTGACCTCCATGGAGTGTGAACTGTTCCCTGAGAAGGGACAGAGGGACCCTGCTGTGGGGACCTGCTGGGTGCTGGTGCCAGCAGCAGCTCTGCCCTGCTGGGATCTCCACACCAGGGAGGTGCTCTCAGCTTGGGTCTGAGTCTGATGGAGCACTCAGCATGACATGAAATGTTCTTTTTCCCTCCAACATGTGAGAAAACTCAGGCACGACGATGTGAATACTTTCTCTTGTTTGTTCTGACAGTTTTCTTTGGTTAACCTCAATTACCCAGCGTGTGATTTGTTTCTGGTTTCGGAGTCGCTGTGGCACTTTATTGGTCACAAATATGAGATGTCAGCGTTGTGTCTCCCCCAGAGGCCCCGTCCCAGCTGCTGTGAGAGCAAAGCCCCTCATGCCCTGTCACTGTGGGGCCACTGCTGTCACCTGGGCATTCCCTGCTGCCCACACTGCTCTGGTTCATGGGACCAGGGCTCCTGGGGCACGGGGGACAGTGCAGTGACACTTCTGGAGGAGCTGGATGGTGCTCCAGGGCTCCTGGGGCACAGGGGACAGTGCAGTAGAGTTTCATTTCCACAACAAACTGGTAAGAGCAAGGCTCTCCCCCCAGAAATTCCATCCTTTTATTTGGTGCCTGTGGATGGATGTGGGTCAGTGGTGGCTTTGGCAGTGCTGGGGGAAGCTTGGACTTGATGTCTTGGGGGGCTTTTCCAACCTAAGCAAATTCTGTGAGTTCTTTTCCTCTGCTGCTGCTCTCACCCACCCCTGGTGCCATTCTGTGACTGTATTCCTGCTGCCAGTCCATGATGGTGCTCCTGGTGCCATTCAATTATTGCGCTCCTGGTGCCATTCCACGACTTTTCCTGGTGCCATCCCAGGGCTCCCCTCCTGGTGCAGGGAGCTGTTGGCACCTGGATGCTCACGGCACACAGAGGCTGCTCAGCCACCCAGGCAGGGACACAAAGTGCCCAGGTGTAGATGACTCTGTGAATTTCAGGTTTCTGGGCTGGGCAGCTTCCAGCCCTGCACAACCACGGAGCTCCTGGCACACGTGGTGCCTCTAATGGCTTACAGGGGGTCCATTACACTGCCCCATACACCAGCAGCTGCATTTTCTACTCATTTGTGTCTGCCCTCCCTAATTTCCCTTGGAAGAAGGGTGGCCTGAGAATCTGCCTGAACCCCAAATGTCTGGGGGAGGCAGAAAAGGAGAGGAGCCATTGGAGCTGCTGGTTGGTGCTGAAGGAATGCTCCACCAAATCAAGTTAAAATAGATAAGATGTAATCCAATTTCGTTTCACAAGTAAATCCTATTAGCATTTTCTATTACATTTTGCAAAGCAAATACTGATTTATAGATTATAATATTGAACCCTGCTTTGAATGAACCAGTGTGTGGATTTAATGTGTCATCTGAAAGCTGGTCTGAAACTCTCCAGGTGCTGCTGTCACTGTGCTCGTTCTCTCCTGCTCTATTACTGTCATGCTTGAAAAAATATCAAAGGCAGCTGCTAAATCCTAGAATTTCCACTAGAGCTGAGGCCACAGCGAGGGGATGAGGAATGGGATGTGTGCCTCAGGAAACTGGCATTTATTTGCATTTATTTCAAAGTGTCAGCTGTCTAAATAAATAGAAAATGTGGGTTTACAGCGGAGTGGCATTGCAGAATTCCCTTTTGTTAGGATAATCCATGTGAAGGGTCAGTTTGCCTGTAATTGTACCTTGGACAGCTCTGTTGCAGCCGGAGCTGTCAGACTTGACTGAATCAAGCTCCAGTGGTGGCTTTGGGGAGGGAAGGGATGTTCCTGGGTGGTTTTGTCCAGTTTTCAGGCTACATTTTCCATTTCCCTGGGTGGTTTTGGGGTTCTCGGCTCCGGCTGTGTGTCCCTGAGCCCTGCCCAGCAGAGCAGGGGGGAGCAGGGCAGAGCAGGGCCTGGCACAGCCCGTGCCCCCCTGAAGGCACTCTGAGCCCAGACCCAGCTGCAGTGCTGGGCTGGCCCAGTCCCTCCTGGGATCCTGCTGGCCAAGCTGCTCTCCTCACTGTGCTGCAGGTGCTCTGCACCCCTGTCACAGCATGTCCAGGGCTGTGCCTGGCACTCCCTGCCTGCCTGGCACTGCTTCACCCTGGCAAAGCTGCGCTGCCTGCCCCGGACTCACCTGCAGCCCTGCATTTGCTTAATGCAGCCTTTTAGGGAGTTTCTGAAGCTCGTTGGGCTGACTTAGCTCGAATCAGTTTGGTTTGTCCAGGTGTTCACTGCGTTGTTCCTGCCTTGTCCTAACCTGGGGCACAAGCCAAAGGGTTGGGGTCACTGGGTTGGTGAAATCCTGTCTTTGGGATGATTTTGGAAATGCTCTCAGGAAAAGCTTGTGGGGGTGTCCTGTGCAGGGCTCGTGGCTGACCATGATCCCATGGATCCCTCAGCTCAGCAGATTCTGTGATTTAGCCCTTCCCTTTACATGCACGTGCTTTGTGTCCAGCAAATCACCTCAGTCTGGGGTTTGGGAGCTTTATTCCCAACCTCATCGGGTTTTCCTGTGCCTCTGGAGCCTTGGCTGTGTGCTGGGAGCCGGTTCCTCATTCCCTGGGATGTCCCAGCCCTTCCAGGAGCTCTCAGCCAGCCCAAGGTGGGGTTTGGGGGTCTGTTACAGAGGCAGGTCCTGAGCCCTTCCCGTGGGATGCTTGCATCGATCAGGGATTGCTCTGGGATGCTTTGATTGATCAGGGATTGCTCTTGGATGCTTTGATTGATCAGGGTTTTCTCTGGGATGCTTTGATCAGGGATTCCTCTGGGATGCTTTGATCAGGGATTGCTCTGGGATGCTTTGATTGATCAGGGATTCCTCTGGGATTGTTTGATCAATCAGGAATTCCTCTGGGATGCTTTGATCAGGAATTTCCCTGGGATAGTTTGATCAGGAATTTCCCTGGGATTGTTTGATCAGGAATTTCTCTGGGATGGTTTGATCAGGAATTCCTCTGGGATTGTTTGATCAGGAATTTCTCTGGGATTGTTTGATCAGGGATTCCTCTGGGATGCTTTGATCAGGAATTTCTCTGGGATTGTTTGATCAGGGATTGCTCTGGGATGCTTTGATTGATCAGGGATTCCTCTGGGATTGTTTGATCAATCAGGAATTCCTCTAGGATGCTTTGATCAGGAATTTCCCTGGGATAGTTTGATCAGGAATTCCTCTGGGATTGTTTGATCAGGGATTCCTCTGGCATTGTTTGATCAATCAGGAATTCCTCTGGGATGGTTTGATCAGGAATATCCCTGGGATGGTTTGATCAGGAATTCCTCTGGGATGGTTTGATCAGGAATTTCCCTGGGATGGTTTGATCAGGGATTCCTCTGGGATGGTTTGATCAGGAATTCCTCTGGGATTGTTTGATCAGGGATTTCTCTGGGATGCTTGGATAAGGCATTTCTGGCAGTGGGGTTTTGCTGGTGCAGGCATGTGTGAGTTCTTGTTAGGAATTTTAAGTGGGGTGTTTGTTTTCGCTTGGCCAGGCCGGGCTGTGCTGAACAGCTCCCCTCATTAGCATTTCTCCTCTCATTAGCATTTCTCCCCTCATTAGCATTTCTTCGAAGGCTCCTCGCTGTTGCTATGGTGCTTTGCATAACATTATGGATAATGCTGCGATTTTACTTTGAAATCAGGCATCCCGTACGAGCCACGCCGGCCTAATTAAATCTGTAACCTCAAATCTCCTGGGGAAGAGCCCTGCAGGACCTGGGGCTTGCTGGGCTGCCAGTCCCTTGGACATGGCACTGAGGCTTTGCCCAGGAGGTGTGCCCCATTCCTGACCCGGGACCAGCATTTCCTGGGCAGGGCCTTGAGTTTGGATCCAAGAAGGAAAATTGCCTCGGTTAAATTATTAAGTGTGAAGGCAAAGCCCACATATTTTCTGGAGGTCTCGGTCCTCCTCTGCTTTGGCACCAAGTATAAAATTGCTCTGAGCAATTTAATTTTAATTCCCACTTTAATAAAAGAGAGGAGAGGAGGAGGAGGCTTCGCTTGAAGCAGAAATCAAGAACTCTGATTCTTTCTGGTTTTAATGGCTCCTGATTTGTTGCTCCATGTTTACATCCCCGATTTTGGGCTTTGGGGTTAAGGTCAGTCCTGGCTTTAGGAGCCAAGCCCCACTGCCAGGGGTTTTGCTGCTTCCCCAGGGCTCAGCAGCATTCCAGAGGGGAATGAGTGGCCCTGGGAGCACTGAGTGGCACTGGGGGCACTGAGTGGCACTGGGGGCTCCTGGCACTCTGCTCGTGGCTGGTGCTCTCCATGGAGCAGAGCAGGGGCTCAGTGCCCAGTGCCCAGTGGGGTTTGCCCTGCTCTGGGCTGTGTGGGTGCTGCTGGGCACACACCCAGGCACCAGCCCTGCCCCTGCCCGTGCCAGCTGTGCCAGGGCGCGGCCCCAGCCTGCCCTGGGTGCACGCAGGCTCTGGGGTGCTGTGGGAAGGCAGCTGAGAGGGCTGGCCCCTGTGTCTGGGGTTCTGTCCTGGCTGCTGCAGCCCTGGGCAGTGCAGTGCCCTCCCTGCTGCTCGTCCCACCCAAAAACATCTGCAGGAGAGCACAGCTGGAGCTGGGCTGCTGCTCTGAGCGGGGACAGGGCTGGCTCCTGCGTGGGACAGTGCCAACCCGGTGGCACATTGCTGGGGACAGTGGCACTGTGCGGTGCCAACCCGGTGGCACATTGCTGGGGACAGAGGATGGCTGCTGCATGGGACAGTGGCACCATAGCCAGGCTGGGAGGGCTGTGGCTGTGCAGGTTTTTCTGGAATGGCTGTGGCTGTGCAGGCTCTCCTGTGGCTGTGCAGGTGGTTTTGGGATGGCTGTGGCCGTGCAGGCTCTCCTGTGGCCGTGCAGGCTCTCCTGTGGCTGTGCAGGTTTTTCTGGGATGGCTGTGGCTGTGCAGGCTCTCCTGTGGCCGTGCAGGCTCTCCTGGAAGGCTGTGTGTTCTCCTCTCAGCCCAGCCCAGCTCCTGGCTCGCTCCTGCTCCACACCACCCTGATTGTGCAGATGGGACCCTGTGCAGCTGCTGCACCCTGAGAGCTCACACTGGAGACCCTGCTGCAGTTAGAGAGTGTGGGGACACCTTTCCTGCAGCACATCCCACCCAGCAGGAGCAGGGAATCACCCGGGGCTGTGTCTGTGGGCACAGGCTGGGAGCGCCGAGCTGCCCACTGGGCTGAGGGAGGGGCGGGGGCAGCACAGCCCTGGGGTAAATTCAGGCTGTCTGAGTTCAAATCAAGGCCAGCAGGGCTGGGTCTGGCTGCAGCCCCAGCCAAGGGCTGCCAGCAAAATATTTCAGGTGAAACCAGTGCAAATAACAGGCTTGGGTTCTTGGTTTTTTACATAAGATAAAGGTCTTTGGAGAATTCCTGCAATCCTATAAATTGGAGATTTTGTTAATGCACAATGTCATCGGTTGAAGTTTTTATTTTTTCTTTTTGCTTTTTGGGTTTTGTCTTGTTATTTTTGGTCACCATTAGGACTAAATTGTTATTTAGCTCATTTGCAAGCTGGCCTCATTGCTGAAAACCTATGTGAGCTGTGTGATGTGCTATCTCATAGCAACACAATGGAAAACAGCTCACACCAATTCCATGAGAGCTGCTCTGGCAATTAAAGTCACCTCAACTGCTTGGTGAGGAGCAATGCTGCTGCTTTGAAGAAAACATTTCCCTCAACTGGTGGGGAAGGAAGTGTCCTATAAAGCAGTGGTTGTCATTTAATGTCCTTCAGGTGCTTTTATTAACATTTCAGGAGTCAGATTAAAACAGTCATTCAGGTTTGGGACTGGAGCGCAGTTTGGCTCTTGAATTCCCATTGATTTCTTTGGGGGGATGGTTTGTGCAGTTTGGCTCTTGAATTCCCATTGATTTCTTTGGGGGGATGGTTTGTGCAGTTTGGCTCTTGAATTCCCATTGATTTCTTTGGGGGGATGGTTTGTGCAGGGGTTCTGCCAGCTCTGGGTGGATCCCTGGAGATCCCTGCAGATCCCTGCAGATCCCCTGCCCATCCCTGCTCGTGTGGCAGGGCTGCTGCTGTCCCTGCTGGGCAGGGGCACTGTGCTGGCACAGCTCCTCGCAGGGGTTTGGCAGAGCCACAGGAGCTGCAGGGTCAGGGCTCACATCTCCTGGAACATAAGGAGATGGTTTGCACCTGCCTGAGAAGCCTCTGCTGCTCTGCCAGGAGGCGTTGGTTGGGAGCCAGCGGTGCCAGGGTGGGACAGGTGTGCCAGGACAGTGAGGGCTGCTGTCCTCAGAGTGCCAGGACCTTTGATGCCTTGAGAGCATCACCACCTCAAAGTTACGGGCACAAAATGGGGATTTATTAAATAAAGGCCTTCAAAGGACACACCTTGGGCAGTGCAAGGGCCAGGCCACGGCTACACCCAAGATTGACCCCAAGTTAGGAGTTTTCACACTTGTAAAAGTTTTATTCCATTTCCATGTTGGGGTTCGCTGTCCAATCCCAGCTCCAGGTTCTGCAGTCCCACCCTCCCAGTTTGCTCTCCCCCATTCCCTGTTGTTTGCACTTTTTGGGGCTGGAGCTGCAGTGTTGTCCTTGGTTCTGGGCTGGAAAAGGATTGTTCTGTGTGCCTGAGGAGAGGAAAAGGATTGTTCTGTGTGCCTGAGCTGTGAGGAGAGCTGCTGACATTTATGTGGAGTTCGGAGTCACACACCAATGCAGGGCAGAGCCTGGGAAATGTGAAACGCCTCAAAGGCAGCTGGGGCAGGGTGGGTTGGGTATCAGGGAATGTTCCCCATGGAAAGGGGCGTCAGGCACTGGCAGAGGTTTGCAGTGCCCATCTCTGGAGGTGCCCTCAGAGCTCTGGGCTGGGGACAGGGCACAGCTGGGACTCGGTGACTTTGGAGATCATCCCCCACCTGATTCTGTGAGATGATGGAGCAGCCATGAGACACTGCCCCAAAATGGGTGGAAAATGCTGTAATCAGTGTATTGCTGGTTTTTACAAAGACACCTTGTGAAGCTTTCAGGCCATGGCTGGTGAAAGTGTGGCACCAGCCCCTGGATCTGTGGGCAGGACAATGCACAGAAGGGTTTTTGGGAGGTTTTATCTGCTGCCCTGCTCTTGCTGTCACTTTAAAGCTAAAGGAAGGTTCCAGTGGGGCTCTGGACACCTCTGTACATCTGAGTCTGCTGGAGGAATGAACTCCTGTGACCGTGTTCACAGGGTTCTTGGACTGGGGAAGAGACGAGGGTCTGACCCCATGGTTCAGAAGGCTGAGTCATTATTTTATGATATATATTACATTAAAACTATACTAAAAGAATAGAAGAAAGGATTTCATCAGAAGGCTGGCTAAGAATAGAATAGCAAAGAATGATAACAAAGGTTTGTGGCTCAGGTTCTGTGTCCGAGCCAGCTGACTGTGATTGGCCATTAATTAGAAACAACCCCATGAGCCCAATCCCAGATGCACCTGTTGCATCCCACAGCAGCAGATAACCATTGTTTGCATTTTGTTCCTGAGGCCTCCCAGCTCCTCAGGAGGAACAATCCCAAGGAAAGAATTTTCCATAAAAGATGTCTGTGCCAGTGCTCCCCCCAGGGCTTTGGCCCCCTGAAGGCTCTGTGTGCAGCTCCCCCCATCCCAGAGGTGCTGGGTCCCATTTGGGGGTCCCATCTGGGGGCTGTGGAGCCCCCAGGGCCGGGCAGGGGCTCCCTGGCAGCCAGCCCTGCCTGCAGCAGGTGGGATCGGTGCCTTTCCCCCTGCCAGACCCAGCCTCCAGGTCATCCCACTTTAACCACCAGTGAAAATACAGCCCTGGAAATTGAGCCTTTAATGGAAATGAGTCATCTCCAAAGAGCTGCTGTGTTGGAAGCAGCAATTTGGAGCAGAGCTGTGTTAGACTCCGGGCTAGAGCCAAAATTAATGGAGAGCTCTCCAGCTTCCAGGAGTGTTCCCCTGCCCAGATCGCTCTTCAGCAAAAAACAATTACTTAAAATATTTCCTAATAGTCAACAGAGTGCAGAGCAATATTTCTGCCTGTGATTGCATTGTGCCTGGCTGCTGTGGGGCCAGGCTGAGGGCTCCTGTCCCTTGCAGAGCTTTGAGGTGATGGTCAGAGGGGTCTGAGAGCAGCTGCTGGGGCCACAAAAAGCCAGGTCTGAGCAGTGTCAGCCCAGTGCAACTTCCCATCCCTTGATATTTTATTTTTCATGTTTTTTTTTTTTTTTTTTTTTTTTATCCCAGTAATTGCAGTGTGAAATGGCTCTGCACTAGGAATGTGCTGTAAAGACATTATTACGGCCTGATTTTTCCTGGGGTTCAAGTACCTGCTGTGGTGGCAAAGGTGTGGTGGAGGCAGCAGATGGGAGCCACAGGAGCTTTGAGAAGTCCCCTCTTGCTTTTATGTTTAAAACAAAGCTGTGCTAAGAATAGAAAGGAATGATAACAAAGGCTTGTGGCTCAGCTCTCTGTCTGAGCCAGCTGACTGTGATTGGCCATTAATTAGAAACAACCACATGAGACCAATCCCAGATGCACCTGTTGCATTCCACAGCAGCAGATAACCATTGTTTGCATTTTGTTCCTGAGGCCTCCCAGCTCCTCAGGAGGAACAATCCTAAGGAGAGGATTTTCCATAGAAGCTGTCTGTGACACCTCAGACCCTACCTAGCGTGAAATCCTTCCTGCTCTCAGAGAGCCCCTGAGGCTGTGGCCGTGTCCCTGTCACCTCCCTGTCCCTGTCACCTCCCTGCAGAGCTGGGGAGCGCAGCCCAGCCCTCCCTCTATGCAAACTGAACTCCTTTTAATACAGAGCGAGAGCTTCGAGACCTTTCATGGCTCCCTCTCATTCTTCATGAGCTACATATGTACATCAGCTCCAACACTCTGTCAGGGAACAGGGGTTTTCAATCAAAAAGACTGTCAGGAAAGCTGATTCACTAACAAGAAAGCTGTCAAGCTGTGACAGCTGCTGTCTTTGCAACCCCAAACAATCTGTTCAGTGCTAACTGTGACTTATGCTTGCATTTATTATCGGCAGTAATGAGTGCTGGCCTCGGCAGCAGCGCCGGGCTCACCTGGCTGCCTGGGATGCAATCTCAGCGAGCTGGATGGGAGCCCCGTGCTGCCCAAAGCTCTGCCTCTGCTCCTGAGCTCTACCCAAACCCCAGTGCAGCCCTGTCCTTGCTTTAGTGGCTCAGCGTGGGTCTGGGGGTTCCACCACTGCTGGGAGATAACGAGGGTGGGATTCCTCATTTCCCCCTTTGTGCTCAGTAATGGATTTCAGTTTAAACACAACGTGTTTATCCACAGAAACCAGTGAAGAAATTTGGGCTGGTGCTTATTATCCCAGCACCTCAGAGACCCCAAAATTCCCAGGAAGGGAAGGGAAGATCCTGAGGGCTTAGGCAGGTGCTGCTGTCCAGGTGTCAGCACTCACCCTGTCAGCTTCTAAAATGAGAAAAGAGCGAGAGCACCTTGACATGTCCCTCAAGCAAAGTCTTCCAGCTCAGTCTCACCATCCCCTGCTCTGCTTTGCTGCAGCTCTGGCTGATTGCTGCCAGCCTGGCCATGGCAGAGCAGCGCTGGAGCTGGTTCCTCCTCCCCGCCATGCTGCATGCTCAGTGCTGCATCCCCTCCTGCAGCCATGCTGGGCCAAATTCCCTCTGTCCCCTGCACCTGGGGAGCTCCAGCTGTGCCCAGTGCTGCCTGGCCCCGCAGCAGGAGGTTTGCTGTGGGTAACCAGTGTGTGGGGCACCTCCGGGAGCCCCATGCTCACTGCGACCCCAGGTGTGATCCCAATAAATCCATCAGGGAGCTGCAGGGTGGGCACAGGTGTGTGCTGGTGGCTGTGCTGGGTTTGGGGGGCACAGCCAGGCCCCAGCTGGGTGTTTGGGGCTGGGGGACCCCAGCAGGGTCTCTGTCCCATGAAGGTGCCCTGGGCTGGTTTGTGCCATGGCAGGGGCACTGTGCAGGGGGACCCCAGCAGTGTCCCTATGCCCAGGAAGGTGCCCCTGGGGTGGTTTGGCCGTGGGGCTGCAGCAGGGCTCTGCCTGCATTGCCCCCCTACCCTCAGGGACTTGGCTCCTTGCTTCCCAGCTTTCTTTGCTTGGAAAGCCACCAGCTTGCTGCAGTTCATCTTCTCCCCAGCTTTGCTGCCAAAAGATGCACTCAGTAATTCCTGGAAGCCGTTGGAGGCCATTGCCTGTACCTTCCCCAGAGGGAGGGAGGGAAGCAGCCGAGGCAGGGCCTGGTGTGGGCTCCCTGCCAGGCCCAGGGCCGGCTCTCCCTGCAGGCTGGCACAGCTCTGTGGCACCGTCCTGTCCCTGCCCCTCAGCGCCACTCTGATGTTTTCCACCCACATACCAATCACCCGTGGGTTATGAGCTTTGTGCCCAGACCCTCAGAGAGGTTTCCTGTCCAAACCCAGAAATGGCTCAGCAGGCAGGGATTTGGGGGCTCCAGTGCAATCCATGAGCTGGACTGAGGGAGGAGATGTGACATCCCTGTGACATCCCTGTGACATCCCAGATCCCACCAGGGAATGCCTGAGGCTGCTCTCTCCGGAGGGGATGGCACCATTGTTCAGTTAATCCATGAGGGAATGGCACCATTGCTCAATTAATCCATGAGGGGATGGCACCATTGCTCAATTAATCCACCTTGAAAGTACAGGGCTGGTAAAGGGAAGGCCTGAGTGGGAAAGGCAAAGCTGAAGGAAGGCACATTTAGATTTACTGGGGACATGGGGAGGGATTCCTGGCTGGGATGGCATTGCCAGAGCAGCTGTGGCTGCCCCTGGATCCCTGGCAGTGCCCAAGGCCAGGCTGGACACTGGGAGATGTCCGTGCCATGGCAGGGGTGGGAATGGGATGGGATTTAAGCTCTCTCCCAACCCAAACCAGCCTGGTATTCATCGAAAAGCTCAAAAGAGCCCCTGTGTTCCATCCAGAACTGAATTCTTACCCCATCTCCTGTGTTTGCATGTACAATGTATGGAAATGTGTGTGTCAGGATGGCAGCGAGTCCAGATGCTGATAAGTGATGGAGAAAAGCTGGAATAAATCAGCCTGCAACTTGCTGAGCCCAGTGGTTGTTCCAGCCGTGTCTCTCCAATGTTTCTGCACGGCAGAGAAGGTTCTGACACAAGGAGCCATTATGGAACCACTCCATTAATCTGGGCAGAGGGAGGGCTGCTGCGCTGAATAAATTAGAAAAATTAAATAATCCAGAGTGTCGAAAGCCCATCTTAATTATTTAAAGTACAAGTAACGCTGTCTGGCTTGTTACTGCGTTGGTAAAACACTCGGAGGGTGCGTATACAGAAAAGAATATATTTGAATATCGCTGATATCTGTTCTTCTGAGCACAAAACACATCTCAGAAAACCTGCTCTCTTACCTGGAATTTTTTATCTTAACACCCTGGAAAGCAATTTCACTAACAAAAGATGGCATTAGGATGCCAAATTAAAAGCTGATGAAAACAGGGAAAATAAAAGATCTTTTTTTTCTTGACATTTACAATTAATGCCACAGATATGTTGGTTTAATCAGACAATATGGGGGCTCAAAAGGTGAAATTGGAAGTTTCCAGCCCTGAATGCTCGTGTAAAAGTTAATAAATTCAGCTCGTAATCATTATGCACATGCTAGTTATAATAATTTACTGTCCATACCAAATCTTTATAAGCATTGTAATTAAATATAAAATGCACATTAGAATTATAATGAGTAATTAGGGCAACATAACTAATGTGCCTAAAAGTCCCGAAGCTCATTAAAATGTTAAAAGATGAAACCTGCTGGGGCTGGGGCTGGAGCATTCCCTGTGCCCAGGAATGCCATGGGTCTGACTCTCCCTTTAGACACTTGGAAGCACAATGGAGATAGTTGGGATGGGACCATGTCCAACAGGTCTTTGGGCTGGTCTTGGGGACCATGTCCAACAGGTCTTTGGGCTGGTTTTGATTGCATGGCCTGGGAATGTCATGGGTCTGACTCTCCCTTTAGACACTTGGAAGCACAATGGAGATAGTTGGGATGGGACCATGTCCAACAGGTCTTTGGGTTGGTTTTGATTGCATGGCCTGGAATGCCATGGGTCTGACTCTTCTTTTAGACCTTTGGAAGCAGAATGGAAATAGTTGGGATGGGACCAGGTCCAGCAGGTCTTTGGGCTGGTTTGGAGCAGAACCTCGGGGGCTAAGTTTGGGTTTCCATGCAAAGGTGTTGGGGAGATGCAGAGTGAGAGCCAGGGGCTGGTTGGGTTGGGATCCCATCTCATCCCACCCCTGTCATGGCAGGGACCCCGTCCATAGCCCAGGTCCCGTTCAGCCTGGCCTGGGCACTGCTCTGTGTGGGGTGACACCTGTGTGGGTCCCAGGTGTGACACCGAGCCCTTGGGGACACCTGGCACCAACTCTGGGGCGCGCTGAGCCCAGCTCTCCTCCCTGCTGTCAGAGCCCAGAACACCTGTGGGTTTGATTATGACTCATGGAGCAAGTTACCAGCTTTGTATGAGGACCTGAAAGCCACAGAAGTTTAAGTAGTGTAATAATAAAATTATCACTGGGTGAAAAAGTAGATTTTGGGGTTTTTAGAATAAGAGTTTTGGGGACAAGATGGAGGGACTTGGGTGTGTCCAGCCTTTCTTCTCCTTCTTCTCTACCTCCATTTTCTGCAGTGATGTTGGCACTTTTGGATTGGTTTAGAGTAGAAGCTCACTGTCTGACATAGGTGATTGGAAAATTTGTAATTATAAATATGTCATACATAGTTTGTAGTATAAAGAGATAACACCGCCCCGGGGGCAGTCAGTGTGCCTGGAATTGTCCAGCTGGACGGACCTCGGCAGGGCAGGAGAAAAAATTTTATAGATGAGATACAATAAACAACTCTGAGACCGAGAAATGAAGAACTCCGACTCATTCTTTGAGCGTGCGGGCGAAACAGAGACTGTTCATGTGTCTCAGGGCTGCAGTAAACTGCAGCCTTCGAGCCCCTGCCACCCTCCTGCCCAGCCCCTGCTGTGGGGTGCACAGATCTGTGTTTTGGGGACAGTAAATGTGAGCTGTGGCCAGCAGCAGTCCCCGCCCGCCGTGTCGCAGGGACAGACAGACGTGCAGGACAGGGGGATGCTCTGCGCGGCTCCAGCCCCCACCCCAAAAGCCTTTCCCAGCAAGGCACTTAGAGCCCGCGGGGAAATCGCTGCCCAGCAGTTCCTGTAACTCATTTCCAAGGCAGGAATTGGGCTTGGTTTGAAGTGCCCTGCTCGGCAGGGATGAGCCACGGGAGGGGATTGAACAAGGAGCCACTGTGGGGACAGAAACCTCCGGATCTGAGTCACAGGAGCCGGCGCTGCCGACAGACACGGATAATCGCATTTTCCCTCTGTCATTTTATTTAACCGTTATTTAGCGGACCCAGAAATGACAAATACATTTTAAATTATTAGTTTTACGCCAGGTTTGCTTGTTAAGATCCCCGTTAGGTTTTATTGCGGTGTCTCTCTCGGCCGTTGATTTGTCTGGGTAACACTGCCCTGGGAGATGTGGGGGGCTGGCACCCCTTCCCTCCTCGTGCAGCCTCCCTCAGCCTTCCCTTCCAGCTTTCCTCCCTCCTGCTGCCCATCCCTGAGCCGGGGTGTGATTTCCTCGCTGGTGTTTATTGCTGTTTGTGCTGGGTGCCAGCAGGAATCAATCCCTCCGTCACACCTGCCATGGAGATGCTCCAGCTGTGGGGTGTAAGGGAGGGCTGGAGCTGGGGTCTCGCTGCTCCCACTCCTCCCTTCGGCCCCAGCTTCTCTTTAACCACATTTCTGCTCCCTGTGCTTGTCTCTGCCCCTTCAGGGCAGCCCTGGGCAGGTGAGCAGCAGGTCTGGGTGTGGAATCTCACCTGCAGCTTGCAGGGCTGATGGATTTCTGGCTCCTTAATTAGAGCTCCAGGAGCACAGCTGCACCCCACAGTTTGTCTTTGGAGTAGAAGCCATAAAATAAGCTGACAGTGATAAATCCAGGAGATGGTGGCTCCAGCAATCTCCGCTTTGTGTTTCCATGCCTGTACTAACCAGGGATTTCCTGGAGCAGGGAACATTGATTTCCATTCTTGTTCCGAACAAACAGGAGCTGAAATCCTCCTCAAAGGGAGATCTGAGAAAATTTCCTCCTCAGAAGTTTTCCAGTAGTTTCCAAGCCAGCAGCAGAGCCTGGAATTGTTATTTGGAGCTGGGATGCAGCTGGCATCCCCATCCCAGCTGCCCATGAAGCAGCAGAAAGCTGCAGGGCTTTATGCACCAGCTCATCCTGAAACACATTGTCAGGGATGTTCTGCCTTTGTGTAAAGAACAGCCAGCCAAGCAAGACAGAAATATCCCCAAAACAGCAAGGGGAAGGTGAGCAGGCCCGGGGGGAAGCAGCAAGGTGGTGCCTCTGAGGAGCTGGGCTTGGGACGTGACTCAGGCCTTCCTCATCTCTTATTTCTCCTCCAGGGGTCACATCTTCGACACAGCTGGGGAAGGAGTGGGAATGTTTCACCTGTCCCTGTTGATTTTATGGAGTGACAAAAACAATCTGTATTTCTTCTTATGCAGATTATGAAGGAGTCACGCAAATTGCTTATGCATGTATTATCCCCTTCAGTCGTTGATGTTCCCGGGTGAAAGCTAATGGATTTATGGATTGGTTTGCTGCAGTCATTGCATGAGGAGGCTGGAGGCAAGGGCTGAGAGGCTTGTGAGGGAGGATGGAGGAGGGAGCAGCAGCCCTGCTTTAGCCCCAGGGGAAACT
The DNA here is from genome assembly GCF_035770615.1 of Melospiza melodia melodia. Taxonomy (NCBI): domain Eukaryota; kingdom Metazoa; phylum Chordata; class Aves; order Passeriformes; family Passerellidae; genus Melospiza; species Melospiza melodia. Next base: position 31,157,803 of record NC_086204.1, on the reverse strand, counting down.
CCCCCTCCCAGTTTGGTTAAAATCAGGGGTTGAGCTGAGGGCTGTGTTTGCTGTGCCTGGCCATGGCAGCTGTGTTCCCAGCAGATTCCCTTCCTGCAGAGTGGGACAGACCCTGCTGGGAGGGGACACTGGCTGCCACTGCCCTGAGGGTCACAGAGAACATCCCCACCTGTGTCAGTGACCACCTCCCAAGGAATGGCTAACGCAGGGGGATTTGGGCACAGGAGCCTTTGCAGAGCTGGATGCGGGCACTGCCACGGCAAAGCACACAAAGGAAAATCCCTCAGAAGGGTCTGGGATGATCCACAGAGGATTTGGCAGTGCAGAAGGCAGTGCAAAGGACAGGGATGCAGAGATAAGGCTGCACAAGGGCTTAGCGGTGCTCAGTCGTTGAGTGTTTCAGATTTACAAAGCGATTTGGTGGGGTAACAAATCAGTTTATTGTAATTACAGCAAAGCTCAGCTACAGAGCTGGGATAGCTGCACCGATCCATAATCGACTCACACTCAGGTAAAACCTGGTGTGCACCTGTTTCCAGGTGTGGAAATAGCCTCTCCAAGACTCCCTGTGCCTCAGTGAGACATTCCCATCCCATCCCTTGGGGTTTGCACCTGGAGGAGGTGGGGATGGGTCGGGGTCACTCAGCCCTGCTGCTCTGGGGCTGAAGGTGTTCCTGTGGCCACCACCAAGCTCCATCCAAGCCAGCACCTCCTGGGCTTCTTCCCAGTTTTTCTGAGAGCTCCTGGCTGGCCAGGCTCGGCTGGGGTGGTCCCAGGACCCCTCAGCACTCCGTGGTTCAGCTCCTGGATCCGGGCTGGGGGAGCAGCATCACGCAACGTGAGGGGAGCAGAGCGAGGCAGGCAGAGCTCCAGGGGCCCATAAACACCTTAGAGCAACATCTGGAGAGCTGCTCGGGAAAAAATAAACAGATTTTTATTTATAAGTGATGTGGTTTGGTTTTTACAGCGTTTTGATGATGCACATAAATTATTGTTTAAAACCAGAGGACGTAAAAAGTTCCAGGAGGAGGCAGTTGTTGCCTTTGATAATCTCTTTCCTGAGGAATTTGCTGTGTTTTATTTTCAGCTGGTGGTTCCTTCTGCAGGCAACTGGAAAACCTGACAATTGCTTTTCATCTTTATTTGTGTCTGTAGTTCTAAGCTCAAAAAGTTTATTCCTATTTACAGTGTTTACTATTTAAAAAGACAAAATGTACTTACTGAAACAACTCAACATGCGGCGGAATGATGGGAAAATCACTTTTCTCTGATATTTGTGGTTGGCTCATCACTTTGGAGGTTCACTCTGTTAGTTGGAGACCTCAGAGGTTTGGGGGTGTGTGCAGCCGATCCAGGAGATCAGGGACCTGTCAGTGACAGGGTCCCCCAGTTCTGGGGGCTCCTGTGCCTTTTCCAGTGCTCAGGATTTAAACCCTGATGGCTAATTAAAGAATACTATGGCTTGTGTTTGGGGACTGACAAGCAGCTTTTTGCAGGACTGCATAGCTGTGTCTCCACGTCTCAGCTGGGTTCCCACACCATGCACACGGAGCAGGATGTGCAGTGTGGGATGTGCAGGGTAAGATGTGCAGTGTGGGATGTGCAGTGTGGGATGTGCAGTGTGTACCAGGCACACACAGCAGGACATGCAGTGTGGGATGTGTAGTGTGGGATGTGCAGTGTGTACCAGAGCAGGATGTGCAGAGTGGGATGTGCAGAGTGGGATGTGCAGTGTGTACCAGGCACACACAGCAGGAAATGCAGTGTGGGATGTGCAGTGTGGGATGTGCAGGGTAAGATGTTCAGTGTGGGATGTGCAATGTGCACCAGAGCAGGACATGCAGTGTGGGATGTGCAGTGTGGGATCTTCAGTGTGGGATGTTCAGTGTGGGATGTGCAGGGTAAGATGTTCAGTGTGGGATGTGCAGTGTGAGATGTGCAGTGTGAGATGTGCAGTGTGGGATGTGCAGTGTGCACCAGGCACACACAGCAGGACATGCAGTGTGGGATGTTCAGTGTGGGATGTGCAGGGTAAGATGTTCAGTGTGGGATGTGCAGTGTGTACCAGGCACACACAGCAGGATGAGCAGTGTGGGATGTGCAGAGTGGGATGTGCAGTGTGCACCAGGCACACACAGCAGGACATGCAGTGTGGGATGTTTCCCCTCTGTGGATGCACACAGTGCTGGCACGTGCCTCAGGCTGGAGCGAAGCCCCTGGAGGGGCCGAGAGGAGCAGCGGCGTTGGGTGACCTGCCTGTCCAGATGCCAATGTCCATCTCTTTCACAATTCTTATTTTGCAGTTGTCCCCACAATTCAGGAACTTAAATCCAGCGGTGTGATGCTTGGAGGGAACGGCCTGATCCGGTGCGAAGGTGCAGGAGTGCCTGCCCCGGACTTTGTGTGGTACAAAGGAGAGAGGAAGTAAGTAGCCCCTGCTCGCCCACCCCTCGTGTGCCAGGGCTGCTGCCAGGCTGGGGCTGCCCGGGGGCCCATTCCAGCACCTTCCCAGCCCCAGCAGCCGTGCTTGGAGCTCGTACCAGTGTGCCTGGTACACACCGCTTGGTGCTGGAGCTGCCCCGTGGCTCCTGTTGTGGCAGAGGGGAAATGGCACAGCCTGACATCCAAAGGAGCTGCAGGAGCTCCAGCCTTTGGAGGGTGACAGCCAGCAAAGCACTGGGAAAAGCTGCAGAGAGGATTTCTGTTTAATTTGCCATCCTCACCTTTGAGAGCAAGGCTTTGAGGCAGGGTGAGTGGTGCCCTGGTTGTGCTCCCTGGGGTGAGCCCTGCAGGTCGCTGCAGCCAAGGGGTCAGGGGAGCTCTGAACCCTAAAGCCTGGCCTATGTTCTGGGTTTGTGGGGCCCTTCTGGGTCAGCAGCAGCACCTCTGCAGAGCCCCTGTGTTCCCAAGAGAGCTCATTAAACAGGAAGGTGTTTGCTTTCCAGCAGGACATTTTACAGGCTCCTGGGCCTTTGCAGGAGCTCGTTTCTCTTGGGCTCGCAGGCTGCAGAAGCAGGTGGATATTGTCCCTTGGAGCTGGGGAGCTTCAGGAATTTCCCAGCCTCCAAGCGCTGGGTTTGTCAGCTCGAACATCCCATTAAACCTGGAGCTGGCAGGAGAATATTAATGACCCTTTTTCACAGAAAGCCATCTGTCAGCTCCCTCCTCAGCTGCTCCCCTCCTGCAGCACGAGCTGCTGTCCTCCTCCCTCTGCTGAGCCATGGCATCCCACCGTGTCCTGCAGCTTCTCTGCAGCTGATCTTCCCTGCAAGGACAGGAGTGTTTCTCTGTGCTGGTGGGATCCACCTGCACCCCATTTCCATGCTGTGCTGCTGTGCCCATCCCAGGGCCATTGCAGCACAAACACCCTTTCTGTGGCAGTATTTCAGAGCAGGTGGGCACTCCAGGTTCAGTTAGCAGCTCCCAGCATGCTGATCACCTTTCTGTTTGTAGCTCTGCCCAAACTCCTCCCTGCTGAGCACATCCATGGCAGCAGCAGGAGAGGCCAAGCAGAGCATTTCAGGACACCAGGCTGTGCATTTCGGGGCACCCAGGTGTGCCTCTGCTCCTGTGCTGGTGGAGTTTCACCTCTGCAGGAAATCTCTGTGCTGCTGGCTCCTGCTGCTCAAATCCTGGGTTCAGTCTGGTGCTCCATCCTTTCAGGAACTGGGCTCTGGGGATCCTCGGGGTCCCTTCCAGCTCAGGGCATCCTGTGAGCTCCTGCTGGGGATCTCTGAGCCCCATCCCTTGCAGGAAAGGGGAAAATACCCAGTGTCGCTGTAGGACATGAAAGAACACAAGCGCACACGGCTGCTCTCAAGGTGAAGGAAAAGGGAAGTTTAATTTCTGACTCCAACATTTATAGATTTCCAGAAGTGACAGCGGATTGGAGGGTGACACCTCTCCAATGACACTGGACAAACCAACAGTGCATCAGATTTCTCCTCCTCCATAAAGGAATGCAAAACAATGAGTTATTTACAGAAAGTGTGTGAGAAAGTTCACAACAAGAATATAAACATCAGAAGGCTTAGAAAAACTTAAAAAACCAGGGTGACAACCCAGAGGTGTTTCTTTGCTGGTTTTGGATCCAATGTCTCCCTCTGCCTCTGGATGGTGGGCAGCCAGCTCAGGATGGGCCTTGGCTAGCTCAGGGTGAGCCATGGCCAGCTCAGGCACTGCTTTCAGCTCTCAGAGAGCGTCTCCATTACCCTGCAGATAATTTCCAGCTGTGCTCCACAGCTGGATTTGCTCCCTGGGAGTGCACACCCTGCTGGATTCTCGGCTAACACAATAGAGAGGATCCCATTTATGTCAGATGCTCTTGGGCTGGGACTCCTCTTTGTTAGAAATCGGGATGGATTGTTCAATAAATTAGCAGTGGGAGTTAGTCCTGCAATCATAAGTGTGTGTGCAGTGCCTGAAACAAGGCTTTTGGGGGTGGAAATTGCATTGTTGTTACTGAGATTGATGTGAATCCAAAAGCACCATTCCCAGGCTCCAGGGATCACCTCATCATAAAATACCCATTAAAGCTAAACACAGAGGCAGTAACAGACTGCACTGAGTTAAAGTTATTGCTCTTTGAGGCAGGGAGGGCTGGTTCTGCTAATCACTGCCTTCCCAGGAGCTCTGTTCAGCAAATTCCCACAGGAGCTGGTGCACAGGGTGGGGAGAGCTGGAGAAAATTTGGGGGAGAAGTTAATAAATCATCTCAAAACTGTCCTAGAAACATCACATGGTTGGGTTGGAGGGGATCTTGAAGTTGATTCCATTCCAACCCCCTTCCTCTGTGCCAGGGGGCTCCAGGGTGGGTCCAGGGGCACTTCCAGGGATGGGTGTAGGAATGTGTGTGGCTTCGGAGATTGCTGGGGATCCCCTGTGCAGAGCACCATGGCTTCACTGTGCCAGCTCTGAACCCAGGCTGTGTGCTGGGCTTGCAGCAATTAGAGCTCAGACATTAAACAGCCACAGGGAAGGAGCCCAGAAGTCACCTAAATGAAATATTAAAGTATTCATTCCCTTTTCCCTCTCAAAGCAAACAAGGCTTACACGTGGAATGACAAAGCTCACCACCATGGTTCCATCAAGTACAGCACGGTGCAGGTGCTCTGGGATGGAGGCAGAGGCAGGGCCTGGGGCTGGCACTGGGGGAGCTGGGGGTGCCAGGGGCCCATCCCTGCAATGAGGAGGGGCTGGCACTGCCCTGGGTGCACAGAGCAGGGGGAAGGGGCGTGCAGGGCGGCTGCACACACCCAGAGTGCTGCTGTGCACACCCAGAGTGCTGCTGTGCACACCCAGAGTCTGTTGTACACACCCAGAGTGCTGCTGTGCACACCCAGAGTCTGTTGTGCACACCCAGAGTGCTGCTGTGCACACCCAGAACATTATTGTGCACACCCAGAGTGCTGTTGTACACTCCTGGGACACTGTTGTGCACACCAGGAGTGCTGCTGTGCACACCCAGAGTCTGTTGCACACACACAGAGTGCTGCTGTGCACACCCAGAACATTATTGTACACCCCAGAATGCTGTTGTGCCCACCCAGAGTCTGTTGTACACCCCAGAGTGCTGTTGTACGCTCCCAGGACACTGTTGTGCACACCCAGAGTGCTGCTGTGCACACCCAGAGTGCTGCTGTGCACACCCCAGGATGCTGTTGCACACCCCTCAGGATGCTGTTTCAGCCTGGCAGTCACTGGGTGAGGCCCAGCAATAAATGATTACATAATAAACGCTTATATAATAAATGATTATACAATAAATGATAAATGTGAGCTCAGTGCTGAGCGTGGCCAAGCCTTGCACAGAGCAGCAAACTCTCCAGGAACAGTTCTTGCTCCTGCAGCTGCACACGGACACCCTGGCCAGCCCCTGCTCTGGGAATGGTGTGCTCATCCATCTGCACTCCTGTCCAGCCCCATTTGCCCCAGGATCCCAGCCCTGGGCCCCCAGTGCCAGGCCTGTGCCCGCAGGGCTGCAGGGACACAGCGGGCAGGCACTGTCCCTTGTCTGGAGGCAGGTGTCACCCGGCACAGGGCATGGTGACAGCAAAGAGGCTCTGCAATCCCATTTCTCTGTGTTTTATGCCCACGGGGTGTGACACGTCCTCCCCCCAGCCCTGGGCTGGAGGAGCAGGGTCCTTCACAGCAGCACAGCCTGCCCAGGGAGCAGAAATCCCCTGTGAGCAGCACCTGCAGGGCCCCCATGGAACAGGGGCACCCCATGGCAATGAGCAGCGCTCACTGCACAGCCTGCACAAGTGCAATTAATGGCAGGTTTGCCAAGGTTTGCAGACAGAACGGTGGAAGATGGCACTAATTCCCAGGATATATGATTATATCCTTCAATATAGCCGACAAAAATTGCATTCTTAATCCAAAACTCTGCTCCTTATGGGAAATGGAAGGAATTATGAGTAATAACTGTGGCGAGTTTTTAATAACACGGTTCCCCTTCTCGTCTCCTTGTTTGATCAGACGTGGCTTGCCTAGGACAACATCATTAAATGGGTTCTCCTGCTTTGTCCTGGTGCCCAGCAGTGCTCCTGGCACGGCTTTGGGAGCACTATCCACACACCTGCATTTTCCCTGTGACTTTGGGGTGGGCATCTCCGAGCTGGGTGAGAAGAGCCCCGATTTGGCTTTTTTCTGTGCTTCATTACCTGCTCCTGCCCAGGCTGCTGCCTCAGCAGTGCTGCTGGAGCGTTTTGTCCCTAATTGCAAGGCTCATTTGCAGCTGTGGAGCCCCATAAACAAAACCACGGCCACAATCCTGGCTCCTAATCCTCCCCTGCCACCAGCCAGAGCTGTGACAGCACACAGCAACCTCCAGAGCCTGAAAAGACCCTCTTGAAATGACTCTCTTAGAAAGGCTTACCAGGACCCTTTCTGCCCCAGGGGGCTATTTCAATTCCCAGTTGGCTTTGCCCAGTTTAAAACCCAAGTTGTGCATCCAGGGTTTGTGTCCAGCACAGGCAGCTCACAAAGAGCTCACCGTGCTCCAGGGGCTGGCTGTGAAACCAGGAAAGAAAAGAGAGCTGTGAATAAAAAAGAAATAAAATAAATCTTGGTTGCGGTATATGAGTTATAGACATTTTCTTTTTGCTTTCTAGACTGATCAATGGTCAACAAGGAATCACTATTAAAAATTATAGTACAAGATCCCTTCTTACTGTTACCAATGTGACAGAAGAGCACTTTGGCAACTATACTTGTGTCGCTGCCAACAAGCTAGGGACGACCAATGCCAGCCTGCCTCTCAACCGTAAGTAACGGGGACGTGGGGCCAGAGCTCTGCTTGCCTCCTGCCAGCCCCGCGGCTCCCACGGCCACAGGAGCCGAGTGTTGGTTCCCCCCGAGCCCCCGGAGGTGCCCCTGTGCCCGCCGGGGCTCGGCGTTCCGCGAGCTCTGACCGTGGGCTCTGGGCTTGGGGCCCGAGCGTGGGGTCTGTAACTGGGGTCTGTAACTGGGGTCTGTGCTGAGTTTGGGGCGTCAGGGGCTGGGGCTCTGCCAGCAATCCCAGCTAACCCTCCCTGCCGTGGCGGTGCACAATGGGCATGGGCACAGCTTCCCGTGATTCTGTGATCCTGCTATCCTGTGATCCTGCTATCCTGTGACTCTGTCATTCTGTGGATCTGTGACTCTGTCATTCTGTGGTTCAGTGACTCTGGTTCCTGCTCCCAGCAGCAGCCCCGGGTCCCTATGGGGGCACTGCCAACAGGGGCAGAGATTTCCCAGTGCATCCCCAGGGGCAGCCTGAGCTGCAGAGCTGGGCCGTGCCAGGGCTCTGTCCCACCTGGCTCTGGCAGGGGTTGGTGCAGAGGCACAGTGGGCACAGGCACAGCTTCCTGTGATTCTGTGATTCTGTGATTCTGTGACTCTGTGATTCTGCAATTCTGCTATTCTGTGACTCTGTGACTCTGTGACTCTGGTTCCTGCTCCCAGCAGCAGCCCCAGATGCCTACAGGGGCAATGCCAGCCAAGGACAGAGATTTCCCAGCGCATTCCCAGGGGCAGCCTGAGCTGCAGAGCTGGGCCGTGCCAGGGCTCTGTCCCACCTGGCTCTGGCAGGGGTCGGTGCAGAGCAGAGCAGTCTCTTGGAGAAAAGCAGTGTGAGAGGTGATGGATGCTCGGTGTGGAGGCTGCCCAAAAGGGGCCCAAGGTGCTGTTGGGGAGGGATTTTTGTCTGTGCCTTGGTGGCATTTCAGTGCTGCTGGGTCCAAAGGTGCTCCTGGTGCAGCTCTGGTGCTGCTCTCTTGTTCTGATGGTGATAAAAGAGAGACAAAACTCCTACACTTAAATATATTCCTCACCGCGTGGAAATGCAGAGTAGCTCAAATCCCACAATTATTGCCTTCCTGCCATGAAATTTCCTCCTGAACCTGCTCCCCATATGATGAGTGTTGTCAGAGGTTCTGAATTCCTGCAGGAGAGATGTAACAGGCACAAAATAACAGGGAGCCTTTGCTGCCATTTATTTAATATTTGAGGGATCATTACCAAAGCGGGAACGACATTACACTTATTTTAAACAGAAAATGCAAGTGAAAACAAAGGAATATTAAGGCAGAAGGAGCTGGAATTTGGTGTATTTGCAATTCAGAGCAGGTAGAAGGAAGGTCTGGCTTCATTTGAACAGAGCAGAGCTGAATCTGTCTCTGAGCTGCTGCCAGGGTTTTTTCCATCTTAAATTGTAAGGTGCCTTGCAGCCACCCTTACAAAGCACTTTGAGAGGCAGAGGTTGAAAATGTCACAGAAGTACCAAGTGCACCCGTACAAATCATAAAAATAGATGTTCTCCATCATGAAAGGAAGGGGAGGTGAGAAGCAGAATGGTCTGAGAGAAAATTCTGGAAATCTGGGTCTGCTCCTGACCTCGGGAGGGAAATGGGGGGGTGTTGGCTCAGAGGTCTGACCCAAAGAGCAAGCTGAAATGTCTTATTTTATACTGTGGTTGTTTTAATGCTAAAGGTGGTGATCTGGATCTTGGTTGAGAGTGAGGATCATTTGGAGAAGTGTTTCCTTTGCTTATAATTTACATTAATATTATCTAGAAGCATTATCCCTTTAAAAAAATGACCAAAAAAAAGTAACAATAGTTCTCTTATTTTATACTGTGGTTGTTTTAATCCAGCTCTCCAAGCAAGGAGAGCTGTCCTAAAGGTGGTGATCTGGATTTTGGTTGGGAGTGAGGATCATTTGGTGAAGTTTTTCCTCTGCTTATAATTTACATTACTATTATCTAGAAGCATTATGCCTTTAAAAAAAAAAAGACAAAAATAAAGTAACAATAATTCTCGGGGTAGCAACTCGCTAAGCGTGGACTCCTTAATGCCCCAGTGAGAATGCTGTGCTGTGAAGCTCTTGCATTTCATTCAGCTGGCAGGGAGAGTGGCCATATGTGCAGGTTCAGGTGTGTGTGAGGGGGCTCTGCCCTCCCGCCTCAGGAACCAAACGTGGGCTCAGGGCAGCTCCATTTGCTACCAGAGAGCAGCAAATGGAATAGAACTGGCGCCCTATTGCAGGGCCTGGGGCTGCTCTGGGGCCACACAGCCTGAGTGAGGTTCTTTACAAAACCTGGCAATCCGCAGGAAGCATCCTTTCCTAACAGCTGCCAGAGAAATTGCTTTTTCCGTGGCTGGTTCTGTGATCCAGAGGTGTTCCTGATGTCCAGGTTCACACAGAATCCTTGGATATGCTGCCAGTACCTATGAAAAAATGTAAATAATCGTGAGAAGCTGCCCAAGAGGTCAGGAGTGACGTTGGGAAGGAGAAGGAGAGGGATGTGGTGGTGTTTTCTGTGCTGATTCCATCACACGAGGAGTTGGTAAGGAGAAGGAGCCGTGTGACAATGATGTGGTGGTGTTTTCTGTGCTGATTCCATCACACGAGGAGTTGGGAAGGAGAAGGAGCCGTGTGACAGGGATGTGGTGGTGTTTTCTGTGCTGATTCCGTCACACAAGGAGTTGGTAAGGAGAAGGAGAGGGATGTGGTGGTGTTTTCTGTGCTGATTCCATCACACAAGGAGTTGGTAAGGAGAAGGAGCCGTGTGACAATGATGTGGTGGTGTTTTCTGTGCTGATTCCGCCACACAAGGACTCCACTGAGCCAGCAGCTGCCCGTGCCCTCCTGGCTGGTGGCACACGTGTGGAATCGTGTCTCCACACTGCAGAGGCACCAGACCATGCCCTCAATTTCCACGTGCTGCTTGCCTCGTGAGCTGCCATGAGGAGGAGAGCTCTGGGGGTTTCTGTCAGAGCCTCTCTTTCCCACCCTGAGACTGAAGAAGGAGTCAGGATTCTCTGGCTGTGGTTTCCAAGGTTGTTGATTCTCTGTTACCTATAACATTCTTTCTCTGACCTGCTGAAGTCTGCCTAGCAAGTTGGTCCATGGCACACTGACCACCCCACAGGCAGTGTTATTTTCTTATACTAAAAACTGCCTGTATATTATTTACAATAATTTCCCAATGCCTATCACCTATGTTAGACTCTGTGTTTCTACTCTAAACCAATCCAAAAATGCCACCATCACCTGTCACTGTAACCAAACAACACAAGCACACACCGCTGCTCTCAAGGTGAAGGAAAAAGGGAAGTTTATTTCCTGACTCCAACATTTATAGATTTCCAAAAGTTACAACGGATTGGAGGGTGACAGTGCCACCTCTCCAATGACACTGGACAAACCTTCTGCTCAGTCTTGGCTCCACAGCTTTGCCTGGCCCACCAAATCTGACATTTCTGGAGAGAAATGCACTCTTCAGGGAAATTCCCTTTGTGTCCACAGCTTCTGCTGTTGTCCAATTACCTAAGAAAGATTTTGCTATTTTATCTCTCAAATACCGGCCTGGAAAGCAAATCAAATTTCAATTTGCATAGTTCTGTCTCAGCCAGGAGGGCTGGTCTGCGTCAGAAAATATAATAGAAAAAGTGCCTGTAGGTATATATATATATATATTTATAAGCTTAAATGAAAATTCCTGTTCTCATTAGGAGCCTGCTGCAAGCCTGCTGCAGTCAGTCAGAGGACAGATATGGATTTAGCAAGGTTTGGGTGCAGCCCAAGGTCTCCAGGAGCCATCAGTGTGCAGAGAACTGGAGCCCTGCAGCTCATTGTCCCTTCACCCCTCCCTGGGTGCTGTCCTGAGCTCATGTGGCTGTTTCTAATTGATGGCAAATCACAGCTGGCTCAGACTCTTTGTCTGGGCCACAAACCTTTGTTATCATTCCTTCCTATTCTGAGGGCACCCATGTGACCGTGTTCACAGGGATGCCAGGATGGGGGAAGAGACGAGGATCTGACCCCATGGTTCAGAAGGCTGGTTTATTATTTTATGGTATATATTACATTAAAACTATACTAAAAGAATTGAAGAAAGGATTTCATCAGAAGGCTGGCTAAGAATAGAATAACAAGGAATGATAACAAAGGTTTGTGTCTCAGATCTGTGTCCGAGCCAGCTGACTGTGATTGGCCATTAATTAGAAACAACCCCATGAGCCCAATCCCAGATGCACCTGTTGCATTCCACAGCAGCAGATAACCATTGTTTGCATTTTGTTCCTGAGGCCTCCCAGCTTCTCAGGAGGAGAAATCCTAAGGAAAGAATTTTTCATAAAATACCATAACTACACATCCACTCCACAGTGAAATGCTCCCGGAGTCCAACAAGCTGGTGAGAATTGGGAGCAGCAGGGCTGTGAATGCACAGATTTACAGCCACTTCCCTCAGAGACCCAGGGCATTGATGGAGCGCTGCTGTTCCAATGGGAAACAGCTCTGAGAGCGGCCAGCCAGCCCCAGAATTCCCAGATTCTGGCATTGCCATCCAGGCAAACCTCCCTGCCCTCCCCTGTGCCCTGGCACAGCGGCTCAGCTGAGCCAGAGCCCCCTGCCCTGGCAGGGCTGCTCCAGAGCACATTGCTGCAACTCTGCACCTCGGATTCATGTATCCCAGAGAATGAGATAAATGGCCAAATCCCCCATTTGTGCAAGTCATAACAATTCTGTTAAACGCTGGGTTCGAGCTCCTTCCATATGGATGCCAACTGCTGCTCCAGGTAACAATTACCGAGAGTTATGGAGGAATTTTCTCTAAATCCATTTTCCAGCTTGAGCTTTATTATGAATTATATGACAATAAGTGACTGAGATGGGATGAGGCAGAAATAACCCGTTTGAGCAAGGCCAGGAACACAAGTTTCTCCTTGACGTGTAGAGGAAATTTAAAGCCTGAGAGTGGATCAGGGAAAAATCAAACAAAAATCAAAGACAAGCCGAGAGATCTTTGCTGTGGGTTTTTGCTGAAGTTGTTCCAATGCTCTGGTTTGTTCCATTTGTGTTTATATGCACAAATTGTGCAGTTACCCACAGCTCACAGGGTTCAGACCCCTCTTCTTGCCCACCTGCTTAAATCAGAGGGGTTGAGGCATGGCCAAATCTTCATCTCAATTATCAGTTAGTTATTATAAAATCCTGGAATATCCTGGGTGGGGAGGGACCCACAGCAATTCCTGACCCACCTCCTGGCCCTGCACACACCCCACAGTCCCCCCTGCCCCTCAGAGTGTGCTCCAAGCAATGATTAAAACATTCCACGGAATTTAAAATTTTAAATTTAATTTAAAAATTCCATGGAATTTAATCCCCTGCCTGTGCCCCCTCAGGGTGAGAGGCACCCGTGGGCAGAGCTCGCTGTACCTCGAGTTCCTTCTCAGAGTACAAAACCTCACAGGAAATTTTTAAAAAAATTGAAAATACAAAGAATTTGTATTTAAGCAAATAATCTAACGGGTTGGAAAATGCCAAAACTGAAATAATTTCCCAGACAAATTCTGGGTTAATTGACAAAAGCATTTGCTTAAACCCAAACATCTACCTGTAAAGTTTGTGTGCTTCTACCGAGCCAGGTGTTTGTAATTTGGGGATTACCAGAAGATGCAGAGAAATGGTGATTCCAGAGCTTCACTGCACTTCCCTGGGAGCTGCTGTGAGCTCTGGGCACTTGGGCAGCTGAATGAAAGGAGGAAGGGGAAAAATAAATACTTTTTAATTTTTTTTTTTTTTTTGGCTGCAAGAAAGCTAAAAATAACTTCAGAGGTTTAAAAAACAAGAGGTTTTCAGCGAGCCCACACCAGAGCACTAATTAACCTCTGTGCTGAACCACAGAGGTAACAAAATGCTGAGGTGCCTCAACGAGCCTCAAAAATCAAGAGCTCAATTACTGCTGGCCTTAATTCCTCCTCCAGGTTTGTGTGTGGAGATTTGGACTGGATTTACAATAATAAATTGAGCATAAAAGCTTTCCCTTCTCGGGGCTCTTCCAAGCCTCTGGCATCAGAGGCTTTGATTTGTGATATCAGAACTATTCACAGAAAAGCGTCTGTAATGAATTTTTCAGAAACTTCCTTTTCCCCCCATGTATCTAAAGTAACAAAGCTGATTTCCTGACTTTTAAATGTCCTGCATGAAGCACCTAGAGAAATAACTTGAATTTTACTGTGGGAAGCACCTAGAGAAATAACCTGAATTTTACTGTGGGTGAAGGTGATGTTCCTATAGAGACCATTCTTCATAAATCGCCCTGATATTCAGATTTTTAGGCTTGGCAGTATTTGGATTCACTAACTTTATTCAAAAATAAAACGCAAGCATGAGGACTGGATCATTTAAATTCTGTTAATTTATTCAGTTAAAATTATATTCCAAGGGAAGGAAGAGAAATTTTAAATTGCTGGGGATGTGAGGAAGGAAGGAGCAAATCTCACGGAGTGGCTGCACCCTATGACGATGTAGCAGCTTTAATTTAGGCAATAAATGGTCCATTTTTCGCCAGCCCTTTTTCTGAGGTGCTGAGCTGTCCAGGGTGCTGCAGGTACGTGAGGAAATGCCTGTAGGATGGGAAATCTGAGTCAGGATCAAACTGTGGTTTATCTGAATAAAGGGGGACATAAATGTGGGTTTTGTTGGGTTATTTTGTTGGGGTTTTTAAATGTAATTTTACAGCCAGAGGTAGTTCTGTGCATTTCTTCATCTTCTCCATCAAGATAATTCAATTTACTCATCTCAATCAAGCGCAGAGTTTAAAAAACTGGCTCCTGTCGGTATCAGAGCAGGATGTTGTATGAAGGATGCCTGGTTCCAAGCTGTGCTTTTGGAACTGCCTTTGCAGAGCCCTGAGGGTTTCCCCAGGCCTGGTTCCGAGCAGGCTCTGCCCATCCCTGCTCTGTTTCCAGGACAGCTGTGCCTCCCTGGGGCTCACCTGGCCCTGCACTAAAACCCACACCAGGGTTCACTGCTGGGCTCCTCTCCGCTCCCTGCCCCGCTGCACTGCAACTGGAAATGAAAAATGGAAAATACAAAGAGTACCTTGTGTAACAAATGGGATGAAGACAAGATGTGCTGTAAATAGCACTATAAATAATGATATAGATTTATTGCACAGACTGGAACACAAACTGGCCTCAAAATGTGGGGAGGAGGGAGGGAGGAGGCTCAGAAAGGGGAGACAGGAACAGAGGAGGGAACAGTCCCCAGGTAAGGCACTGAAGGCAATTCCTGTCTCTCCGGGGCAGGAAAAGTGGGTTATTGCAATATTGCTGGGGCTGCATCAGGAAGTTTTCTCATAAGCCAGGCCCAGGAGAGAGTCACTCACACTGATCAGAGGCCAATCCTCCACCCAATGCAAAGCCCTCCTTCATTAGAGGGTTATTAAGTGCAGAACTTATTTTCATATCCAGTTGTTGAGCAAAGCTCAGGTGGCTTTACAAATGAATTAGATATTGATCAGGGATATCCCGAGTTTTCAGAGAGATCAGAAAATACATTTTAAACACACAGGGGACACCAAGGGACACCCAGGGCTGAGGTCCCTCTCCCTGGGGCTCCTCTCCAGGCTGAGCAGCCCCAGCTCCCTCAGCCTTTCCTGGGCACCGAGATGCTCCAGGCCCTTGCTCAGCTCCAGGAGCTCCTGTCCCTGCTGTGCTGAGGATCCAGAGCTGGACACAGCACCCAGAGGTGTCCCCAGGGCTGGGCACAGCAGCCAGAGGTGTCCCCAGGGATGGGCATACAGCAGCATAATCTGCTCCTTCTTAAACTCTAACTCCATCTTAATTAATCTCCTTTCACAGAAACTGTAGTCATTTCATGAATCTCATCATGACATGGGCACATCTCCCGTGTAATTTATAGAGATTGTAATGATTCATTTGATAGGCATTGTCTGTGGATTTCGGCTCGTCAGGGATCAGCAGAGCTATAATTACACAGTAATTACTAAATAACTTATTCACAAATTGCTGTGCCAGTGAAAGCAAATAGCAGAGCACTTGAAGAGTTTCCAGTTCTGGGCACGTGTTCGGCCCGTGCAGGGGCTGGGGCATGAGGTGTTGGGAATCCACAGAAAATGAGGGAGAGCTGCTGGGAATCCATGGAGAATGAGGGAGACAGGGCTAGGAATCCATGGAGAATGAGGAGAGGGTGTTGGGAATCCATGGAGCATGAGGGAGAGCTGCTGGAATCCATGGAGCATGAGGGAAACAGGGCTGGGAATCCATGGATCCCATGGCTGGGACACTGGGCAGTGATGCCCTGAAGAGCTGGAGCAGAGACTAGATGGAGTTAAGAGAAATAAATTGGATATTTATGCAAGGGCCTCCAAAGGCCTCACCCTGGCAGTACCCGAGCCACAGCCATGGCTCTGTCTGGATGGCTCCAAGATGGGAGCAAAAGAGGCCATGAAATCTCACATTTTATAAGTTTCAGTCCACTTGCATGCAGGAGCCAACTGTCAAATTAATAGCTTCAAATGATGAAGTTTCACCCTCCTTTCTTGCCTGCCTGCCTGCTGTTGTTTATGCTTTGGGCCTGAAGCTTGAAGAGATTGTCCTTGAGTCTCCAGCTGGAGCAGGATTGTTGTGTGAAGAGATCCTAGTGACATTAAAACAAAGCTAAAAGCTGCACACCAAAACAGACCAGAAAAACTTAAACCCCAAGGTACCAATTTGGGCAGAATTGTTCCCTGGCAGGGTGGGCAGGGGCTGGGATGGAATTCCCAGATTTGCTGTGGCTGCCCCTGGATCCCTGGCAGTGCCCAAGGCCAGGCTGGACGCTGGGTTTGGAGCACCCTGGGATGATGGAAGGTGTCCCTTGCCATGGCAGGGGTGGAATTGTTAGCGTTCAAAAACACATAATCACATAAGCGATTATATGCGGTGCTTTTTATTAAGAGCTCTGGGAATGGGGGTATTACAACCCAAATCTGACTCCGGCCATACATCCGAGATGAACGTGTTTTTATATTCTATCCTTATATAACTTTCATGTTAATTATTAAACTTTTATTGTTCTATTGTATACATAGATTTCAGCCAAACATAGCCCCCCTTAAATTTCCAACATAGTTTCTCATGATTCTTCCTATGATTATATAATAATTACATTTAACTACTAAACAATCATCACATCTAACAATTATATCTTTGATCATACTGCTTGTGCAGGTGCAGTGATCTGAGAAAACACAAAGCCCAACATTTTCAGAGTCTGTCTTTAGCATTTCCCAGGGCTGCGCTGTCAGAATGGATGGGATCGGAGTCCCTCCAGCCCCTGGTGAGCTGCTGGGTCACCTGTGCAGGTGGGCTTGGCACTGCCCTGGGCAGTGACACACGAGTGCCTGTGCCACCTGCCCTCACGGGTGGCCCCTGTGCCGTGTTCGTCCCCAGAAATACAGCGACAGTTGTGCGGATTTGGAGAGTGACCTCTGAGAACAGGAATATCGTTGCTGGGAGTCAGAGCAGTGCTAATCATATGTTTCTGAGCAGGAAAAATGCTAGCAGATTTCCAGGTCTGCATTATTCATGAGCTTCCGTTTATCCATATGAATGAAGGACCGGGCTCAAAGGACACGGACAACTTTGTCACTTTCTCTTCATTCTGTTACGGTCTCAACAGCTGTAAAAATCATTAAAGCAGCAGTTTTCCCTGGAAGAATGTGAAATGGGGAATGAGGACCAGTGAGCAAATACTGTTTATCATTTAGAACAGTGTACTTTGAATAACTAAATCAAAGCATTGTCTTTCACGTCCCTTTGGTGATACAGACACTTCCAAATGTGTGAAATTCAGTGGTTTTCCCTCTTCCTGACCTGCTCTGGTTTAGGTTTTCTCTGAGTTGTGCCTCTCCAGGCACACCAAGGTGGGGTGCAAGTGCTGGGGGTCCTTCTGAAACCTGTAAAGATCTCACTGCTCACACTTATTTCTCAAATCTGACAAAATCCATGGATAATATAGTACATTTTTTCTTTCTATGTTGCATATTTTCATTTTTAATGGTTTGGTGCCGTAAATACTGATGCAAATGTGCCCTCACATTATTGGGGATATTTTCACGATACACAAAAAATGGCCTGCAAATGAATGGCTGCTTTTGCCAGCATCCATTTGCTGAGGACAGTGTTCCCTGATTTATTCATTTATTCAAAATACAGGCAGTCCTGCGAAAGGTAAAGCCTTGAACATATACCAGTGTCTTATAGATGTGAAATTGTTGTGAGAGTGAGGAAGGAAACTGCATATTTTTACTGCCAAGAGAATCAAATGTGTGACCTTCTATTAAAATGTTATTTTGAATGTTTTAATTAAAATATAAATTTGTCTGTTGCTGGTTCACACACACACATAACACCGCCCCTCACATTTAAATTAAATTAAATTTAATTTAACTAAATTAAATTAAATTAAATTAAATTAAATTTTTTTTTCCTATGAAATCATTCATCCTACATAAAACATGACTGTTCACTCTGGAACTCATTAAAAATAAATAAATAAAAATATTTTGGTAGACTGGAGCATTAAAACAATGTGTTTAATATCTTTCTCTGCCTTTCCATCAAGAAATCAAATTTCATCTGAATTTAAGTCAAATTTGAGATCCATCCCTTTGTGCTGCCAGGTGAGAACAAGTCTGAAACTCAGGGCTGGAATCCACAAACCTGGAGGCTTTAAAAATTGCCTTCCATTGGACTTCTTTTACAACAGGGCACAAAAAGCTGTCAATAATGTGGTTTTCTACACCCTTAGAAACATTTGAATATTTATTGAGAAGCCCCTGCTATCAGGCAAAACAATCAGCCGGAGGTGTAGAGGATGGAGCGAGAAAACTCCCTGGCAATTTCAGCCCTCAAACTTCAAGTTCACAATTATTATTTTTTTAACGTCTCACCGGTGTAGCACTATTAAATATTTATCATGCTGTAATAAAAGAATAAAACATTTAAATAAAATAAACCATTATGAGGCAATTAAGGTGTAATAACTCAAACCTGCAGAAAAGCTCTAATTGTAATTGCAAAATATTAAGGGTGAGAGAGAGACACAGAATAAATTAAGGTCACGTCTCTGCCCCATCCACTCAGAGTTTCCATCCCAAAGATTTATTATGAAGTGTTTTTCCATTTTTCGTGGTACTCCAACAGGCTCTGGCTTCCCTGGGCTTAAAGACCTCGATTTCACAATAAATCATTAATCTTTAACAAAGCTGATGAAGCCTGGGGGAGATTAGCTTAAATAAACCCAGTTAATTATCAGAGGTCATAAATGGAAGCAGTTATGAGCATTTTTTTAATTAACTAATGAGTTGGTATTTAACAGTCAGTTGTGTTTTGGTCCAGCTATTGATTCCTCCAAGTCAAAATATCAAAGTCAAACAATTGCACTGACGCAGATGGAAATGAAAGAAGCTTTTTGCATTCTCCAGCTGGGAAATATTCCCCTTGGGACCCTCCCAGCAATGCCACCCTGGGCACCCCAGGGCTGCGACGGGCTGGGGAAGGTGCCCGTTCCCTGGGCAGTGCCAGAGCCAGGACCTCACCTGGTGCCCGCCCTGAACCTGCCCTGACACAGCCCTGAGGGTGGCAGAGACCACAGTCACCACTGAGGGGCTGCACAAAGCCCTGGAACATTCCAGAGCCTCTGCTCCTTGGGAAACAGGCTGGGTTTTCTGACACTGAAACAGAGGAGAATTCATTGCACTGAGAATTCATTGCAGCGTTGCTGTTTTGTTCCCCAAGCCAGAAGTTAGGCGTGGCTTTACTCACAGTAAAGCACATTTTTCACTTTTAAAACCTGGTGTCCCCCTAGCAGCTTTAATTGCTCCAAGCACAACAGTTTGCTTTTGGACCTGCTGCAGGGTGATAAAATAAGGTGCCAGTGTAACAGAAAGTTTGGTAGCTTTGACTCTAGACCTGGTCCCAGGGATGGGCTGGTGCTGAGCTGGGGCTGGGAGGGGGCTGCAGGGAAATGGAAAAGGGAACAAGCCTTTGGAATGGGAATGGGATGGAATGGAATGGAATGGAATGGAATGGGAATAGGAATGGGTAGATGGGATGGGAAGGAGCTGTGATGCCCTGGGCAGTGCCCAGGCTGCTGTGGCTCTGCTGGGAGCTGCTCCTGGCATGGATGTCTCTGGGGCACAGGCTGAGATCACTGCGGGGCCCTTTGCTGAGCTCCCCCTCCTCTCTGGGGATGAAATCTGGGTTTTTCCATGGACAGGAGCCGGGGGCAGTGCTCTGCTCCCTCGGGTAATCCCTGCCCAGGTTTCCCCCTCGCGGGAGCTGGGGTTTGTTTCAGGAGCTCCAAGGAGCAGTGTGAGCACAGCCACGAGAGGTGCCCATCCCCACCCGAGTTCTGGAGGAATCTGCCCTGAATTTGTTCCCTTTGCTGTGCAAACAGGGGCTGAGGAATCGCTGCCTTCCTCACCACCTACAAGGATTCTTGCTGGGCAAATAATTACAAGTAATTGGCCCCTGGTAAACTGAAGTCAGGGTTTATTTACTTGCTTGTTTTTACCTGCCTGTATCCCCTAATAGCTCCTTGCAGCTCATATTTTTCCCAAGCCCTGGATGTCAGGAAGCTGCAGCTGTGGGTCCTGCCCTCCTGGAACACGTCTGTAATTCTCAGCCCCGCTGTCCTCCCCTGCCTGGGAATTTACTGTTGTTTTGACAATTTTATGTGCAAACATATTTAAATCCCTCTGACCTCAGCCTCCTGAGCTGATTGAATTTTGCTTTAACTTTGGTCTGGCAATTTCCATTCCCATGTTTTTATGCAGAGTGCCGGGGTTTCAGCTTGTGATAAAGCTGAGACAAAAATAGGTGTGGGTCCTGAATTCCTGTGTGTGAGCAGAGGGGCTCTCGTTTCTCTCGGGACACCTCATTCCCTCACTGTGTGGTTGGGTGGGCATGGTGCTGTTTAACTTTGTGGTCTGAGGTCTCTTCCAGCCTTGGGGATGGTGCAGTCTCTGGGGGCAGGGAGTGCCTCCCTCAGGTTTGCTTTGTGGTTCTCTCCCTGTTCTGGCTTTCCCAGACAGGGCCTTTTTGCAGCCAATTCCTTTTATTCCCTGTAATTTGCCTCCTTGTGCGCCCTTTCATGGGACGGTGTCCCACTCTGATAAGAGGTTTTCTCTGCCAGCTCTTTTCTGCCATTCCTTTATGGTAGGAATTTCTGGATACAATCTCTGTGCCTTTGGTGAAAGGCAGTGCTGAACGTCCTTGACATTTAACCTCACTCCCTGGCCAGCTGTCTGTAGTGCGTACACTCTCCAGAGGTTTCCCTTCTGAGGATTAGAGCTGCAGCTGCAAATCCCCGGGGTTTATCCTCCCTCTGCATTTAAACCCTCTCAGCTGCTGCCTGTCTGGGTCATTTCCAGCGTTAGATCCGGCTCACCATCCCCAAACAGAACTGATTTTAAGGAGCACAGCAGCCTTTACTGCTTCCCATGGCAAGGTGCTGGGGATTCCTGCACCCACATTTCCCAGCAGGGCTGGGCTGCCACACCAGCACCGATGCCAGAGCATTTCCCTGTGCTCCAGGGCAGGTTTAGTTTGGATGCGAGGGAAAATTCCTTCCCTGAGGACTTCAGGCCAGGACGTGTGTCGGTGCTCACAGGGGTCTTGGGATGAGGGAAGAGATGGAGATCTGACTTTATATTTCAGAAGGCTTGATTTATTATTTTATTATATATATTACATCAAAACTATACTAAAAGAATAGAAGAAATTATTTCATCAGAAGGCTGGCTAAGCTAAGAATAGAAAGAATGATAACAAAGGTTTGTGGCTCGACTCTCTGTCCGAGCCAGCTGACTGTGATTGGCCATTAATCAGAAACAACCCCATGAGCCCAATCCCAGATGCACCTGTTGCATCCCACAGCAGCAGATAACCATTGTTTGCATTTTGTTCCTGAGGCCTCCCAGCTTCTCAGGAGGAGAAATCCTAAGGAAAGGATTTTCATGAGAAGATGTCTGCGACAGAAGTCAATCAGGAGCTTGGTGCATTGAGAGCTGGGCAGAAATCCCCAATTCTCCAGGTGTGTTTGGCAGCCAGGGATGCTGTGCCAGTATCTCCATACCCAGAACATTCCTGGTTTTGAGTTTTTGAGCCCAGCCTGACCTAAAGCTCTGCTTTGAAGCAGCGAGCTGGGTCTGGCTGTGCTGTGCCCGGGGGAGGTGGCTCTGCAGGGCACCCAGCTCCTGCCCACCCAGCCCCAGCTCTGCCAGGGCACAGCAGCAGCTGCTGGGCACTCACTGCTCCCCCAGAGCCCCAGGGTTCAGCTCCGGGAGAACTTGTGAGCCACAGGAATGGCACACAAACTCCCGGGTTTCCATTAGACTTGCAGATCCCTTCTCCACAAGCAGCCCTGGAAATGTGAGCAGCCCTGGCACCGTAGGACGGGGTCTCAGGAAGGCGCAGTGCAGATAGTGCCGCTCTTGCCCACGCATCCCTGCCTCCCCGTGCTCCCGAGCAGTCATCAACAAATTTTAATTTGAATGAACCAGCCTAGCGTGCTCCTGCAGAACCAGCTGGTTTTGTTTTCTCTCCATAGACCTGAACATTTTCATGAATAAAGATTTGCAAAGAGTTTCAGAACTTGAAACTAGAAATAGATCCGTCTCTCCAATGCCTTGATCTAATAATGTGTTTAAAAATGAGATTTTTTTGCAAGAATAATACGTGAAATCACCGCCCTCGCTTCCACCCTCAGTGCTGGCAGGAATCTGTGACTTTATGCTACCTTAAGCACCTATAATTAAGTCTAGATCTGACGTTTCCTGGGGAGACACGATCCCAGCACAACCCCTGCTGGTTTGGGTAGGGTACTTGCTTTTTAATGAAATATTGTACTGACTGGTTGTGTTAATTTGCCTGATTGTTGGAAAGAATGGTGTTCATCTGCAGCAAGAGGAACTTTTCCAGGAAGCCACAGTCTGAGGATGAGTCCTAAATTCTCAAGAAAAAGATGCTGTTAACCTAAGGTAGCCAGAAAAATAACTTTTTTCATCATTGCACAACGCATTTGAGCCAGTTTGGGAATTATCCATGAGGAGCAGGCTGTAATTGCTCAGAACATGAAGGTTTGGGAGAAGTTAAGGAGAATTAAATCAAATTATTGTCACACTTTTAAAACAACCATTAAAATACAAAATCAATGAAATCTTGATAGGTTTTTGCTTTCTCTGAGTCTCTTGTTGGACCCCAATTCCTGTTTCTCATGCTGAAGGCAGGGTTGGTCTGTGCAGGAGCACAGCCTCCTTTCCCAGGGGAGCATTTTGGGGTGGGAGCATTTGCTGTGCTGAGTTTCCCTTTTCCCCTCATGTTGAATTTTCCTTTTTCCCTCATGTTGAGTTTCCTTTTCCCCTTGTGTGGAATTTTCCTTTTTCCCTCACATTGAGTTTCCCTTTTTCCCTGTGTTTTTTCCCTTCTTCTCTCACATTGAATTTCCCTTTTTCCCTCATGTTGACTTTCCCTTTTCCCTCACATTGAGTTTCCCTTTTTCCCTGTGATGTTTCCCTTTTTCCCTCAGGTTGAATTTCCCTTTTTGCCTCATGCTGACTGATGCGGGATATCAGGGACAGACCCATCTGTCCACAGTATTTCCACTGCTCCTGCACTGGGATGGGAAACCTGAAACCCTTTTCATGCTGAAGGAGTCTCCAACTTCATGGATTTTAATGCCAATTAAAAGTGTAACGCAGCTCAAATTCCATTTCACTTTTAAGACGTGCTTTGGGTTCATCAGCACCCACGGTGTGTTTGTCAAGGTGCTGAGTAATTGGCTTTAAGGTTGGAAACATTCATCTGCATTAGCACAAGTTTAGCAGCTGGCTAAAGAAACTTCATAACTTTTTATTTGGGGAAATATTTGTCTGCTATTTCTCTTGGACTGGTGTTTGCACAGTATTAACCTGAAAAGCAATTTTAGGTGGAAAAAAAAATACCCTCAAAATTGGCCAGGAGCTGGTGTGTGCTCAGCCATTCCCTGCACATCCCTGCTTGTCAACTCGCTCTCATTTTTTTTCATTAGTTTCTTGTTATAGTCAAGATATGGTCAATGATCTTTTGAGCTTGGTAATTTTGTTAAACCTTTTTTATGAGCAGTATTGAATTGCTGCATTGAGATGGGAGCTTGCTTCCGTGCAAGATTAATTGGGACCGGTATTTCATTTTGCATAGCGCTATTCAAAGCTAATAAAAAGGCCCAGAATAATGAATTCTAAAGTCAAATTATAATGAAAAGCCACAGGTGATTGTTTCATTAGGCAGGATGCAGGAGAACTGTGTCTTCTCTTAACTTTGCCTGTTTGTATTGGTTGCCCTGGGGGAAGTAAACAACTTCCAAATGGGTTTGATGTTTCTGAGAAATGTTCTCTTCTGGAAAGACTTCAATAATTAAAAAGATGTGCCTTCTTAAAAGTTCACCCAAGCACAAAACTATTGCCTTAAAACATTCTTTGTTCAAAACCGTTACCCTGACTGATATTCACGGGAGGAAATTGCCTGCACCGGAGTGGGCACAGCCCTTCCCTCAGCCAGGTGCCAGTGGCTCCCTGGAGGATGCTTTGGAGCTGGAGGGCCCAGGGCAGCAGCCTGGCTGGTGCTGGTGCTGGTGGTGTGCACAGCCGTGGCGGTGAGAGCAGTGCTGGCTGCAGCTCCAGCACAGAGCTCTGTCCAGCCCCACGCCAGGTTAAACTGCGCTGTCTCTTGCATGATGTTTGCTGTCTCATTCTGTACTTGTCTTCCATGTGTGATTAACTCCCAAATGTTCTCTTTTTTTTTTTTTTTTCTTTTTTTTTCCTTTTCCCTTTTTGTAGAAATTATTGAGCCTACTACCTCTAGTCGTGTGTCAAGCCCAGGTCAGTATCCCCCGAGGAGGGTCGGTGCCCCGTTGCCATCGGTGCCCGGGGCTGGCCCGGGCTGCTGTGTCGTGGTAGTGCTGGGCTGTCCCTGTCGTTGTGCTTCCATTGGTGTGTCTCCCCGCAGCCTGTGTGTCTTGTCCTCTTTCTCCCTGTTTGGAGCAGCTCTCCCATCGCTGTGCCTGCCATGGTGTGTCCCGGTGGGGCTGGGCAGGGCACTGCTCCGTGTCAGCAATCCCCTGCTCTGGAACCACCTCACCCCCGACTCCTTGCTGGTGTTGTGGCCCATGTGGATGTTGGTTTGAGGATGTGCAGATTTCTCGCTGTCTCGTCTCCGACTGGCCGTGGGACGGAGCCAGGAGCTGTTGGGAGGTGTTTGCACTGCCAGTGCCAGGAGGGGATGGAGGGAACTGAATCCCTCTGTGTGCCTGGAGGGTGTTCACAGCTCCTGACGGCTCCTGCTGCATCCCCGTTCTCTCCTGTTGCTGCAGGACACCCTCAGTGGAGCTGGTCACAGAACTGTGGAATGGTTTGGGTTGGGAGGGACCTCAAATCCCACCCAGTGCCACCCCTGCCATGGCAGGGACAGCTCCCACTGTCCCAGGGTGCTCCAGCCCAGCCTTGGGGACTGCCAGGGATCCAGGGGCAGCCCCCGCTGCTCTGGGCACCTGTGCCAGGGCCTGCCCACACTCACAGCGAACAATTCCTTCCCAATATCCCATCTGGGAGACAAAAACAAGCAGAATTTTCCTCTGGCAAAACCTTCACCAGATGTGCGCTTTTATTTCCTAACTGAGATTAAAAGATTGGGAGGACTGTGCCAGAAAGCCACAGCAGCGAGGTGATAAACCAAGTGAGGCAGGTTAAACCAAGGGCTGCAGAAGGAAAGGCAGGCACAGGTGATTCCAGCACCCCCAGACCTACAGGAGCAGCAAGACAAGTGTTTAAATCTGCAGAGCTTTAATCAAAGCGCTTAGGGAGGGCAAGCTCCAGTGTCACTCCGGGGGCAGAGGTGCTGCCCCCCTGCCCTCCCAGGGAGCTTCCCAAAGCTCTCCATACCCTCTAGGGCAGAATCACTGCCCTGTCTCCATCTCCAGGGCAGAGATTGTCCTGTGCCTGCAGCCAGAGCCGCAGCAAAACCTCTGCATGACATCTCCATCCAAACCCACGGCATGGGAGGGTGGACTGGGCTGCAGAAAGCTGATAGTGCCTGCAATAAAAGTCCCTGTCCTTGGCATTTCCACAGTTGCTTTGGAGTGCCAAGCAGTTGGAAACAAGCTGGGAATTATTATTTGAGTTAAGAGAGGCTGAGAAGAAGGAAAGGGTCGCCGCTGCACTGGTCGTGCAAAGCGGCGATAGGAGAGCCCCACTCTGGTGCTGTTTAACTCGGGGGTTTGTAACTCCTGAAAAAGGGCTCTCAGCCTGATCCTCTTCCAGCTCTGTCTGGGAAAGAGGGGTAATGCTGGGGGGTTGCAGCTGGAATGGGCTCCAGTAGCATTTCTGGGTTTGATCTGCATAAGTGAGTGCTCCAACAGAGTCACAGTTGTTCCTCATTTTCAAAAGCTGCTGTTCAAGTAACACAGCTTTGAGAAGTGTTTGAATTCTTGTCTGCAGAAATTTGCACCAAATGAGCAAAATTATGTGTATTTCTGGGAGCGGCATGGAGATGGGGGGGTGGAAAGGAATAGAGGCCTTTAATAATGATCCGTCTCTTAATTCTGAAAGCTCAGTGCTAAATAGAGAGGGCCTTTTACAAACATGAAATTGAGAATATGAAAACCTCTGAACACAATAGTGGAAAAATTTAGGAGCCATTAAAGTTGCAATAGTTATAAACTACATGAGCAAATCAAACTTTAAATTACCAAGGAAAGCACTGAGCTCAGTTTGCAGTTGAAAACCAACATCTGTTCTGCTGAAAGACAACAGAAAAGGGGAGGAGGGCTTAAAGACAGTTCTCAAAATGGTTGCAAATTTATTATTGAGTCTTTCCTCCTGGAAATCAGCCCTGGTAGCAGCAGTGACATTGCAATGAACTGTTCTGTTTGCCTTCCATAATTAAATAACACTGTGATAGTCCCTCTACTCAGCTAATTTTAGCCTGGTAAATAGCTGGAAAATGCCAGCACTATTGTAACCAAGTTATTCAGCTGCAGAGGCAATGAGAACCTTCCCAGAGTGCTGGGAACTGAGTCCCTCATGTGTGCAGCACCAGCAGTGGAGGCAGCACGTTGGGCTGGGAGATGGAGGCAGAAAACCTGGGTTACTGTCCACAGCTGCTTATGACTGTAAAATTAGAATTACCATGAATCACAGAATGATTTGGGCTGGAAGGGGCCTTAAAACCATCTCATTCCACCCCTGCCATGAGCAGGGCCAACGTTTCTGGCTTTGCTCAAATCCTCCCGGGAGGCTTTGGCCAGGAGCCCTTTGGGTCTGCCTGCCCTGCTTCCCTCATGCAGGAATACCAACCATGGATAATCCATAGGAACTCATTTTAGCCTCGTGTCTCACATCAGTCACAAACCAGAGCATCAGCTGCTTCCTGCTCAGTCAGGGCTGTGCAGCTAATTAGCTAATTACCACCATCCTTCAGCTCCTGAGCACAGCTTCAGGGGGTGTGCTGTGCTCCCTGGAGAAGGCTTGGCTGCTGCAGGACACAGACCCTTGCTGGGGTTTCAGTGCTGAGCCAGAGCACCCCAAAGGGGACCAAGGCTCCCCAGAAGTGCAGGAAGCTCCTGACAGGATGCTCAGGGTCCCATCAGCACTGCCTGAGCCCCCGGGGTCATCCTCAAGGACCAGCCTTGGGAGTGACTCTCTGAGGAATCTGCAGCAGCCCTGCAGAACTTTCAGCATCCCCCCAGTTCCCAGCAGGGCACAGAGCATTTAAGACATTTCTAATTCATGCAAAGCAGCGCCGTGTTGGAGAGCCCTGGTGACACATTTGTGCCTTTCCCTGCTGGAGCCCCTTTCCACACATTTGGGGATTTACTCTCCTAATTTGGAGCGACGGTGCTTCAAGCATGTAGAATTAGCTGCAGAAAGTTACAAAATTGGGGCCACGGTCGGTATCTGTGTTGTCAGCCAGCGCCAGGAGCTGCAGCTCCTTACAAATCTTCCCTCCTTCAGCATAATTAGTTCACAGGTGGTGTCTTGGAAAGCCTTTGAAGATGTTGCTGAATTCTTAACGCTGACTAAACAAGTAACTGTGACAGGTCAGAGAGAATAATTGAGGAATCTTCTTTAATTAATGACTTCACATCTTATGAGGCACTTTTATAAAAATTGGAGTGGGAGAGAGAAGGACCTTAAGTTATTTAATTTTCTCAGGAACAAAAGCGTGTGTTTAAATGAGCACTTGGGCAGGTTGGACAACTCCTTGAACCCCAGTTGCTTCTCCCTGCTCTGCCTTTCTGCATATCTTACACATTTAATACGCCAGGATACCAAACAATACCTCATTTCAAGCAGGTTCTGTTTGTTCCATGGGAAACCTGCCAACCCCTCCAGTTTTTTCTCCTCTTATGCAGTCGCAAATCCCATTTACATCAATCAGTGGTTTTGTGTAAGGAGAATCCGCAGGGTTGGACTCAGAATTTCGGGATTTGCAGTGCTCTTTCCTGCCATTATTTCTGTCTGTTGGTGAGGAAAGCAGCGTGTTCCTGCAGCTGGGGGGCTCTGCATGGCAGCAGGAGATGCTGGTGCAGCAAACCCTGGAGCAGGGAAGGGCCTGGGGCAAGAGGCAGGGCCAGCTGTGCCATAACCCAGCTGCTCTTCCTTATCCCTGCTCCTGCAATTCCTCCCAAAACTATAAAGGACTCTGGAAAGGTGATTCACATTTTGGGCAGCAGATCCTGGATCATGGCAAGTTTAACTTCTAAATTCTGTTAGAAGCAGATGTGTGACTGTGCTCACAGGGGTTCTTGGATGAGGGAAGAGACGAGGATCTGACTCCATGGTTCAGAAGGCTGATTGATTATTTTATGATATATATTACATTAGAACTATACTAAAAGAATAGAAGAAAATGTTTCATCAGAAGGGTAGCTAAGAATAGAATAGAAAGGAATGACAACAAAGGTTTGTGCCTTGGACAGAGAGTCCAAGCCAGCTGACTGTGATTGGCCATTAATTAGAAACAACCCCATGAGCCCAATCCCAGATGCACCTGTTGCATTCCACAGCAGCAGATAACCATTGTTTGCGTTTTGTTCCTGAGGCCTCCCAGCTTCTCAGGAGGAGAAATCCCAAGGAAAGGATTTTCCATAAAAGATGTGTGCGACAGATGTGTGTTTGCTCCAAGAGCTTTGGATGCTTGGTGGCCGCTTTGGTGCCCCCAAATCCCCCTCCTGGGATCCCATCTCCATCAGCTGCTGGGAATCACCCTCCAGCACCCAGCCCCAGAGGTTCTCCTGTCCCAGTAACAGACACAGGACTGATACAGGGCTACCAGGCCTTGCTGTGAGTAGTTTGGCATCAAACGGGTGAATATCTCGAAAATATCCATATATTAAACCTCCTTGTTAGTCAGCTGACAGCTCTGTGTTCAGAGCACATCGTGGGCATTGTTGCTGCATGCCAGAGCCCAGGCAGGTGTGAAATTCAGGCAAAGCTGGTGTCTGCATGCAGCCAGCTCCGTGCACCTGCACCGTTAATTCTGGGTTTCTGGGGCCCAGCCACACTGGGAATTATCTCCTGGGGGAAATAGCTGCCTTCCAGTGCTGCAGTCACCTGCTGCTTCAAGCAGGTGAACTCTGTGCTTGTGAATCTTCCCGGGAAGGCACATCCTCCCAGTGAATGTGTGGAATTAGGTAAACATTCCTGTTTAAGCTGAACGAGCGTCTCAGGGTGTGCTCAGTGACATTCGGCGTGCTCAGAGCCTGCATCATCATTCCAGCAGAATGTTTGAACACACTAAATCGTATTATTCACTGCTTGCTGAAGAGATGCATTATTTAATATCAAGAGAGCTGCTTTCTATCAGCTGAAAAATAGGACTAGAACTAGGTCGTTTTTAGTCCATTGATTCCCACTCTCTAAGCCAGCATGTAAAATACAAGAATGTTTTTTTCCTGATGCTGTATTGCCTACAAGCCTTCTGTCAGTGGGGATTTCAATATTAATGAGTTTTCCCACGAATATGAGAAGCCCACTTAGGAGAAGAAGCTGCTCTGAGAATCCTGAATATTTTACAATATCACACATCGATCAGTTGGCTGGAATTTCACATCTTAACCAAGGAGTGCTTCTGAGAGATGCCAGGAAAGCAGAGCAGGGCCAGGTGTGAAATGGCTCCTGGAGGCTGTGAGAAGGGTGGAGGATGTGGAGGCTGGGGAGATGCTCAGCCTCCTGCTGCTGCTTTCTCCCACTGGTGTGTTTGCAGTGCCAGGGGGGAACCAGGAGCTTCCTCCCATCTCTCAGTGAGATTCTCAGCATCCAGGGATCCTGTCCTTGCTGCTGGGTGTGTGTCAGTGTCCAGATACATTCCTGGTTCTGTCAGGTGTGTGTTGTGTATGAGCCAGGGGGTTCCTCCCATCTCTCAGTGAGATTCTCAGCATCCAGGGATCCTGTCCTTGCTGCTGGGTGTGTGTCAGTGTGCAGATCAATTCCTGTTTCTGTCAGGTGTGTGTTGTGTGTGAACCAGGAGGTTCCTCCCATCCCTGAAGGATCCTTTCCTTAGGATTTTTCCTCCTGAGAAGCTGAGAGAAAATGCAAACAATGGTTATCTGCTGCTGTGGAATGCAACAGGTGCATCTGGGATTGGGTTCATGGGGTTGTTTCTAATTAATGGCCAATCACAGTCAGCTGGCTTGGACAGAGAGCTGAGCCACAAACCTTTGTTATCATTCTTGGCTATTCTATTCTTAGCCAGCCTTCTGATGAAATCCTTTCTTCTATTCTTTTAGTGTAGTTTTAATGTAATATATACCATAAAATAATCAATCAGCCTTCTGAACCACGGAGTCAGATCCTCGTCTCTTCCCTCATCCAAGAACCCCTGTGAGCACGGTCACAGCCGTGCCCATTCCCTGGGCATCTGGACAGTGCCAGCACCCTCTGGGGATGAACCTGTCCCCAAACCCACCCTAAACCCACCCTAAACCCCCTGGCCAGCTCCAGCTGTTCCCCTGCTCTTTACACAACCTACTTACACCTTCCCCAGACTGAGACGAGCCCCAACTCTGACTGAGAGAAGACAAGCAGGAGATTCCAGAATGTGATTCACCAGCAGGAAGAGAGCAGTCCGTGTTTTTATTTATCACAGAAGGATATGTTTTAAGTGAAGGTTTGATCAGCCAGAACTGGCTGACTACAGGAGTTGTACAGGAATAAATATGCATATATCCATCTCGATGAGATGGGTGCCCATGTGCAGGGATTTGAAATGTACATAGAGCTGAGGATCCAGAACCTCAGGGAGGGCCCAGCTCCGTGTGGAACTCGGAGGAGCCTGCAGCTACAGCTGGCAGGGAAGGATCTGACAAACTTGGGTTGTTGAGGGAGGGAAGGCTTGGGGGATTAGGGGACTTGTCAGAAAAAGCCTGTTTGAAAACTCCATGAATATGTCAGTTTTAAAGAAATTCAAATAAAGGCCTGTTGAGTTTTGAGTGGGAAAAAAATAGGTTGGCTTCCTTCCAGGCTCCCCATCTCATTCCAGGCAACACTTCTTCTTTTTTTGTCTTTTCCCTGTCTGAATTTCACACCAAATGGAAATTTCAGTTCCATGCCAGCTGCATTTAGAGTATCTGTGCAACATGGACATTTTGATGGAGTTGCCAACAATATTTCCAGCCAGGATGGAAAACAACATCCCAGGATGACACAGGATCAGCCATTTCCTCACTCTGAACCTGGTGTTTCAGAGCTGCATCTTTTCCTTCCCCTCACTACAAACAATTGCAAGGCCCAGCCTGCTGAGGTGGAGTTTAAGCTGGGTTTTGTCCTCCTTTAAACTTTCCAGATGAGCTCTTAGCGTGTCACCAGGCAACCATGGAAGGCTGAGAGTGGGTTTTTCCAGGAGGCTCTCTGGGTTAAAGAAAGCAGCACCAAAATCTGTAGGGTTAGCATTGCTGCTGAGCCAGGCCTGCATCCTTCAGGAGCAGGGTGGGAGCAGTTCAAGCAGCAGCTCTGAACAATTAAATAAATACTCTTTTATCACTGGCACCTGCTCCTGCTCGTGGTTTTCAGGAAGCCCAGATTTCAACCGAGCCTCTGAATCCACAGAACAGTGTGGAGCCATCTGATTAAAATTTTAAAGATGCTTTTCATTAAGATGGAAGCTGTGCACAACATTTTCCCGTTTCCAGCTGCTGAGTCAGGCGGCTCCGTAAGAAAGTGCTGCTGGCACGAGGAAGACGAGCTCAGTGAGGGGGTGGCAGCCTGCTCCACACTGGGCCAGGGCCTGGGGTGGCGCTGGGTGACACTGGGTGACACTGGGTGGCGCTGGGTGGCGCTGGGTGACACTGGGTGACACTGGGTGGCGCTGGGTGGCGCTGGGTGACACTGGGTGACACTGGGTGGCGCTGGGTGGCACTGGGTGGCGCTGGGTGACACTGGGTGACACTGGGTGACGCTGGGTGGCGCTGGGTGGCGCTGGGTGGCGCTGGGTGGCACTGGGTGGCACTGGGTGGCGCTGGGTGGCACTGGGACAGCCAGCAGCGCCTGTCACTGCACACTCAGGGTGAAATGATTGACCTGGGCCCCTTTTGTGCCCCTCACCTGGAGATCCGTGGCTGAGCTCTGTGTTTCTCTGTCCATCGTGCCCCTGTCTGTGCAGTGAGCATTGTCACTCACCCTTCCTCTGTCCCTGATGGCTCTGCAGTGTCTGTCCCCTTCTCAGAGGGAGCTCTCTGCAAAGCCAGGCAGCTCAGAGACCAGCTGCCTTTGGGAAGCTCAGGAGGATCAAACAGGGTGTGGATTTTGGAATGGGAAAACAGGGAGAGATGTGAATAACCCAGAGCAGAGAGCTCTGCTCAGAGAGACCCTGCAGGAATGAGCAATGCCTGCCTGGAAGGATCCCAAAGCTGCTCTGCCCTTCCCTCCCACAGCCACCTTCAGTGCCAAATTTTCCAGAACCACAGAATATCCTGGGCTGGAAGGGACCCCCAGGAGCAGTGCAGCTGCCAGCAGAAGGAGCAGGGTTTTACAGAGAGGTGGAAATCCCACCCTGCTCAATGCAGGCTAGCACTGTCCAATTCCCAGGCAGGTGCTGGACAAACCTGAAGGGTTTTAGTGCTTAGGGGTTATACATGGCACAAACTAGGAAAAACAGATTGGTTTTGAGGCAGAATGTGTCTTCCCGCACGTGTCTCCAAGGCTATCAGAGCCAGTTTGAGGCATCCATCTCTGTCCCAAAAGCACCAAGATACTGCACTAATTGACAGAGATTTTCAAAGGCATGGCTCTTAGCAGAACCTGCCTGCCTAAAGCTCCCAGCCAGCTTTGAGAAATCTCAGCTGTTGGGGGTTTTTTCCTCTCTTCTGTGTAATAACATATGCAAAGCTGAGCCATAATGTCTCCAAAATCCTCAGGATTAAGCTGAAAAGCGAGTGGGGCAGGCGGGGCCATGAAAAGCTTCCTGATGCAAAATCCCCCAGCAGCAGGAAAACCTGCAGAGCAGCAGCAGGCAGGAAGGGTGAGGGGCTCTGCAGAGGCACCCCCAGCAGAAATCCCAGCCCCAAATGGCTCTGGAAGGGGGGGATCATTCCCTCTCCCCCACGGGCAGCTGCAAGAGCTCAGAGTCCTCCCAACAGCAAATCAGCTCCGGCTGCAATCCCAAATAACTCATCCCAGGCAGCAGGGACTGGGGGAAAATGGAACCACAGAAACTCAGAATGGCCTGGGTTGGGAGGGACCTTACATAAATCCCACCCAGTGCCACCCCTGCCATGGCAGGGACGCCTCCCACTGCCCCAAATGCTCCCAGCCCCAGTGCCCAGCCTGGCCTTGGGCACTGCAGGGATCCAGGGGCAGCCACAGCAAATCTGGGCACCTGTGCCAGGGCTGCCCATTCTAACAAAAGGATCCCTCAGTGGGGTCAGTGCTGGGAGATGGATCCCTAACCTGGAGCCACCCCCAGGGAGCCGCAGGTGGCAGAGGCTGTGTTCAGGGTGGCAAATCACTAAATCACTGCATTAAAAGGTGCAGGCACTGAATCCCATGTGCCCCACTGCTCTGGAGGGTCAGCTGCGAGGAGGAGGAGGAGGCAGGGAATGATGGCTCCCAGCCCAGCACCTGGGCACTGCATCCCTGAGCACCTGGGCACTCTGGGCATTCCTCAGCACCTGGGCACTCTGGCATTGCTGAGCACCTGGGCACTGGTATTCCTGGGCACTCTGGGCATTCCTGAGCACTTGGGCACTGCCATTCCAGAGCCCCTGGGCACTGTGGCATTTCTGAGCCCCTGGGCACCCCTGAGCACCTGGGCACTGCATCCCTGAGCACCTGGGCACTCTGGCACTCCTGAGCACCCGGGCATTGCTGAGCGCCTGGTCACTCCTGCACTCCTGCCGTGTGAGAGCCCCGTGCTGGCTGCAGCCGAGCCTGGCTTGGGGAAGATCTCAATCAAGTTGAAAAGTAGCAACAGTTTTGCCGGGGCAGTGTTTGAACACTGCGGAGCGCCATGAATAGTTAATGTCACGTCAGGGGCTGCAGACAAACGCCGCTGGCTCTGAGGAGCCAATAGCTCAGGCTGCTGTGAGTGATGCTCGTTCCCTGCACACACAGCCCTGTGGAAATTGCAATCATCCCTCATGAGGGGCTCGGTGCTGCTCACTGCAGCCCAGGAGGGGTGGCCTCTGCCTGGCTGCTGCTCTGGGAATGGCCAGGCAGCATGCTGTGTCCTCCCTGCTGCTGGGCACACACAGTTGTGCAGAAATGGCTCTGGGGGAGTCCAGGTGCATCCCTGCATGGAGGGGACTCTCCCTGTGCCCCTCAGTTTGTGCCTGTCACCAAGGACAGGGCAGCCCTGGGAGCTGGCACAGCTGTCAGTCACCCAGTCCCAAATCCAGGGGGTTAGAAAAGCCTCCCCAGATCACTGAATCCACTCCCTGACACATCCCCACCCTGTACCCACCCTGTCACTGAGTGCCACCTCCGGGTGACACCTCCAGGATGGGCTCTCCAACCCTCCGTGGGCAGTTCCAGTGCCTGACCCCCTTTCCATGGGGAAATTCCTGCTGGGGTGTGACCGTGTTCACAGGGGTCTGAGGGTGAGCGAAGAGACGAGGATCTGACCCCATGGTTCAGAAGGCTGATTTATTATTTTATGATATATATTACATTAAAACTATACTAATAGAATAGAAGAAAGGATTTCATCAGAAGGCTGGCTAAGCTAAGAATAGAATAGAATCAGAAAGAATGATAACAAAGGTTTGTGGCTCAGCTCTCTGAGCCAGCTGACTGTGATTGGCCATTAATTAGAAACAACCCCATGAGCCCAATCCCAGATGCACCTGTTGCATCCCACAGCAGCAGATAACCATTGTTTGCATTTTGTTCCTGAGGCCTCCCAGCTTCTCAGGAGGAAAACTCCTAAGGAAAGGATTTCCATAAAAGATGTGCCCTCTATGACACTGTGCCCACCCTGAGCTCCCCTGAGGCTGTTAGGATGCAAGGAGCCGCTGTAACTTCTGAAATCAGCAAACAGTTGGACTTTGTGGTTTATTTCATCCACCACCTTCTTCCAGTCAAAACACTATTGATGATTAATTCCTTGGCTATATGGGCACAGTTTGGGGATAAATTTCCATGGGTTATGGGCTTTTAATATTCCTATAAAAAGAGAGGAATATATGCACTATGCAGAGATGTGACCAAGAGGAACCCACCAGAAATGCTTAAGAAAATCAACAGAAATCTGAATAAACCCCACATCTTAGAAATCATCTGCCAGGCACCTCAGTGGAAGATTTGCTGAAAGGCTACCAGCGCTTCCAGCCAAAAACTTCCTTCCTCATCCACCCAAAAGGGGACAGAAATCATGTTCCAACCTGCCTAGCTCCACATCCTTTGTCAAGAGCACAAGAATGATGTGGAAACCGTGCAGAAACTGGAAAGCTCAGTGTAAAAAATTATCATTCACGCTGCTGTATGACATTGCTTCAACACAGCAGAACCAACAAAGTCTCCCTGATATATGAGAACTATCAGAGATTGCCACTGAACACGGAGATTTAATGTGCTGCTTAATTCAAGAGCTTATTTACAATGTCACACGTCACTTGGAGAAAAATGGCTCTGACAACCAATCATTTAAAATATAGGAAGGATGTTTAACAAAAGGTCAGAAGTACAAATATTTTACATATTAACTACTAATAAATTCATTTCCTCTCAAAGTTAGGAGGATCAGCAAATGTCTCCAAAGCCATTTGCAATATTTCAGCACAAGGCCCAACCTCTAATTACCAATGTAAGTTGTAAATAATTGTCAAGCATGCAGATGAGCCAAAAATTCTCTCAAATTAAAGTAATTAGCTCCCAAGTCAAATTTTTCTGTCACATTAATGCGCTTTTCCTTGTCTCCAGTGTGACACTTACAAATGAGAGCCACATTGTCAGGGAAGCAGTTATTGTAGGCTGCCAGAATGATGCCTGAGGAACCTGAGCTTCCCAGCAGTGCAGGTTTTCCCTTTTTTCTGTGCTGCTCACCCCACGTGGGAGTGGGGAATTTATTTATCCAGCAATTTATCCAGCTGGAACCCTGGCAGGTGGCTCCCGAGATTCCTTGGTGTGGGAATGTCCCTCGTGGAGATCCTCAGGGCTTGGCTCTTCCTGCTCCTCCTTCCCTGAGGAACCTTCCAGAACTCCTGGGGTGGGACACAGGGATGGGGGAAAGGGAATGGGAGTGGGAATGGGAATGGGGATGAGAGAATGGGGAGAGGGAATGGGGATGGGAATGGGAATGAGCAGCTTGCTCCTCCCAGTGCTTTCTCTGGCACCTTCATGGTTTATTCTCAATGTCCTCTCAACCAAAGCTGTGTTTGCCCCATCCAGTGGAGGACCCTGATCTCTGAGCTGTTTTCCTGTTTAATTTTGGGTTCCCAGGCAGGGCCCAGAGTCAGGCTTGGTTTCCATTTAACTTCAGGCTAAACAAGGTTGGGTTTGCTGCAGGTGAACCCAAAATCAGGGCAGGTGTGGGGAGGATGGAGTCCCAGCCTTGAGCACGTGCCATCCCAAGCCAGCTGTGTGCAGAGGGCTGCACAGAGCCCTGAAATAGCAAGGACTGGCCTGAGCCCTTCCAGAGATCCCTTCCTGTGGCTGCTCCCCCCAACAGTTGCTGCTATCCCACTTTTCCTAGGCAAGCCAGCAGGGTTCAGACTCACACATCCAGGCTGGATGTGTGGTTTGCTTTGCCCTGGGTGTGCCAGGAGCAGTAAATGCGGAGGATGCGTGAAGGGAGGGACAGGCTGAGCCTCACCCGGCACCTCAGGATTGGGGCTGGAGTCAGGAAAGGCTCACCCCGGAGGGTGCTGGCACTGCCCGGGCTCCCAGGGAATGGGCACACTCCCAAACCTGCCCCAGGAGTGCTTGGGCAGGGCAGGAAGGGCCAGGGGCCGGGATTTGGGACTGTGGGTGATGGGTGTGCTCCTGCTGCCCAGAGCCAGCGAGCCCCTCTCCCTTGGCTGATTCCTGCCTTCTCTTTGCTGGTTAAAAGGGCACGAGGTGGTGATCCCACAGGTCCAGCCCAGGGCTGGGTGAATCTCCTCTGTCTGACCAAGCCAGCTCCTCCTCAGGGCTGTTCCCGTCTGTGAAAAACATCAATCACTTGTTTTTAAACATTTAAAAGTTTAATAGTAATAAAACAGTTATAAAAATAGTAATACAATTAGAGTAATAACAATTTGGACAATTAGGATTAGGACAATATGAGACAATAGAGACAAAGAGTTACAGACAGTCCGGGTACCTATTCTGGGCAGCATGAACCCGAAAAAGGACCCACGTTAGCAGAGGATTAACCCTTAAAAACAATAGCCTGTTGCATATTCATACCCCTCATACATGATGTATAAATTCCATTCAAACACAGGATTCTGTCTGGGCAGTGTCAACTTCTTCCTCCAAATCCTAACAGCGCCTTCAAGGCAGGAAGAAGTTAGTTTCTTCTGATAATGGAGCAATAAATTCTCTTTCTCTGACAGATTTAGGTGTCCTGTGGCTGCTATCTCAGTGTAAGTCCTTTCTTTAAAAAAGTATCTTACATAGCATAGTTTCTATTTTAACATTTTGTTCTAACCCAAAACTATATTTACCACACTACTTAAGAGAATTAACACAGCATAACTTTCTAACACAGCACATATAATATTCATTTTAATATTTGTTAAAAGTCAATCATGAAGTACACATAAAGTACATTTTTCACACATCTGTCACTCTAGAGCTCCCCAGGGATGTTCCATCCGTCATTCCAGAGCTCCTCAGGGATGTTCCATTTCCCCAACACCACTGCACTCCTCAGCCACACAAAGAAATGGGACACGGCTGCAGTATCAAGGATGATATATAAAGCCAAATTTCCCTCTGTTCCCTCGCAGTAATTTCCCCATAAATACTCCTGGGGGCTGTGAAGTGTTCCTTGCAGCAGGATGGGAGTCCATCAGGGCTGTGCTATTTCATCCTGCTCAGCTCTCTGTGCTTCATTCATCCCAGGCAGGCGTCACAGGGACTCTGTGCCCTGCACGATTTCAGGGAAGGTGCTTCTCTTTGATACCTCCAGCTCTATCTCTGCCTGCACAAAACTGCACCGAAACACACCTGAGCAGAGAGTGAAGGCTGAAAATGGGGGGTGTTTCACTAAAGCTTGTCCTGCCCTGTCACTGTCACCCCTGCTCTGATCCTGGCACACACAGGGACGCATCCACAGGATCCTGGAATCATTTGGTATGGAAAGGACCTTGAAGCCCATCCCATTCCACCCCTGCCATGGCAGGGACACCTCCCACTGTCACAGGGTGTCCCAATGTCCAGCCTGGCCTTGGGATCCAGGGGCATCCACAGCTGCTCTGGAAATTCCATCCCAGCCAGGAACAATTCCCAATTCCCAATCTCCCACCCATCCCTGCCCTCTGGCACTGGGAGCCATTCCCTGTGTGCTGTCCCTCCATCCCTGTCCCCAGCCCCTCTGCAGCTCTCCTGGAGCCCCTTCAGGCCCTGCCAGGGGCTCTGGGCTCTCCCTGGATCCTTCTCCTCTCCAGGTGTGGTTCCAGCAGGAACCACAGTGGGATCTACAAAGGGACCAGGAACTGCAGGGATTTTTAGTGAGGAACCACTCAGTGCTCTTGAGCAGTTGGTGAATTGGGAAATGCTCTGTTCCAGAGGTGATTTGAGACTCTCATCCCGCTCTGTCCCCCGAGCCCCATCCCAGCCCTGCTGTCCCTCTGTGCCAGGGCTGGCAGCCCTCGTGGAACAGCTCTGCTTTGACCCACACCACCCTCACCAGCAAAAGCGATCTGAAATCTCCAGGGCTGGGTGTATTTTTAGCAGTGTGAGATGAGTCTGTGGCTGTTTGCAGTGTTTAGCACGAGTTATTTGTTGGGGAAAGGTGACTCTGACTGCTGTGGAGGGTGGGCAGGGGGTGTGGGTCTCCCTCTGCCTCCCCCAGCCAGGGAGCCCCAGTTCCAGGCAGAGATCCCCACAATTCAGGGTTACACAGCTGGTGGCCATGGTTACCGTGTGTTCGTTGCTTGGGTGGTTTTTTTCAACCTGTAAATATCGTATTTTACATTTTACCTCAGTCAGAATCAGCACCAGGATCGGTTTTGCATTGGACACAGGGCACATCCCGAGTGGGGTCTTCATGACTGGAACAAGAAATGCCTCTGACTCATTTTCTGTGCGTACACAAACACAGGCTGGGATAATATTTCACTTTAAGGCATTGCTGGTGGCACGTCTCAAGTGTTTAAATTACTAAGCTTTCAGATTTTAGCACGGCAAACAGCTGATTTTTACTTATGCAGTTCTAGTAATCGTATTCTAGCCCTTGTTTTCCCATTTTAAGACTCACAGAATGCTTTTTTATTAATTTAAATTTGAAATAAGGACAAATCAGCATTTCATCTCCCAGCTCCTGCCCTGCCAGCAGCCCTGTGTGAATGCTGATGGACAGGCCCTGATAACAGCCCTCTCTTATCAACACCATCACTCTTCTGGGGCTCATCTCCTGGATCTTCCTGCCAACACTCCCATCCCAGAGGATGATAAAGCCCCTCAGTTAAGCACCTGGCACTTCCAGCTTTATCCTGCCCAGCCCTGGCTTATCCCTGGGCAGAGCCAGCTCTTGGACAGCTCCTGCAATATTCCGTGTCCTTCCTCAAGGATTTTCGGAGAGATTTGTCTGAGCAGTGCTGAGCTCTGCTTGACAGATAATGCACAAAGCAAGGTTTGACTGCAGCCCCACCACGCAGGGATGGGCTGAGCCAGATCTGTGCCCTGGGCTGGGGCAGCTCCTGGGGAGGATGCTGTGGGACAGGGATGCTCACAGGACATTCCTGCCAGAATCCTCATCCCTGCAGCCTCCAGCCCTGCCCTGGCTAGCTGGGCCAGGCTGGGCAGCCTTTCCAGGGAGGGATTTTCCCTAAAATCCTACCCAGAGCTGGTCCAGAACTGACCCAGAGCTGCCCCAGAGCTGACCCAGAGCTGGAAGTGCCCAGAGCTGACCCCAGCACAGGAGGGATGTCTTGAAGCAGACCAGGCCAGAGGAACAGGGGGCTGGAGAGAACCTCCATGCCCCCATGCCTGCTCCAGAGGCATTTCCACATTTGTGGAATTCCCAGCCTTCCCCAGGTGCTGCCATGGTGGCCAGGGCTCTGTTTAGCTCCAGCCTCCAGCTGGAATTCAGAGTGATCCATTTGCCTCACTCCTGCCTCTCCCACCCCAGTGCAGCTCCTCAGCCTCAGCGTGATTGCATTTGCATGAGACTAAACAAATCCCCTCATCCATTTGCAGACAAGGCTTCCAGTTTTTCTCTCCCAAGGCCAAGCTTTGCCCTGGCCTCCAAGGAGGTTTCTGTGCTGCCCATTCCCCTGGCCATGGGAGCTGGTTCCAGCTCTGAGGACCCTGTGCCCATCACCACTGCTGCTCCCTGACAGAGCCTTTACCGACTGCCCACCTCCTCCTGCACAGCCATAAATCCTCCAGCAGCTTCAAGTGGAACAAAATGTAGAGATGTTATCCCCAGGCCTCGCCCCAGCCTTCTGAGGCCCATTATCTCCCCATCTTTTCTTCTAAAAGAGCCTTATTTGACAGCCTAGCCTTTCTCATCTTTCTTTTTGCCTTACTGCTCTGACCTTGAGTTAGTTTATTCCTTCCCTCTCTGTATGTTTTAAACGTTGCACCAAAAAATCCAATTTATTAAGGCTTTCCTTTAGTAAATGATTAACCTGAATATGGTTAAATGAAATGCTTATTAACATCTCCCTGCATAATCCATTTAACAGAATTAGTCTTGCTTATTCAGACAACCTAAAGGGGTCTCTGCTTTTGTCTACACAGCATCAGCATTAAAGCTTATAATTATTTCTGGTTAATGCAGCCCTTGGTGCTAGGAAATGCTGGTTTGTGTGTTCCAGCATAGCACTTCTCCTAATCTCTTGTATTAATTAGAGATACTGATATAATATTACTTTGTTCCTTTCTATTCAGCACCAGGAGAGATGTCTGAATATAATCCTATCTGTGCTAAGGGTGTCTTAAATATTTCCACGAGTGCCGGCTGGTGTAAAACATTAGGATTAGGTCCAGTAATCCCTAAACTGGAAGAAAGGAGGGCTCACAAAGGCACGTGAGCACAGGAGGTGTGCCATGGCCAGGCAGGGATTTCTCCTCACCCTGAGGGGACATTTAAGGTCCCCTCCAACATCAGTTTCCACCCCAAGCCCCTGTGGGTCCCTTCCCATCCCTGATGATGCTCTGAGTGTGCCCCCATTCCCTTTCCCTTTCCCAGAGGGATGCAGCCACTCCGGCTCTGAGCAAAATTTGACTTACACAGCAGCACAAAAGTAAATTATTGCCCCTCAGTGGCTGCAGCTGACATTTTAAACTCATTGTGCCCTGTAAATCCTGGGTCATTTGGTATTTCAGACATCAGGCTGCTCGTGGAGCTCGTTTTAATCTTTTCCTGGATGGAAATTCACTTTCTTCTCAGGCATTTCAAGGTGTCACCCCCACAGGCTCTGAATTTGCAGCACCAGATCATAAAGTCATGGAATTGTTTAGGCTGGAAAAGCCCTCCCAGAGCAGGGAGTCCAACCATGGCCAGCACTGCCAAGGCCACCCCTGGGCCATGTCCCAAGTGTCACATGCACTTTGAGATGCCCCTGGGGATGGGGAACTGTGAAAAACACCCATCACTTGTTTGGAAAATTGTAAAAGCTTAATGGTAATAAAATGGTTATAAAAATAGTGATACAATTAGAGTAATGATAATTTGGACAATTTGGATTAGGACAATGCGAGACAATAGAGACAAAGAGTTATGGACAGTCCAGGTACCTCTTTCTGGGCAGCACAAGCTGGAAAAAGGACACAGTTAACAGAGGATTAACCCTTAAAAGCAACAGCCTGTTGCATATTCATACACTTCATACATGGTGCATAAATTCCATTCAAACACATGATTCTGTCTGGTCGGTGTCAGCTTCTTCCTCTGAATCCTGACAGAACCTTCAAGGTGGGAAGAAGTTAGTTTCTTCTGATAAGGGAGCAATAAATTCTCTTTCTCTGAAAGATTCAGGTGTCCTGTGGCTGCTATCAGTGTGAGTCCTTTCTTTAAAAAGGTATCCTACATAGCATCATTTCTATTTTAACATTTTGTATAACCTAAACCTATATTTACCACACTACTTAAGAGAATTAATACAGCATAGCTTTCTAACACAACACATATGACTTCATTTTAATATTTGCAAAAAGCCAATAATAAAATACATGCATTTTTCACAGGAACCCAAACCTCCCTGGGCACTGTGCCAGGGCTGGGCAGCCATTCCCTGGAGAAACTCCTGAAGCCCATCCTGACCCTCCCTGGGCACGGCTCTCCTTCCCTCTGGGCACCCAAACCCTCTGAAATCAGCTCTGTGTCACGCTGGGGATGGGGCCTGTGGAAATGCCCAGCATGGCTGCAGGTGTAATCACAGACTCTAATAATTCCAGCTTTTATTTAAAGCCTAATCACACATTCCTCCACCATTACCTCCCTGCATAAATATTAAGACTGGGAGCTCATGAGTGTGTATGTATGTGAGTGTATGTGAAACAATGGCATGGTAATATTTCAGCAGGGGAAAAAAAGGCAGCTGGTTTCTGCTGCTCTCAAACATTTAAACCTTCTCATTTTCCCCTAAACTGAGGGCTTATTCTGACACTTTTGGAACCATCCTGTAGTGCTTTGAAAAATACCAAGTCCAAGAACAAAGTGACCTTGCATGGCCTTGCACAGGAAAGCAAGGACTGCTCAGTGCTTACCAAAATAATTACTCAGAGTAGATCAAGGACTGAGCAGACCATGCTAAGAGTCTTTAAATTTTAAAGGTGTGTTTGTTTTAAAAGTTTATACATCAGCACAAAGCTGTGAAATTTTATTAATATCCAGCAACAGCAATTTGCTGGCCAGCAATGAATTCAGGGAGCCACAGGAAAAAGAAATGAAAATTCTGAGGGGGAGAAGAAAGAGTCTGCAGGAGATTATTAATTTTTAAGGATTTTTAAGAGTCTAAGCCAATATTTTAAACTATGTGTCATCCAGTAGGCCTCGTGTGACATCATAATTGATAATTAAACTTCTCCAGGTTTGCTTCTCCTTCAGGTTTCTTTTCCATCCAATTCTCCTGCTTAGGCAGCTTTGGGAACTGTAACTTTTCTATTATCTCCCAAGTCAGTGCATTTTCCTCCCATTAACTCCCCTCTTGCCTTTATGCAGAAACAATCCAGGTATGATTTAATAAGCCCTGGAAAGACAGAGCTGGTTCATATGCAGGAAATCAGATTTACATAATTTTCCGCTGGCTTTTATATCTACTGTAGTTCAAATTATCCTTAAGTTGGGGAAACTCTCTTCATAGCATAAAATGAAATAGCACCTGTGTTATGCTTCAGCTTCCCCACCCGGCCCTCGTAATAAATTAAAGGTTGATTTGTCATCCTGACTTAGCACACAAAGTCCTTTTGGAATGAGAGGAGAGGAAGGGCCCTGGCCTGCAGTTAGTCACAGTCATCAGTCACCAAACTAAGCGTCAACACCAAGTTTAATCTTGTTTTGTTTTGGGTTTATTACCTGAGCCTTTCTGCACGGGGGGAAAGCAGAGGATTTGGGGCTGTGTCACACTCTCTGCGCCAAGTGAAATGTCACACACTGCAAGGGGAGCTGCAGAGGGCTGTACAGAAACCAAGGGGATGCTGGTGGTTGGGATTTGATCCAGGATTTGGGCTGAGCAGGGCTCGGGATTGGAGGCTGCATCCTGGGAAAGCAAACAGGATTTGGTGCAGGGTGAGGGAGCAGCTCCTTTGTCCTCCCCTTCCAAGAGCAAAGCCATGGCTTTCACAGGATCCTGGCATGGGTTGGCTTGGGAAGCACCTCAAACCCACCCAGTGCCACCCCTGCCATGGCAGGGACACCTCCCACTGTCCCAGTGTCCAGCCTGGCCTTGGGCACTGCCAGGGATCCAGGGGCAGCCACAGCTGCTCTGGGAATTCTATTCCAGGGCCTGCCCACCCTGTCAGGAACAATTCCTGCCCAATATCCCATCTAAATCAACTCTCATCCAGCTTAAGGCAGTTCCCCTGCCCTGTCAGGGACAGGGTTTCTGCCAGGTGCCGAGGCACAGCTGGGACACTCCCAGTCCCAGGGACCAGCTCCTCCCTTGCTCCTCAGCACTGATTTCTTTCTCTTTGCACTTTGTGTGCATTTACCCAGGAATTCGAGAAGGGCTTTGTGGTAAACAAATAAATACAATTTCTTCCAAATGAGTATTAATGTCTATAGCTGAGCACCATTGTCAAACTCTGGCTTCTGGAGTTGGGCAGAAAATGAGCCGTTTCCCACAAGGGCTTCATCCAGTCCCCTCTCATTGATTGCACTGCAGATCTTCATGCTCAGTAACCTAAAAATGGATCGATTATTCAGCTGGTTAAAAACGAAGCACTCCCATTTCCAAGTGCTTGCCTTAAAAACAATTCCAGCTGCTGGAGCGAGCGGGGCTGTTCCCTGGGTGGGGTGGCAGCAGGGCTGGGTGTGCTCACAGCCTTCATCTGCTGCCCAGAGCAATCCTGCTGCTGCCCTGAGAGGGGAAAAATCCTTACCCATGGAGAAGGGTGGAATGTGGGGGTCTGAGAGAGGGAATTGCCACTGACCCCTGTGCTTGCCTTGCAGCTCCCAGCACAGCCCAGTACGGCATCACCGGGCACGCCGAGGTGCTCTTCTCCTGCTGGTCCCTGGTGCTGACGCTCTCCTCCCTCAGCAGCATATTCTACCTGAAGAACATCCTTCTGCACTAAATGTAAAGACCCATAAAAGGCTTTTAAGGATTCTCTGAAAGTGCTGATGACTGGATCCAATCTGGTAGAGTTTGTTAAAAGCGGCGTGGGATATAATCAGTGCTTACATGGGGATGATCGCCTTCTGTAGAATTGCTCA
Organism: Melospiza melodia melodia; assembly: GCF_035770615.1. Taxonomy (NCBI): domain Eukaryota; kingdom Metazoa; phylum Chordata; class Aves; order Passeriformes; family Passerellidae; genus Melospiza; species Melospiza melodia. The sequence continues at coordinate 31,112,963 of NC_086204.1, read as the reverse complement.
TTATGTAAATACTTTAATTCGACTCCTTTTCTTTGATTAGCTGCATTACCTTGTGGAGCAGTACACATTGTCCTTTTTTAAGACGTGAGAACTCTGAAATTACTTTTAGAGGATATTAATTGTGATTTCATGTTTGTAATCGACAAGTTTTCAGAAGCATTCAGTCATGGTCTGCTGACTCGCAGACTGTAGTTTACAAAAAAAGGATATTGCAGTAAAAATGTGCTTCTTTAAGGCTGCAATACAAACATTCAGTTCCCTCCTCAATTAGCATTCTATCCAAACTTACACAAAAAACATTCGTTCTTTTTTGAGTAAAAAAAAAAAATCTCAAATAATATTGCCTTCAAAATACTTCTTCAAAATATTACACATATCTAGATTTTCTTCTAGCATGATATTCAGGTTTCAAGAATGAGCCTTGTACTATAACTGCGTTGCGCAGTACCGCTTTTGTTCTCTTCCCTCCTTCCTGCCAGTTCAGCATGGTTGTGCCTTCATGAAACACGACTTTCCTCTTCCTCTCCAACCGGTCTGGAATGTGTTCTGGGAAATGCTGGAGCATCCTTTGGAGCGTAGGAGATGTCTGGGTGAGGCCAGAGGGGCCCGGGCTCCCAGCAAAGGCTCCTGTCCCCCTGCAGGAGCTGCTCCAGGGCAGGGCTCAGCTCAAGGGCAGCACCAGCTCCTTCCTGTCCCTCCCTCCACCACCACTGAGCAGTAGGTGACCTCTGTAAAAACGACATTTCCCGTTAGGAAACAGAGCTCCAACGATTTTGTGGCACCTTTTGAATGTCGGAATGTTCCCCCAAAGCCAAATTCCCACCTGGCTGCAAATGTCAGGACCGTCCCTTTTGTATTGCTGGCAAAGCCGACGTGAATTGGTATTTTTCTTGCACTCAATTTTGTACTGGTTTGGCTGATTTAGCAATGATAAAGGATGCTTTGAACCATGAGACACCTGCAAATTCCTGGAGTATCAATTTTCTATCTCCACATATCCGTGTGGCAGCAGCGAGGCTGCTCCTGCTGGGGGCACATGGCTGTGCTTGGGGAGCCACCTGGGCAGGCAGGGCTTGGGGAGCTGCTCCCCTGGCCAGGGCTGTCCCTCCAGCCCCACACACCATCCCATGGAGGGGACCCTGCTGGCACACCCTGAGGGATCCGCCCAGCAATCCTGTGCAATGGTGCTCCATCCTTCACAGCCCTGCACGGCGCTGGTGTGAAGTGCTGCTCACACAGAGCTGCCCCCTGTGCCGCTCACTGGGGTGGCCGTGGCCAGCAGCCCTTGGGCACCACATCCCCTGGTGGCCCCAAGAGCTCCTGACCTGCTCACCAACAACTACGGACAGCAGGAATAAGAAAATCCTTATCACAGAATCCTGGGCTGGGCTGGGAGGGACAGAGCACATCCCATCCCACCCCTGCCAGGGACAGGCACAGGAACATCTCCACTATCCCAGGGACAGGGACACCTCCACTATCCCAGGGACACCTCCACTATCCCATCCTGCTCCAAGCCCCGTCCAGCCTGGCCTTGGGTGGGCAGCACCACTTTCACTGTGATCATCACTGCCAGGCTCTGAGTTTGAGCTCCAGCAGGTGGCTGGAATTTCCCAGTTCCCCACTTTTCCTGCTCGTGGCAGGTGCTGGCAGTGAGCAGCCCCAGCCTTGGGAATACTCAGCAGTCCCAAAATCCCCATTTTTCCAGCAAGGAGGGCTTGGAGCTGGCTGGGCTCAGTATGAGCTGTCCCAGGCCAGTGCACAGCCAGGAGGTGCAGTGCCTCTGCTGTCCCTGCTGAGAGAACAGAGATGTTCACTCCAACAGATGGCAATAAAACACTCTGGGTCACTCTGCATGTGGTCAGTGACAGGCTGCATTATTTCTCTTATGATTTACAGCCATGTGCCAAGCAGTTGCTGTTATCAGAAATGTGGCATTTTTTAAAACCTGGAATAACATGAACGAACCCATTCTGCAAGGAAAGCGTACAAACTCACCTCAAATGAGTTTATCAGTCCTGATACCCCCATGTCTCTTGTATTGCAGCTTTAAAGTGCTCTATTTTAGAATCCATTCACTAGAAACAGTGGTGCTGCAGGAAGTCTTGTGTCAGTGCAGTTTTCTGAAGGGAGAAATGAGGCTGTGGATAACCCCACCCATGTGTGTAAAACTGGGAGAGGGTTCTATGCTGTGGCTGGATCAAACCCTGCGTTCCAGTGATTCCTGACATTTGGAACCTGATCTTTCCAGCAACAGAATAGAATGAGCAGCAGCTTGATTAAACATGAAAAGCAGAACATTCAGTGAAGTGTTGAATGTTTGCATTCGCACCAGGGAGAGCCACTGGGTGGCATGGACTGGAGGTCCTGTCCCACATTTGATTTTCACTTGGGGGAAACACCCCAGAAAGAAACCTCCATACCCACAGGAGGAGCAGCAGAACTGGGAGCCATGTCTGGGTGCCAGGGGTGATTTTGTGAGGCAGGGGAGTGCTGGGGGTGTGAGGGGCTGAGAGGCCCTGCAGGGTTTGTGAGGCAGGAGATGCTGGGGGTATGAGAGGCTGAGGGGCTCTGCAGGGTTTGTGAGGGACGGGAGTGCTGGGGATGAGAGGGTCCCTGCAGGGTTTGTGAGGCAGGAGAGTGCTGGGGGTGTGAGGGGCCTGAGGGGCTCTGTAGGATTTCTGAGGGGCAGGTTTGTGAGGGGCAGGGGGCTGAGGGGCCCTGCAGGATTTCTGAGGGGCAGGGGGCTGAGGGGCCCTGCAGGGTTTGTGAGGGGCAGGGGGCTGAGGGGCCCTGCAGAGTTTGGGCAGGCCTGGAGCCGCAGCAGAGGGCCCAGGGGCACACACCTGGCTGGGGTGAGCTGGGCTGGGGTCTGTGCTCCCAAAGAGGCAGCAGAGTGAGCACAGCCACTCCAGGGCTGCAGGATGGGAGAGTGCTCAGGGCTGGTTCCAGCCCCTCATTTTGGGGGCACTTTGGGCAGCTGTTGGAAGGTTTGTCCTGTGCTTCCCTGTTCTGTCTGCCGGCCAGGCCGGCTCTGTGCGTTCCATCCTTCCCAACACAAAAATGTTCAGCTGAGCATTTCCAGCAGGCTGCTGGAGCCCCCAGGCTGGGAGGGCTCCTGTGCAGTGCCTCAGGGCTGTCCCCACACTGTGACACTGCTGTCACACGGCTGCTGGCCCTGGCACTGAGCTGACACTCAGCTGAGCGTGTCTCACAACTCAGAGTTGAACAAACGCAGCTTCTCAAGGGTTTGTGTCTTGGCAGGATCCTCCAGAGCCAGACAGCTTTTTTTAAACTTTTCAATAGGTTTTTTTTTAGAATTGATGCTGTTTTTGAGATCCAGGAGTGTTAAACCCATCCCAGTGACAGCTGCTTTTTTTGCACATTTTCTGAGCAAGTGTTCAAAATAGACAATGGCAAATGTTCTGCTACCAAAACCTCCACAGAGCCCACAGAACTGTGTTATGAAGAATGTGTATACCAAAATATGTATTTACATGGATAAATATGCCTTAAAGACTAAATATGCATTTACTTCTAAGGCTGGATCAGCCCCGTGCCCAGTCTGGAGGTAAATAATCCATATTTCACAGCTGCCATGGAGGGGGGTGTTCTCTGGAGGAAAAAAAAAATGAAAAGGGGAGGGTGGGGAAGCATTTCTTTTAAAAGAATCTTCAGTAGTTTTAAAATCCTTGCATGAACTGCCATGTGTGAGGAGGAGTGGGGAGAGGATGGAGTTGAGCCTGGCGCTCCAGCACTGCAGGGTTGGCTGTGGGGCTGGCAGGTGCCACCACAAACTGCCACATCCTCTCCCATGTGCCCCCACACACCCAAATCCCTCTGAGGGGGGACAGAGTGAGGGGTCTGGGTGTTTCCCAGTCCCACAGGGCTGTGGAAATGGGACCACCAACCCGCAGCCTCTCCTGCTGCAGCTGACAACACAGGAACCTGGGAAATGGGGAAATGTTGGCAAAAAAAAGGGAATTTAAAACCCAGGAATTAAAAATTCTCCATTCTGCCTTAGCATTGAGAGCAGAGGGATGAGTGCTGGCAGGGCAGGGAGGAGCTGGCCCTGGGTTTGGCCAAGAGCGAGGGGGACATGGCAGGACAGGGACCCTGGCCATGCTGTGCTGTGCTGGGGCTGGCTCCTGGTTTGTGCTGCTGCCCTGAGCTCCAGGGGCAGGGCAGGGATTTGCTCTGCAGCCAGGAAAGTCCATAATCCCCCTGGAAACAGCCAGGGCAAGGCAGTGGCACCGGGGCTGCTGGGGAAGGGATTCTCAGCAAATCCCCCTCTCGGAGCTCTGTGTGAGCAAGGCTTTGCTGGGGCACCTTCAGCGCTGTTTGCTCTGGCTCCTGATGCCTAATTCATGAAGGGCTCCCAGGCTCCTTCTTATTAGAAAATTCTCATGCTAAAAAACGCGGAGATCAGCATATTTGCCACCTCTCATAAGCTGAGCTCTCAGTCATTCATATTCCAGGGCAGTGGGAGCGTTCCTGTCAGCGGCAGGGTGAAAATCTGCATTAAGGGATGGGGAGGAGCAGTTCCAGATGCCCTGTCCTTGGCTGGGACAGGCCCTGGGGCTCAGGGGGTGCAGATCAGCCCCAGTGCTGATCTGGGCTCCATCATCCCCCCCAGGGTTTATCCAGTTTATTCCACAGCCATCCGGGGATGGGAGCAGTGTGACAGCCACCTCGGCTCCCTCCCTGCACAAACCTGGGCTGGGCTCTCCCACAGGGAGCTCAGAACCCTCCAGGAGCAGCAGCGACAACCAGCCCAGCCCAAAGTGTCCCCAGGTTCCCAGCCCAGCATGGGGACAGCAGAAATGTCCCCTCTGCAGCAGCGAGGACAGCGAGGGGACAGCACAGTGCTGCTCCAGCCGCAGGAGCTCCCCTCATCAGCCAGGGGCTGGAACACTCATCACCCCCATTTTCTTGTTTCCCAGCTCACAGGCTGCCTGCAGGGACGCTCTTTATTCCAGTCAGTATCCAGAGGGGGAAATGTGCTCCCTCCGTTTAGGGTTTCTCAGCAAACCCAGCACAGCTGGCACAGACACCCTGTGATTTCATCAGCTGTCCCCCTCCCAGCCCCATTAGAGGCACGCTGGTCCCATTAATCCCCACGACAGGCACTTAAATGTGAGCCCCGGGTGAGAACAGCCCTGCAGGCCGAGATGGAGCAGCAGCAGCCTGGTTTTCCAGCGGGTGGCTGAGGGTGGGATGGCAGGGCCAGCCTCCCCTCCCTCTGTTTTGTGGCTTTTTTGATATAAATCATCCTTTCCTCATTGGAGGGTGGGTAATTCTGGATGGAGAGGCAGCCTTTGAGGGATGCTCAGCATTTGGGATGTGTCCCTTCAGCTGGGGCCAGGCAGGAGCTGATCCATCCCACCAATGGGCCTGGTCCTTGCAGGAATTAGGGTTTGAGGAGGCAGCATGCTTCATTAGGCTGGCAAAGCCCTCAAACCTTGGAGGAGCTGCTTTTCCTCCTCCCCTGTTTCAGTGAGCTGCTAAAAGCGCTGAGCTGTTCTTCCAGAGCATTTCAAATTCACTGCTCTTTCATTATCCTTGACCTTTTCACATGTTTTACCATAAGTGGGGGGAAAATTAACTTTGGAGTAAATTACTGCAAATCCCTCCCCAAAAACATTCAAAAACAGAGCCTAGGAGGCTGGGGAGCAATGGCTCTTGCTTGCCACTGTTTTCTGTGTAAAGAGGATTTAATGTCTGTTTGCCAAAAATTATGGATTCTAAATGCCTGTGGCTCATTTAGAAATGACTTTTAGCAGCACAGGTGCACATATCCTCCCCTGTACTTTGTGTTAGGAGTGGCAGAAAGACAGAGTGTGTGATGGGACAGGGCACCTTCCTGTGTGCTGCTCCTGAAGCCTTGCACTCTGGGGCTTGGTCCCTGGGTTTTTATCCCCGTCTCTTCATGCCCATCTCTTGGTCCCTGTCTCTTGGTCCCTGTCTCTTGGTCCCTGGTCCCTGTCTCTTCATGCCCATCTCTTGGTCCCTGTCTCTTGATCCCCTCTGTTGGTCCCCGTCTCTTGGGCCCCTTCTCTTGGTTCTCTTCTTTCCCATGTCTTAGTCCCCTTCTCTTGGTCCCTTTCTCTCCTTTCCCATCTCTTGGCCCCCATTTCTTCTTGGTCCCCATCTCTTGGTTCCTTTCTCTCTTTCCCATCTCTTGGTCCCTTTCTCTCCTTTCCGTCTCTTGGTCCCTATTTCCTGGTCCCTATTTCTTGGTCCCTATTTCTTGATCCCCATCTCTTGGTGCCCATCTCTCCCCAGAGGGGGAAGGGGAAGGCAGGGAGCAGGATGCAGCCCAGGCTGGGCTCCCAGCCCATTCCCTGCACCCTACAGAAGCCGTCAGACCCAGACAACAGCAGAGACCCCCCTGGTGCTCAGGGCCTGAGCTCCCCCTTCTTCCCTGGCTCCCAGCTCCACCTGAACAGACATGATGTCACACGGAGCAGCTGATGTCACACGGAGGGGCTGATGTCACACAGGGAGAAGCTGATGTCACATAGAACAGTTGATGCAACAGGGAGAAGCTGATATCACACAGGGACAGCTGATGTCACACAGAGGATATAATGTCACACAGAACTGCTGATGTCACAGAATGGCTGATGTCACACAGAGTGTCTGATGTCATATGGAAGAGCTGATGTCACACAGAACTGCTGATGTCACAGAGAACAGCTGATGTCACACAGAGGGGCGGGTGTCACAGGGAACAGCTGATGTCACACAGAACTGCAGATGTCACAGGGACTGGGAGAGGCTCCCAAGCCTTGCCCCGCTCCCTGCTCTCCCCCAGCCCTGCTGGGTGTCCCCCAGCCCCAGTGAGCCCTGCTCCATGCAGCCCCAGCAGCTCTGTGCAGAGCCCGGCTCTCAGATCTCATTTCAGAATTAATTTCAGCGTTAATCACCCCAGGCTGCTCTCCCTATGTGGGGAGGCACAGCACAGTGAGGGGCCCTGAGAGCTCTCCTGCCGCAGCACTTCTCTGCACGAGATTGCAGATCACACTTTTAATGCCTCGGGAAAATCACAGCTGAGGGCTTTGACCTTCTGCTGGAGCACAGCAGAGCACTCCAGCAAAGGTTAATGAGCACGAGCAGGGAGAGGGGATTGAGCACTGAGCACTCTGAGACGGGATCCAGCACACGCAGGGCTGCTCAGGCAGCAGGACAGGCTCCCCAGGGAAAGGAGAAAAGAGGAGAGGAGGATTTCCCAGAGGATGGGGGAACAGGGCTCCACTGCAGGCCTGGGCTTTGTTCTCAGCTGAGATCCCCAGGGGACCTGGCTCAGAGCATCCCAAATGTGTTCATTTCTCTGAGAACTGTGATCCTGAGTTAAATTCCTCTCCCTGCCTCCTCATCCAGCTGGTGCTGGAGTAGAGGAATCCTTTTGCCACGTGGGGGAAGGTGTTAGGGTTGCTGTCAGGCTCTTCCCCTCTCATTTTTTTTGGACTGGTTTGGCCAGCCCAAAAAACAACCCAGCTTTTCCCCCATTGCAAAACTTCCTCCATTTCTAATCCTCTCCCACCCAAAATCATGGCATCACTGCTGTACATGACAAAGCAGATAAATACTGGGGGTGACCTCAAATGAATGTCAAGAATTCGGGCTGCTCCAATTTAATAATCACTTTGTTGCGTTCATTACCTCTGTCACTAAAGGCACCTTACCTGAATTTAATGCTCAGGCCTCTGGAAAAACCTGGGAGTTCTGACAAGTGCTTTAATATTCCAGTCAGGTGACTGAGGGGCAAAGAGAGACTTGCACCAAAAACAGCCTTAGGGAAAATGCTGGGATCAGCTCAGCTCTGCCCTCCCCCTTCTCCACCAGGGCATCTTCCTGCTTGTTCCCTCCATGGGATGAATTCCTGGGAATGACAGGGATAACGTCCTGTCCCAGTGTCCCTACAAACCCAACCTTGGTGTCCCCTGCTCCCTGGGAAGGGGGGCCTCTCCAGGGCCCAGCACCCTCCCAGTCAATCAGAGATGCAAATGCACTCAGCAAAGTGCTCCTGCAGATGTTCTTAATTAAAGCAGCCCACCCCGAGCCCACACGGAGCCATCACCCCCCAAAACGCCTTCCTGCTCTCAGATGTTCCCAATCACTGCTGCAGGATCCTGCAGGAATATTATTTTTGTAGGAGTAAACCATTTGCTAAATAGGCCACCTGTTAAATAAACACTCCCACTCTCCAAATATTGTTATTTTGTTTTCCAGCCAATGCACAATCTGGATTTATTTTAGATGAAAAAAGATAATCACTAAAGCACAAAAACGCCCAAAAAACAGTATTTTGACTATTTGCAACTATCCATCTTGTGAGCACATCTGCTCCTTTGCAAGCTGGCAGAGCTGCTGCACTCAAAGAGATTCACAGCTCCTTATTCAGCCGGGAGCTGATGAATTTCCATCAGAGGCCTCGGCACTCTTCCCTTCTTTGTCACTTCTTCAAGCCTGAATTGCTCCCGCTCCCCAGCCTCCCTTTCCCGAGCTGCCTCTTCCCTCAGGGACAATCCCCCATCCAGCATGGCTTCAGCAAAGTGCCACAGGACAAGGGACAGGGTGTGCCTCCAGTTCTGCTATAAAATCACATTTTCTGAGCTTTCAAAGCCACCTCGAGCTGCACAGGAACATCCACAGCCCCCGGAGAGCAGCGGGGTGAGCATCGTCAGGAAAAGGGGGATGGAATGGAATGGAATGGAATGGAATGGAATGGAATGGAATGGAATGGAATGGAATGGAATGGAATGGAGTGGGATATTTCCCTGGAAGGGATCTACAACAGCTGCAGGATTTAAAAACAGCACCACTGCCATCAGAGCTGACACCCAGCCCCTTCTCCTTTGCGATGAATGGGATACATCCCATGGAACCACGGAGCTGTTCAGGCTGGAAAAGCCAGGATACATCCCATGGAACCATGGAGCTGTTCATGCTGGAAAAGCCAGGATACATCCCATGGAACCATGGAGCTGTTCAGGCTGGAAAAGCCAGGATACATCCCATGGAACCATGGAGCCATTCATGCTGGAAAAGCCAGGATACATCCCATGGAACCATGGAGCTGTTCAGGCTGGAAAAGGCCTCTGAGATCCTCAAATGCAGCCATGCCCAGCACTGCCCAAGCCACCACTGCTCTGTGTCCCCAAGTGCCACATGCCCAGGCTGTTCAATCCCCCAGGGATGGGCTCTCACCCCTGCCATGGGCAGCTGCTCCAGTGCCTGACATTTTCCATGAACACTCTGCCAGCAGCCAAGCTGAAGGAGCCCTGCACAGCCTCAATCCATGCTGCCCTCCTGTCCCTGGCCCCTGGAGCACAGCCCCATTCCCAGCCAGCTCCAGGAGCCCTTGGAGTGCACACCTGGCAGGGTTACAGCACCTCAGGGATTCCATTCCCACATCTGACACGAGAGCATCCCCCTTGGCACACGGAGTGGCTGAGCCCACAGGGAGGGACATCCCTGGGGACAGCCACAGCCCTGAGCTGGGGCAGCAGGAGCTGGGAGGGAACATCTGAGAGCACAAATGTGGCCATGAGGAGCTCTGGCACTGGGAAAGGGCAGCAGCAGCAGGGCTGGGCCACGCTGCTGTTCCCAGCCTTCATCCCCATGTGTCCCACAGCCTCTGTGCCCATCCCTGTGTCTCCCAAGCTGCTTCTCTCAGCCTTCATCCCCATGTGCCCCACAGTTGCCCATCCCTGTGCTGCTGCTGTTCCTCGTCACACTCATCCTCTGGCTCTTTGGCAGCAGCCCTCCAGCCTGGCCCCACACCTCTGGGGTTTCTGTGCTTGAGATGACCCCCAGGTATTAAAAAGTCTCTTTTTTTCCCAGCCCCACACTCAAAGAAGTCGAGATTCCTCAGCTCTGCTTTTCAGTGTTGTTTATTTTCTCTTATCTATTCCATTCTTTCTCTGACCTGCTGAGATCTGTCCAGCAGGTTGGTTTGTGGCACAGCCCCTGCCCTTGGGGTGGTGTTGGCTTTTTAAACCAAGAACTATGTGTACTTTATTTACAATAATGTTCCAATACCTATCACCTATGTTAGACAGTCTGTCTCTACTCTAAACCAATACAGAAGTGCCACCAGCACAGCAGAGGATGGAGGACAAGGAGGAAAAGGACAGGACATGCCCAGATTCCTCCATCTTGCCTCTTGAACCCCCATTCTAAATCCCCAAAATTCTACTTTTTCACCCTGTGACAAATTAACTTTTATTCTGTTCAAACTCTTGTGGCTTGTAACTCTTCACATGAAGTTGGTAATTGTTTCCGTGGGCTAAAATAGAAGGCACAGGTGTTTGTGACTCTGTGCCAAGGTCTCTGAGCCCCCTGCCACGGTCTGAAGCCATCCAGGGCAGCCAGAGCAATGTCCTGGGTTCTGACACACCCTGCAGGGCTTTTTCCTTTCCCTCTGGCTGAGGGAGAGCTCTCCAGGCTCACCTCACCCTCCATCCTTACACTGAGCCTGCCAATTCCCATGCTCAGCCAGCTCCAGGCTCCCCTGCAGCCTCTGAACGCTGAACCCCAGCAGCTTCCAGACTTTTCCAACTGCTTTTGTGCTTTTTGACTCTGTCTTGGTTTGAAAAGGAAGTGAGTTTAATGTAGGTTCTTAAATAATTTCACAAATCCACTCGTTTCATTTCCGAGTGCAGCTCCCAAATTAATGGTGTGTGTTAATTGGGCAGCTAATCCCCCTCCCAGAAGAAGGAAAAACAAACTTAGAAATTATCATAATGCTTCTCATTTTTGGTGCTGTGCTGCAAACGTGTTTAAGATGTTTTAATAAATGAGAGGCCTTAATTAGAGCAGAGTGAGCCCTACAGTGCCCCTCCACATAAAATACACATGTGTAGGATGAGAGAAGGAAGAGTTGGGTCCTTTCAAGGCAGACCCTTTCCTCAACCCTCCATCTCAGCCTTCTCCATAAAGAAATCCAGGATTCCTTTCATTCAAAGCAAAGACTTTAAATTCCTGCACCCATCTCAGGGCACTATTAAATATTAAAGCCAGATATTAAATTTTCAAGGGACCTAAATTAAACCGGAGGTACTCAAAAATAAGCGTTGCTGAATATTTAATGGCAAAGATTTCGTAATTAACTTTAGAAATCTCTCACACCCAGGCAGAGAGGAGCTGCCCAGTGCAATGTGACCATCCCAGTGGCCTTCCAGGGGGCTGCAGCAGGTGCTCCCCTCAAAGATTCAGGTTTCTTGGGCTCTATGGAATTCCTGTGGCTTCCCAAGGAAGCCTTGCCAGCCCTCCTCGTTCCCAAAAATCAAAACCATCTAGTGGAAAAATCAACCTCACTCAAAAATTAGATTTGCACTTAGACAAATTATGCATCTGGTGGAATTCTTTCCTAAAAGTGAAGAATTCATTTTTAAGGACAGGAGCCCTATTTTGTGTAAAGCAATGCTCGCTGTAGGACTGTAACACACAGAATTATTTCAGCTTCCTAAGTGTCTCAGACAGGGTGAAGTGGTTTGTGAGGAATGTGTGGCACAAACTGCATTTCCAGGATAAAACTGATATTGGAGCACCCCAACAGCCCCATCCTCCTGCAGGGCTCCCTGGGGCTGCTCTCCCAGCCCAGGCTGATCAGGAGATCTCGGTTGTGGCTCCCTCAGCCTCCAGTGTGCTGAGAAAGGCTCCTGGAATTCTGAGGGAGCAACCCAGGTCAGCCATAAAATCACATTTTCTGAGCTTCCAAAGCCCACACGGAGATGAAGCCCAACCCCAAATGGAGCTGGGGTTTGGAGCAGCTTTTCCTTCATCATTCAGGGTATCTGGAATATAGTCAGGGTATCTGGAATATAATCAGGATATGCTGCTCAAATATGATCCAGTGACATCACCTATGAGCTAACTGTTCTTTTACAAACGGGCTTTACCTGGTGGAGCCAGAGCTGTGAGACACATCCCACCCCAACCTCTGTGAAAGATTAGGGCAAGGACAGAATATGGAATATCCCAGACTGGTTTGGATTGGGAGGGACCTCAAATCCCACCCAGTGCCACCCCTGCCATGGCAGGAACACCTCCCACTGTCCCAGCCCCGGTGTCCAGCCTGGCCTTGGGCACTGCCAGGGATCCAGGGGCAGCCACAGCAAATCTGGGAATCCCATCCCACCCTGCCTGGGAGGATTTCTCCCCAGTTTCCCATCCCAATCCCTCCTTCACCTGCAGTGCCCCTCTGCTCAAGCACAGCCCATCTCTGAGAGCCTGCAGCTCTCCATTCTCCCTCTGCCTTGGCAGAGTTTGGGATTTTCCCTCCTGTTTTCCATCAGGGAGCTGAGAATGGGACACAGCCCCACCCTGAGCACAAACTCCTCTTGTCCTGGGCTGTAAGAGCTGAAATGAGGGATGTGGGACTCCAGGGACTCTCCAAAATGCAGTTTATTGTATACAAAATGCAGTTTATTGTATCCATGAGTTACAGCAGTCCAGGGTGACAGAGCTGTGCCTACAGCTGTCAGCTCCAGCTGCAGACAAGTCTGGAGATCCTTTAGCTTTGGTTACAAATGCATTATAGACTTTGTTTTTGGTTCCAATGCATTATTTACTTTTCTTTGCTGAGCATCTTCATACAGCAGAACCAATCCACACCTTAACTTTTACCTACAGCCCATCATAACTACTGTGATTACCATATTCATGTCACTGTTCTCCAATCACTCAAAGTCAGTACATTACAGTTTAAGCCAGAAGTTGTTTTTCAGTTTTCTTGCAGTGGAAAATTCTGAGACCTTTTTTCTGCTTGCCACATTTGCTGCCTTGTTTGCCTGTGCTCTCTGCTATCTTCTTGTTTGGGGTGGGTTTCTCCTTTGCTCTAAGCCATAAAACCCCTTCTAACTAACACACCCTTTGCCTCCTTGGTTATCCAGTGAGACTGGCCAGCAATTCTTTTCTTCTCTATCAAAACTTCCTTCCATCTCTATTCCTTCATCAGACTCTGCATTTAAAAATCTTTCTGCCAAGCACACACATATCTGTGAGACTTTCTTGTCAAACTCTCATCCTTCCCAGCACGGGGCACCTTGCTGGGGTGTGAATCCCTCTGCTCACTGGGAAAGGTGTGCAGAGCACACCTGGGGCACACCTGGGGCACACCCACCTGCTCCCACCCCACAGCATCCCTTCCCTGAGCACAGGGCTGGGGCCAGCACCACCCCCCCAGACAATCCCAAGGAATAAATGAATAAACCCCAAACATCCAGCTCAGCGCTGAGCAGCCCACACACAGCAACACCTGAATGATGCAGCAGAGATCAGAGCCAAAAATAGCCCAGGAAAACAAAAATACTCGCAGACAAGTAATGAAAGTGTGGTTTTGAGGTGATTTATTAGGGATTATGAGGCAGTGCTGGCGTTATGCTGAGCTGTGAGCAGTAAAATTGGAATAAACACAATAATCTCACTGTGTTAATAACTCACCCCAACACCCCTGGATGTTTCACAGGGGAAAACAGGGACAGGATCTGGAGGAGAGGTTTTGTTAAAAATCTTTATTTCACCAGAAAAAGCAGTGGGGAGGAGGCAGCTCCACCTGTGCAGGGCAGCCCTGGGAAAGGGAGAATCCAGGCAAAGGCATTTCTGGGGGAAAAACTGCAGATCAGGACAGGGAAATGGGCACTGTTTGCACAGCTGAGGAACCAAGAGCCATTTCCCCCTTCCCTGTGCAGGCTGACCCCTGCCTGGCACACCAAGGGCAGTCTGGAGCTCTCCAGGGAACTGACACTGCCCAACAGCAGGGCCTGGCTCAGGGGTTTGAAATAGGAAAATAAAATAAAATAAAATAAAATAAAATAAAATAAAATAAAATAAAATAAAATAAAATAAAATAAAATAAAATAAAATAAAATAAAATAAAATAAAATAAAATAAAATAAAATAAAATAAACCTCTGTCTCTGCCCACCATCCATTCCATGCTGCTGGAATTCCACAGATCACATGGCCAATGCCCAAACAATTCAATATTCCAAAGCTGCTCCCTCTTCTTTTTAGAATCCCAGACTGGGCTGGTTTGGAGGGACCCTAAATCCCACCCAGGGCTTTGGGGGACTCTAAATCCCACCATCCCAGGCTGCTCCAAGCCCATCCAGCCTGGCCTTGCCTCTGCTTGCAGAGATGTCCACACTCCCTGGGAGCCCCTCCAGGGCAGGGAAATGGGGAAATAATGGGGAAATGGGGAAATAATGGGGAAATGGGGAAATCCCACCCAGGACAGGAAAATGGGGAAATGGGAAAATAATGGGGAAATGGGGAAATCCCATCCAGGGTAGGGAATGGGGAAATGGGGAAATAATAGGGAAATGGGGAAATCCCATTCATGGCAGGGAAATGGGGAAATAATGGGGAAATGGGGAAATTCCATCCAGGGCAGGGAAATGGGGAAATGAGGAAATGGGGAAATGGGGCAATCCCACCCAGGACAGGGAAATGGGGAAATGGGGAAACGGGGCAATCCCACCCAGCTGGGGCAGCCTGGCTGGCCAGGTGGGACTCAGAGCCACAGCAGCACAGGAGCTGTGTCTGGAGCTGCTTCCCTCGCTCTGGAATTAGCTAATTCTCCTCTGGAATTGGCTCCCTCTGCTCCACGCCTGCTCCCCGATGGATTTCCCCGTTGCCCTCAGCAGCAGCCCAGCAGTCTGTGCTCCCTGCTCTCTCCCTTTGTTCCCCGGGGTAAATCCATGAACTGTGACCAAGTGTGACTTTGTTAGCAGCGGGCTGCGGGGAGAGGATGGAGCAGCCATCGGGAATCCTGTCAGCAGCATGGGTGGCTGTGACAGGGCACAAGGGCTTTCCCAGGGACTGGGTTCCCCCTTCCCTCCCTGATGGCTGTGGGGCTGTCCATGGGATGTCAGCGTTGGCTCAGCAGCTCCCAGTCCTGCACTTCTGCATCCCCCCAGCGACCATCCCATCATATTGCCTGGGAAAGCTCAATCAGGGCCCATTTACAGGAGGCTGATAAATGAAAACCTGTGTTTCCCACTCATTTCCATCCCTGAAGTGCTGAAAAAGCCCCTTGGCAGAAGCCCAGCGTTCTTTTCCTGCAGAATGAAGGGCTGAGGTGAATCCAGCCCAAAGCCATCCTGTCAGAAAGCAACCTGCCAGGGTTGACACGTGTGCTCTGAGAGGCAGCCACCCACAGCCATCAATGCTCTTATTAAAATAAACACAGAATCAGAGAGGTTCAGCCCTCGGTGCTTTAAACAAAGCAAACCCTGCTGGGTCTGTGTAGCTGAGAGGGAGGGCTGGCCCTGGCTGTTGACTTATGAATTTCCATTTTCATTCATGGCAAATATTGGCCTCCCCTTCTCCTTCCCTGCAGAAAGTGAGGCAGAACCATTAATGAAATAAGGGAAAGAATAAAATCAAGCTGAAAATGGAGGGGTTTGATTGGGGTCCACAGTGAAGAAAGCCAGGTAATCCTAAACAAATCCAGAATATTTCCATAGCTGAGCCAGTGCCACACCAGTGATCCAAGGAAAGCAAAGACACATGGAATGCTCTGTCACAAATATAAAAAACTCCAGATATGCTCCAGCCTCTAAAGAATATCCCACACACGCACCTTAACTGTAAAAAAAATAAATTATTGAATTCCCAAAGCTCAGCTTAGTTAAATAAATTTATTCTGATTTTATTAATGATGGGGCTGAAGGAAACCAGAGCCAAACCAGCCACCAGAGCCAACCCTTAATGAGCTGCAGGTCTGTGAGCTGAGGGGGGGTGAGAGCCACAAACACTCCTGGGTTTATCTCAGACAATCCCACACACCAGAGAAAGGCAAAGCCAAGCCCCAGCCCTGTGGGAGCACAGGCAGCTCCCTCACAGGTGAATTCTTGCCCGAACTCCTAATAAATCCAGGAGTAATCACAAAGTCATGGAATGCTTTGGGCTGGGAGGGACCTTAAAGCCCACCCAGTTCCTCTCCCCTGCTCCTCCCACTGTCCCAGGTGCTCCCAGTGCCAATCCCAGCCTGGCCTTGGGCACTGCCAGGGATGCAGGGCAGCCACAGCTGCTCTGGATCATCAGCCTGGAAGTGTTCCTGTAAAATGTGCAATTCTCAGCATTCCAGAGCCATCATTCCATCACATTCCGGGCGATGCCCACCGCCCGTCCCTGCCAGAATCCCTCTTCCAGCCCCACATCCAGCAGTCTGTTTGGAAGGATCACATCCTGCATTTGTCTGCTGGCTTGTTTACAGCTGACAGCAGCACAAGCCAAGCGAATCCAAGGAAATCAAATCCCTGGCAGTGCCCTGCTCACCCCTGCACTGCTGCAGACATCTATTCCCACAGCCGGGGCCGCTCCAACTGCATCAAATTCCACTCAAACTCCATCAGCCGTGCAGAAACACATCCCAGGGCTCCTGGCAGGGCTGCAGGAGCAGGGCAGGCTCCCACCGGGGGCACCTGGGGCTGGCAATTCCTCACCAGCCCAGCCAGGGCCGGGAGCGGGTTCTGTGCGTGCCCATCCCTCTGTCAGCCCCGCCATCCAGCACGGGGGCTGGCTGCAGGGAGCTGCATCCTCACTCCAGGGAGGGTTTGATCCTCATTCCCAGGGAGGGCTGCATCCTCACTCCAGGGAGGAGATGATCCTCACTCCAAGGAGGGTTTGATCCTTGCTAATAAGGAGGATTTGATCCTGACTCCAGTAAGGATTTGGTCCTCCCTCACTCCCAGCGAGGATTTAATCCATCCTCCAGTAAGCATTTGATCCTCTCTCACAGGGAGGGTCTGACCCTCATTCCCAGTAAGGATTTTATCCTTGTTCCCATTAAGGATTTGATCCTTGCTCCCAGTGAGGATTTGATCCTTGCTCACAGGGACGGTTTGATCCTCACTCCAGTAAGGATTTGATCCTCATTCCCAGTAAGGATTTTATCCTTGTTCCAATTAAGGATTTGATCTTATTCCCAGTAAGGATCTGATCCTCATTCCCAGTGAGGATTTGATCCTCATTCCCAGTGAGGATTTGATCCTCCCTTGTTCCCATTAAGGATTTGATCCTCATTCCCATTGAGGATTTGATCCTCATTCCCATTGAGGATCTGATCCTCATTCCCAGTGAGGATGTGGCTCCATAGGAGGAACCTGGGGGTGCAGAACCCCTGAGCTGCCCTGAGCTCCCCGAGGGACCCCGAGCCCCAGAGAGGACAAAGCCATTGAACCCAGTAAGTGCACGAACAACGGGAGGTGTTGAGCCCCTTTTCCCTCTGTTTCTGCCCAGGATTGTATTTTATTCCCAAATCAGGTTCAGATTGTACATTGTGTTACAATTAGCAAAGGATAATTATATATATATATATACAAATATATATTTTACTCTTTTTTATTCATTTCTAAATGAGTCCCCTCGGGGTGCCAGGACACGGTGAGGATTTTCGTTTTTCACAAGCGGTTTACAGTAACCCAACTCAACGGATGCCTTATTCCTGAGGATGGCAGGAGGTTCTGGAAGAGGAACAAGCCCCTGTTCCCAGGTCCTGGCAGGATGCCTGGGCAGGAAGGGTGTTTCTGTGGGGAGCAGAGGGAGGAGCTGGGGTGTGAGAGGCGCCTTGGGACCCCCGGCTTGGGCTGACCTTGCCAGATCCAGGCACTGCTGAGCCCCCCGAGCCCTCAGAAGAGGCTGGTGCCTTTTGGGGGTCTCAGGCCAGGGCAGATCATTACAGGCCCAATGCTGCAGCACACAGAGTGTCTGTGCCCATGTCCCACAGATCTCCCTCCCTGCAATTCCATAAAATCCTCTTTAAAATACGCAGAGATTTTTCCAAAGCCACTCGTTGACTTCCCCTCACTGCTGTTCCACGGGCAGGGAGGAAAATCCCTTTCCCAGAAGTTATTCCTTTGGTTAAGAGCAGAGCTTCTCCTCTCCAGGATTAAACCACGGTGACATTTCCTATTCCCTTTTCTTTGATCTGTCTCACCTGAGGTTGGCAGAGTCCCGAGCTCACCCCAGGTTCACTCCAGCCCTTAGGGTGAGTGCATTTATTGCTGCATCTGTTCTCCACACTCCATCCCAAACCATCCAGTGGTTCCTGCGGGGCTCCCAGGGAGCCTCCTGCTGATCCAGAGCTGTTCCCACACCTCTTCCACCCCTCCCGGGTTTGTCCTGGTGGTTGGGGCACCCAGCACCACGGCCGGGCTCCACTGGCTCTGTGTGCCAGGGTTTCCCCTGGTTCCCCTGGATCCAGAGTTCCACTGGGGTCAGGGCAGCTTTGGGGTGACCCACCGTGGTGTTGTGCCCCCAAACCCCCGTCCTGGCACAGGAACACCCCGGGAGGGCTTTCCTGGCAGCTGAACCCCAGGAAGGGCCGCCAGAGCCGCGCTCGCCCCTGCCCAAAGTCCCTTCTTCTGACCCAAAAATCCGCCAATCCGAAAGATCCGCTGACCCCAAAAATCCGCCAATCCGAAAAATCCATCAATTCCAAAAATTGACGGACTCCAAAAATCCGCTGACCCCAAAAAACTACTGATCCCAAAAATCTACTGACCCTGAAAATCCACTGACTCCAAAAATCCATCCACCCCAAAAATCCACTGACTCCAAAAATCCATCCACCCCAAAAATCTGACAATCCCAAAAATCCACCCACCCCAAAAATCCATCGACCCCAAAAATCCTCCAATCCCAAAAATTCAACCACTCCAAAAATCCACCAACCCCAAAACTCCACCAACCCCAAAAATCTACAACCCCAAAAATCCACCAACCCCAAAACTCCACCAACCCCAAAAAATGCACAGACCCCAAAAATCAAGTAACCCCAAAAATCCCTGACCCCAAAAATCCACCAACCCCAGCAGTGTGGAGCATGGGGCCCTGGGGCCAGGAGGAGCAGGGTTCCCGCAGCCACAGCCCTGGGACAGCCCCGAGTGTGTCCTGGACAGCCCCGAGTGTGTCCTGGGACAGTCCTGGGACAGCCCTGGGACAGCCCTGGGACAGCCCCGAGTGTGTCCTGGACAGCCCCGAGTGTGTCCCGGGACAGTCCTGGGACAGTCCTGGGACAGTCCCGGGACAGCCCCGAGTGTGTCTCGCTTCGTGTGCTCTTGTGTGGGGTAGAGAAGGTGGCCCTGTCGTGTTGTTCGTGAGCTGTTCTTCCCCAGAGAGGTGTCCCATGTAAAATACGTCAGTGCAAAGTGTATATTTTATGTGAGAGGAAAATACATTTTAATAAAGGTAAAGCTTTGTTTAGCTGTAAAAAATGGCAACTGTTCAAGTGTACAGTAACTTCTTACTAATGTATGAAAATCTGTGATATTTTTGATTTGATTGTATTTGTATTGCCCAAATAAAACATTTTGGCTGTATTGTTCCTAACTCTTACCTTTCCTTTTTAAGGGGGGGAAGGGTATTTATTTCACAATAATTGACTTTATTCGGGGAGAGAGAAAGAGGAATGACCAAATTTTCCACAGTGAATTACCAGCTGCCCTGAGCAAACATCGTCCCTCTTGTGCTGCAGCTCCTACAATGAATTCCTGGATGGATTTTCCCCACACGTTGCTGTTTATTGGCAAGAAAGGAACAATTCTTCAACTCAGGGAGAGCCCTCAAGGGCTCTGTGAGGGGAACCCTGCAGGGCTGAGCAGGAAGGGATGGTGGCATTTCAGACTTAGGGCAAAAGGGAGACAACTCCCACTGCCCGAGGGCAGGGATGGATGGGATGTTGGGCAGGAATTGTTCCCTGGGAGGGTGAGGAGGGGCTGGGATGGAATTCCAGATTTGCTGTGGCTGCCCCTGGATCCCCAGCATTCATTCCCGGGGCACAGAGCAGAGAGCCAGCTCCAGAGCATCCCCAGCATTCATTCCTGGGTCGCAGAGCACAGAGCCACCTCCAGAGCATCCCCAGCATCCCGCGTTTCCATGGCAACCCCGCCGAGAAGCAGCTCCCGCCCGGATCGTCCCTGTGGCAGGAGCAGCTGATGGGAAACGGGGCTGGGAAAGCGCTGCCATCTCCAAAGGGCCTGGGAACGCCTCGGGAGCATTGACACAATCCTGAACTGCTCCAGCTGCCGCTGACCCGAGGCTGGGAGCCGGGGCAGGAATACCCTGGGAATATCCTGGGAATATCCCGGGAACATCCTGGGAATATCCTGGGAGTATCCTGAGAATATCCCGGGAATATCCTGAGAATATCCTGGGAGTATCCTGGGAGTATCCTGGGAATATCCTGGGAATATCCTGAGAATATCCTGGGAATATCCTGGGAATACCCTGGGAATATCCTGAGAATATCCTGGGAATATCCCGGGAATATCCTGGGAGTATCCTGGGAGTATCCTGGGAATATCCTGGGAATATCCCGGGAATATCCTGGGAATATCCTGGGAGTATCCTGGGAATATCCCGGGAACATCCTGGGAATATCCTGGGAATATCCTGGGAACATCCTGGGAATATCCTGGGAACATCCTGGGAATATCCCAGGAATATCCTGGGAATATCCTGGGAATATCCCGGGAATATCCCGGGAATATCCTGGGAGTATCCTGGGAATATCCTGGGAATATCCCTCTGCCAGCACTGCTGGAGCGGGAGCTGGGATCAGGAATATCCCAGGAATATCCTGGATTCCCTTTGCTTTTCCCAGAGCCCAGCCTGGATTCCCTGCCCTGCCCAGCAGAGCCTCCTCCCCACCAGGAAGGAGAAACCCAGGGAATTTTAATCAGAGGGTTTCCATTCTGATCACTGCTGCCCTACTCGGCTTTATGGTTCCCATAAACCCTTAAAGAGAGTATCAGGCTGGATTTATTTTGATGGATTGCCCCTGCCCACTCTGTTGCATTTTAAGGTGCCTCATTACTGGGTGTTGGAGGATTTAATTTCTGAGCATGTGTAATAAACCTTGTACTCCGGCCACTTAATTGGCTCGGCAGTGCTGCTGTGCCCGGGTGCAAAGCCAATAAAGGGAGCACGGAAAAGGAGAATATGAACAGCTCTGACTTTGTACAGATAAGCTCAGCAGACAGGCCACGCTTTAATTAATACATGGAGAGCAAGGAACGCTGCCTTAAAGAGAGATTAAAGAATTCCTTGAGATTATTTATTTTTTAATTCATTTTTGTGTCCCACGCTTGTTTAACCATCTGTGTCCCTTACAGGATCTGCAGCTCTGAGTTCATGCACCCCTAGAAAAAGGCACCTTGCACATTAAATTCTGGAGGAGTGCAAAGTGCCCCAGAACACTTTAATCATCACCTTTACCAGAGGATCCTCTCTAGTAATTATCCTTACTTAGATTTAAATACTTACTTGGGGTTAAACTGACCGAGAATTAAATTCATTGCTCAATTTCTCCCAGCACAGATCTTTGCAAACAGAATTCAAAAGGATTTGAAAGGGTGGGGTTGGCCACTCTGAGGTTCTCAGTGGGGATAACAAAAATGTGCTTGGTGTGCAGGGAGTTAAATGGGGATCATATATAAATATTATACACGTATATATAAATTATAAACAGAAGTGAATTTTGCTGCAAGATACATTTTTCTGGGCGATTTTGCTTCTTGCATATGGCAATTCCAGCAAGCACCTGGCCTGGCACCGGCAGCTCTTCCCTCCCAGGGCTGGGAACAGAGTTGGGATGGGGCTGCAGAATCCCTGAGGAGCTGGGCAGGGGCTGCAGAATCCCTGAGGAGCCGGGCAGGGGCTGCAGAATCCCTGAGGGAGCCGGGCAGGGGCTGCAGAATCCCTGAGGAGCTGGGCAGGGGCTGCAGAATCCCTGAGGAGCCGGGCAGGGGCTGCAGAATCCCTGAGGAGCTGGGCAGGGGCTGCAGAATCCCTGAGGAGCCGGGCAGGGGCTGCAGAATCCCTGAGGAGCTGGGCAGGGGCTGCAGAATCCCTGAGGAGCTGGGCAGGGGCTGCAGAATCCCTGAGGAGCCGGGCAGGGGCTGCAGAATCCCTGAGGAGCCGGGCAGCCCCAGCTCCTCCTGGATGTGCCACAGGGCCCAGCTTGCCTTTGCTCCCAACAAACACCCCCTCTGGAACATGCATTTCCCTGCTTACCCCACCTGCAAATGCCAGCAGGAATTTTAATGGGATATTTGACTGCCTTGAACAAATGCAGCCTTCATTAGCTGTTATTTTTCCCGGCGATAGGCGCTGGTAAATCCCACACCAGACTCTTGTGACTGTGTCTAATAAATGTTGCCTCGAGGCCTGGCGCTGTCTTTAATAAGCACAAATCTTGCTGCTACGCTGCTTTCCTGGCCTTTCTTCCCAAACAGAAATCTCTGCTGCTGCTGCTGCCTCGTGCTCCCACCCTCCCTTTGTTGGCAGAAAGGAGCATTGCTTCCAAGGTTCTGAATGGAGATTGTTTTCTACACTTTAAAAAAAGAGACCAAAACAACACAAAAAAAGCCCTTTCTCTTTATTTTGCTGCCTTTTTCTTAGGAAAAGGAAAAGCCAGTGACATTTGGAGCGCTGGGGGAGCCCAGAACCGTTCCATGCTTCTATGATCATATGGAGGAAGGAAATGCATCCTCGAGTTGACTGCAATCATCTCCTACCCTCCCTGAACTTCCTTTATGTTCTTCCTTACATTTTATAAACCCTTTTTTGCCAAAACCCCGAAGCTGAAGGCCAAGGTCACCCAGGCAGCCCTTTCTCTGTGAGTGTGTCCCTCCCCAGTGAAAATTATACCCAGGAAAATGTAATTTAATCACTGATGGGGACCCATAAAGCAAAGTCAGGCATTGTGGGTGCAGAGTTATTTATGGCCCTGGAGTGTCACTGGGCGCAGCCATAAATCCAGGATGGATCCCTGGGGAAGGGGACGGCGCAGTAAATCCACAGCAGCACAGGTGGGGATGGCTCTGCCGTTCCTGTGGGCTGGAGGCACCCACAGGGACCACGGACCCATCTCCTGGCCCTGCTCAGACCCCAGCCATCCCACCCTGTGCTGGGAGCCTTGTCAAGCCCTCCTGATGCAGGGGCTCCCAAACACAATGTGTAATTTCTGGGTGCAGGCACTCCTCTGCCTCTCCCCCTTCTGTCATTCTTGTGGGATCCAGTCTGTTTTCCTGAATTTCAGGCTGGGTTGTGCCCCCGCCGCACGGGCAGGTCACGGATGAGCAGGATCATCCCGGGAACACCCGGCAGGGCCGTGTGCAGGTGAACGGTTCCCCCTGCTGCACCGAGCTGTGCCGCCCGTGCCAGAGCCTCCCGGGACCCCTGGGCAGGTCCTCACAATGTCCCTGCTCTGGGAGTGTCCCTGCACTCACCTGGGCAGGTCCTCACAATGTCCCTGCTCTGGGAGTGTCCCTGCCCTCACCTGGGCAGGTGCAGCAGCCCGTGCTCACACCAGAACATTCCAGGGGTGTCCTCCTGCAGCCCCCCCAGCCCTGCCTTTGTCCCAGGCTGCAGAGGCACCAACAGCTCTGCTGCATCTGGCTTGGATTTCCCTGCAAACCCCCTTTTTAGTTGGGGCCTTTCCCCTCAGTTCTCCCAGTAAATCCCATTTGTTCCCACTCTGTGCCAGGGTGGGCTTCAGGGGCAGGAGCTGATTTACCCAACCTGATAAAGCACAATAAATGCAAATAAACTGCAAATAATAACCCACCCTGGGCTCCTTAGGAACCAGAACCTCACCAGCTGGGAGCACAGAACCAGGAATGGGCAGGGAGGGTGTTTGGTCCAGAGAGCTGAAGGTTCTGTGATCCAAATAAAGTTTATTGTTTAAACACAGCTTTGAGAGCTTTAAGGGAGAAAAAAATGGAATTTTGTTCCTTCTCCCTCCTGCAGAGGATAAAGTTTTACATCCCAGGAATTGTCCAAGGATCAGCCAAATAAAAATACAGGATTTGTGATTGCACTGGCTCTCCTCAGCAAACACCTCCCACAATTTAAAATTCCCATTTTCCACCCGGCTCCTCGCTTTGGAGCATCCTTTCAGAGCATGGGTAGGTGCTCTTCCCCCCGTTATTCCTTCCTTCCTTCCTTCCTTCCTTCCTTCCTTCCTTCCTTCCTTCCTTCCTTCCTTCCTTCCTTCCTTCCTTCCTTCCTTCCTTCCTTCCTTCCTTCCTTCCTTCCTTCCTTCCTTCCTTCCTTCCTTCCTTCCTTCCTTCCTTCCTTCCTTCCTTCCTTCCTTCCTTCCTTCCTTCCTTCCTTCCTTCCTTCCTTCCTTCCTTCCTTCCTTCCTTCCTTCCTTCCTTCCTTCCTTCTTTTACTGGTCCATTTTGCTCTGGCAGTGTGAAATTCCTGTTTTTATCAGTGCAAGGCAGCCTTGCTGAGACGTGCTGGGTTCGGAGTGGGAGCGATAAACCCACGGACACCCAGAGATAATGGCAGAATTTGCCTTCTGCATTTTCCTTCTTCGCCTTCTGCCAAGTTTGAAATGCAAATTGCAGGGGCCTGTGGTGTAGTGCTTCAAGCCAAACAAATGCAGCTTCAAGTCAAAAACCTCCTAAAGAGCCAGGAGAGGCTCTGAGGATTCCCAGGCTGGGCTGGAGCTGGGAAATGCCACGGGAGGCACATTGCATCTGGAATGTGACGTGTCAGGACAATCCAGGCAGCAAATTAACTGCCAGGATGGCTCTGGGACATTTACCTCAGGTGCCCACTGCCCACTGGCCCTTTCTGCCCCTCATTGTGCTCCCTGCTCAGCCCCGATAGTATTCCTGCTGGTTTTGGTACCCTGCATCTCGCTGTGTCCCAGCTGCCAGGCTGGGAGTTCCCATCAGCTGTGGGAGCCCAGGAAATCCCTCTGGCTGCCCTGGAGGGCTCCAGCCCCTGCCCAGGGGGCTCAGAGGCCTCAGCACAGAGCCCAAGGACCCTGTGCCTTTGGCCTTGATCCATGGAAAAACAATTGCCAACCTTGTGTGAAGGATTACAAGTCAAAAGAGTTTAAGTAGAATGATACTGAATTTATCACAGGGTGAAAAATCGATTTTTGGGGGTTTAGAATGGGAGTTCAGGGGGCAAGATGGAGGAATCTGGGTGTGTCCAGTCCTTTCTCCTTCTTCTTCTTCTTGGCCTCCATCTCCTGCTGTGATGGTGGCACTTTGGGATTGGTTTAGAGTAGAACTCACTGTCTGACATAGGTGATGGGTATTGGGAAGTTATGGTAAATATTGTACAGGTAGTTTTTAGTATAAAAAGATAACACTGCCCTGGGGCAGGCAGTGTGCCTCTGACTGTCCTGCTGAACAGACCTCAGCTGGACAGGAGAAAGAATTTTATACATAAGGAACAATAAACAACCTTGAGAATGAGAAAAGAAGAGCTCTGACTCCTTCTTTGAGCACCAGGCGGGCAAAAGAGAATCCCTGGAGGTGTCCCAGGAACCCCTGGAGGTGGCACCCAGAGCCCTGGGCTGGGGACAGGCTGGGTGGGATCAGCCCCAGGCTGGGCTCAGTGACCCTGGCAGGGTTTCCCAGCTCAGGAGGTTCTCTGGGGTTCTCCATTGGGGTTCTCTGGGGTTCTCTGGGTTCTCTGGGGTTCTCTGGGTTCTCTGGGGTTCACTGGGGTTCTCTGGGGTTCTCTGGGTTCTCTGGGGTTCACTGGGGTTCTCTGGGATTCATTGGGGTTCTCTGGGGTTCTCTGGGTTCTCTGGGGTTCACTGGGGTTCTCTGGGATTCATTGGGGTTCTCTGGGGTTCTCTGGGTTCTCTGGGGTTCACTGGGGTTCTCTGGGATTCATTGGGGTTCTCTGGGGTTCTCTGGGTTCTCTGGGGTTCTCTGGGGTTCTCTGGGGTTCATTGGGGTTCTCTGGGGTTCTCTGGGTTCTCTGGGGCTCTCTGGGTTCTCTGGGGTTCTCTGGGTTCTCTGGGGTTCACTGGGGTTCTCTGGGATTCATTGGGGTTCTCTGGGGTTCTCTGGGTTCTCTGGGGTTCACTGGGGTTCTCTGGGATTCATTGGGGTTCTCTGGGGTTCTCTGGGGTTCATTGGGGTTCTCTGGGGCTCTCTGGGGTTCTCTGGGGTTCTCTGGGGCTCTCTGGGTTCTCTGGGGTTCTCTGGGGTTCTCTGGGGCTCTCTGGGATTCATTGGGGCTCTCTGGGGTTCTCTGGGGTTCTCTGGGGCTCTCTGGGGTTCTCTGGGATTCATTGGGGTTCTCTGGGATTCTCTGGGGTTCTCTGGGGCTCTCTGGGGTTCTCTGGGGTTCATTGGGGCTCTCTGGGGTTCTCTGGGGTTCATTGGGGCTCTCTGGGGTTCACTGGGGTTCTCTGGGGCTCTCTGGGGTTCATTGGGGTTCTCTGGGGTTCTCTGGGGTTCTCTGGGTTCTCTGGGGCTCTCTGGGGTTCTCTGGGTTCTCTGGGTTCTCTGGGGCTCTCTGGGGTTCTCTGGGGTTCACTGGGGTTCTCTGGGATTCATTGGGGTTCTCTGGGATTCATTGGGGCTCTCTGGGGTTCTCTGGGGTTCTCTGGGGCTCTCTGCTCTGGGGTCCTGCCCAGGGCAGGCAGGGACTGGGGCAGGGGATCCTTTCCCTGCTGCTGCCAGGCACCAACGCCAGCCTTGGAACCAGAATTCCCCTCCAGCTCCCAACCCGGGATTCTCTTTCAGCACTGGGATGACGCCGAGGTCAGAAGCCGCCGCTCTCATTTCCATCTGCCTCCCGTGCTCCTTTGGAGATGGAAGAGCTCAACCTTTCAGCTGCCCCCACACCTCTGTGGCTCCGTCTCCTTTTCTGAGGATTGCTCAATGGTTACAAATCCGATTTCTCCTCGGCAGCCGGCGACGTTCTGCTTCTTAGAAATACTTAAGAAGAAAGGAATCATAAAATATTGAACATATCACACGAGAGCTGCATGTAGGACTCCAGTCACTCTGAAATAGACTTTTTTTTTTTTCTCTCCTGAACAGAAACTCATAGTAAGGAACGAGAACATAAAAGGAGCAATAACAGATAACACAGAGCTGAAAAATTGTTTCTCTGAATATTAGAGGAATGTCCTTATGATAAATGATCCTTCCCTGGTATTGTCTGCCCCAGAAAAATCTGCCAAGTTAAATCCCAGCGTTTTCCTGCCCAGCTTTGAGAAGGGGATTCTGCAGCCCCTTCCCAGCTCCTCAGGGGTTCTGCAGCTCCATCCCCTGCCCTGGGCACTCTCCATCCCCTTCTCCCATCTCTCGTCCTGATGGTCCCAAAGTGCCCCCATTTTAACCCTGCCAGCTCTCCTGGAGCAGCCCCATGCTCAGGTTTCCCCAGTCTCAGCAGCACAGAGGTCATTGGGAGGTGGAAATTCCTCTCCAGCAGCAACGTGAGCCCAGGAGAAGAAAACAAAAATGCATGAAGCTGCAGATGAAGAAGAAATAGTGCTAAAAAGATCATCCAACTCTTCCCCCTTTCCTTCTCCCACTTCATAAATCACTTTGTTTATGTAAGGGAGAACAATAAAGCAGGCCAGATTTAGAAAACATTTTTTCCTGTCAACGAGCAGAATGATTGATGCTGTGCAAAACCAGTATCTAAGTAGGAAAAAAAAAAGCTTTCAGGGATGATTTACTGAAACCCACCGAACAATTGGATTTGGATGCTGAAAAACAGCAACTCCTGAGACTAAATTAATTAATGAAATATTTGGGAATGGCCTTGAATAGTTAGAACTAAACAGAAGTGGGGAGGGGAAGGGGACTGCATGAGATTGTGCTCAATTCCAACCTACTCACCACATTATAAAGGAAATTATTTAAGAATAACAATGCAGAATAACAATAACTTCTGTCTCCAAATATCTGGCGACAGCAGAGGAGCCTTGAGCAGTGGAGCCTTATCAGGAGGCCTTGGTGGCTTGGTGACAAGGTGTGAGTGGCTCTGGGGTGCCAGGTCCCTGCTGGCAGCTCTGGGACTGTCCCACATTGTCCCCGTGCCCTGCATTGCTGGGAAAGAGCTCGGGGATGCATGGAGAGGCTGCAGGGTGGCAGGACAAGGATTTCCCTCATCCAGGGAAGGGGAGAGGGACATTTCCCTCTCCTGGGATGGCTGGGGATGCCTGTTGTGAAAAATGCGTCTTTTATGATTGTTTTTTTGCAAATATTAAAATGAATATTATATGTGTTGTGTTAGAAAGCAATGCTGTATTAATTCTCTTAAGTAGTGTGTTAAATAGAGTTTTAGGTTATAAAAATTGTTAAAATAGAAACTGTGCTGTGTCGGATACTTTTTTAACAGGTGCATCTGGGATTGGTCTCATGGGGTTGTTTCTGATTAATGGCCAATCACAGTCAGCTGGCTCAGACACAGAGCTGAGCCACAAACCTTTGTTATCATTCTTTGCTATTCTATTCTTAGCCAGCCTTCTGATGAAATCCTTTCTTCTATTCTTTTAGTATAGTTTTAATGTAATATATATCATAAAATAACAATAAGCCTTCTGGAACATGGAGTCAGATCCTCATTCTTCCCCAATTAGAGACCCCTGTGAACACGGTCACAGGGATGTGGGTGATGTGCATTTCAATGGGAAAACACAGATAAAATCCAGCAGCAGGGATACAGTGCAGGTAAAGGGAATCAATGGGCATTCTGAGACATATCCATAGCACAGGGCTCAGCCTAGAAAGGGGATTTAGGGCTGGTTGCTTGCTCCAGAGCTGGTTTAACTGGTGAGATCCCAGAACCCCAGAATCCCAGACTGGTTTGGGTTG
Source organism: Melospiza melodia melodia (assembly GCF_035770615.1). NCBI lineage: Eukaryota > Metazoa > Chordata > Aves > Passeriformes > Passerellidae > Melospiza > Melospiza melodia. The sequence goes on along the minus strand of NC_086204.1, from coordinate 31,084,354 downwards.
GGAGGGACCTTATATCCCATTCAGTGATGGGATGGGATTTAATCCCACCCCTGCCATGGCAGGGACACCTCCCACTGTCCCAGTGTCCAGCCTGGCCTTGGTCACTGCAGGGATCCAGGGGCAGCCACAGCTGCTCTGGGAGTTCCAGGTTCTGCCCACCCTCCCAGCCAGGAATTCCTTCCCAAGAAGTTTCCTCTTGTATTCCTCACCCCTGGATCCCAACACCACCCTTGGCTTATGATAAATTTCCATGCATTAATTAAACCCAGACTCATTATTCATTTTAGCTCCTTCCCACGGATCCTGGGACGGTTTTTAATGAGTTCCTGAGCTGTGCAGGTGCAGTTTGGTTGCTCACCCACAGCACCAGCAGCACGGAGCAGCCTGGAGCGAGCAGCTCACACAGAGAAAGTGGGTTTTGGATTTTCTCATATGGGCAAGGGGGGTTGGCCAGGTTTGGGGCATTCAGGGGCCTTGGTTGTGTGGGTCTCTGCTGCTCTGTGCATTCCCACACACAGTGTGCTGCAGCTTTCCCCACAGACCCTTCATCACCCTCACACAGCCCACAAACCCCAGAATTTATTTATCCATCCATTCCCACCAGTGATGCTCGGCACCTCCTGCAAACAACATTTATTTTCATTTTTTAGCAGTTTCTCAGCACTGTAACATTTCCCAGGGTTAACACCACCAGCAGCAGCAACTGTAAATGCTGGTGAGGAGCCAGAGTTCAGCCCTTCTGCTTCAGCACATGGAATTTATTTCCCTGTTCCCAGCCCTGTCCTGCCCAGAATCACAGAGCTAATGGATTAGCAGGGCAGGAACAGCTAATTACTGGAACATCAATATCTCCATGCTTTGGAGGATCAGAGGTCACAGAGAAATAGATGTGGGTTTAAATCAAGGCTTTGATTGTGAGCTCATCCTAAAGAGTAATTAGCAGTGTGTGTTAGTGCATGCAACAACCGTTAATTATGGGCTGTGGGGGGGACAAAACTTCTGCTCCAGCAAGAAACTTCAGCCCTGCAGCTCCTGGATTTGAGATCAGCTGGTCCTGACGGAATCACAGGATCATCCAGGTTGGAAAATTCCCTGTCCCAGCCCCAGTGCCCAGCCTGGCCTTGGGCACTGCAGGGATGCAGGGCAGCCACAGATCCCATGGAAGATTCCTCTGGAGGAAGCTCTGGTCACCTGGAAGTGTCTGGCACAAGTCAAGACTCCCATTGATTTCCTCAGTAAATGAATCAGATCTGTGGAGTGCAAATTGATCCAGATATTGGGATTTTCCTATGTAAATGTCAGGACTCTACAAACAGCAATTAATGAAAGGCAGGGTGAGCACAGCTTGGGGGTTATAGAGGCATTTTGGGGCAATAAATGGGAATAGCAGGCATTGCTGTGCAGGGAGCTGCCCTGCTGGGAGCTCAGCCTCTGCCCGTGGCTCTGGGCGGGTGGGCAGTGAGCCCTGGAGCTGCTGGGGGAAAAGAGAGGGGAAATGGGAGCAAAGGAAGAACAGGCCGAAAGAAAGAGAGTAATCGTGAGCAAGAACATTCCCATTGGAAATGGAACACGAAGAACTGCACAGGACAAGGGTTTTGTTCTGAACATGAGATGAAACCTGAAATTACTCACATCTTTACATTTTCTATCAATGGCCTTAATACACTTTGCCATTTAACTGTATAAAGCCATCCTTTACAAGAGTATCTGTACTTTTTAAAATAAACCGTGCTTTTAATTTAAAAACCCTCAACATCCCATGAAAAGCTACAGATGGAGTTTGCACAGAGAGCTGTGTGAGTCCTCCTCCCGTTGAACACGCCCTCAGCAGAGCCCTGCTGCACCTGCAGCTTTGCCTCTCTGAATATTCACGGTCCAGCCCGAGCAGGGGCCGGGGGCTGTCCCAGCACGGGGAGGGGTCCCAGGCCTGGGGGCGCCCATCCCACCCAGCCCAGCCGGTCCCTCTGCTCAGCCCAGGGGCTGTGGCCAGCGGGGGAGCCCTCCTGGAGCAGGAGAGACCCTGGCATGGCATTCCCAGAGCAGCTGTGGCTGCCCAGGATCCCTGGCAGTGCCCAAGGCCAGGCTGGACACCCTGGGACAGTGGGAGGGGTCCCTGACATGGCAGGGGGGCTCTGGGTGGGATTTGGGGTCCCTCATGCCCAAACCAGCCATGACTCTGATTTTATGAGCTCCACCTCCTTGGCCTTCACTTGGAATTGTTTTATTGATTTTTTTTTAGTGAGGGTAAAACCAGAGCTCGCTGTGACCCTGCCGTGTTTGTATGGGAGCAGCATCCCAGAGAATGCAGGGACCCAAAGGATCCAGAGGGATCAAGAGGGATCCAGAGGGATCCAGGGGACCCAGAGTATTCCATGACCAAGAGGATCCGGGGATGCAGAGGGATCCAAGGACCCAGAGGGATCCAGGCACTCAGAGGATCCAGGGGCCCAGAGGGATCTGGGGACCCAAAGGATCTGGGGACCCAGAGGATCCAGGAAGCCAGAGGATTCAGGAACCCAGAGGATCCAGGAACCCAGAGGATTCAGGAACCCAGAGGGACCCAGATGGATCTGGGAACCCAGAGGATTCAGGTACCCAGAGGATCCAGGGACCCAAAGATTCCAGGAACCCAGAGGATCCAGGTACCCAGAGGGACCCAGAGGGATCTGGAAACCCAGAGGCTTCAGGAACCCAGAGAATTCAGGAACCCAGAGGATCCAGATGGATCTGGGAACCCAGAGGATCCAGGAACCCAGATGATCCAGGGACCCTGGGCCCGCCCTGTCCAGCAGTGGTGCCTCTGTTGGGAGGCCGCTCCAACACAAGGATAAATCCTCACGTGGCCATTTATTACAAATTCCAATGCAAACAGAGACAGGGGTTTTTATTTCTCCCTCCCGAGCATATGTAGAATTCTAACACAAGCGTTTTATTAAAATCAGAGCTATGAATCATTCATGGCCAACAAGTGACTCCCACTCGTTGGCTGAGTGACCCAGGCTTGGCTCCTCACTGACAACAAATAAAGCAGTGCCTAATGAGCCCAGACAGGTTGTTCTGAAGGCACGGGAGAAGCAAAATCAGGTGGATTTTTAGGATTCAAATAAAATGATATATTTTGTCAGCATCTCACTGGGTAGGGGTTTTTTTTTCCTTTTTTGAATAATGAATGGAGTTGTTTCAAGGCAGTGCTGATGCTGGAGTGCAGGTGAGGGATTCAATGGGGAGGCTGTCAGGGCTCTGCTGCTCCTCTGACAAGGCTGTCATGTCCCTGTGACACCTGACGGGCACAGCCACGGCTGCAAGATGGAATTGTCACTCTGCATTACCTGGCACCTGCAATTACCTGGGGAGAAGAGAGAAGAAGGAAAGGAAAGGAAAGGAGAGGAAAGGAAAGGAAAGGAAAGGAGAGGAAAGGGAAGGGAAGGGAAGGGAAGGGAAGGGAAGGGAAAGGAAAGGAAAGGAAAGGAAAGGAAAGGAAAGGAAAGGAAAGGAAAGGAAAGGAAAGGAAAGGAAAGGAAAGGAAAGGAAAGGAAAGGAAAGGAAAGGAAAGGAAAGGAAAGGAAAGGAAAGGAAAGGAAAGGAAAGGAAAGGAAAGGAAAGGAAAGGAAAGGAAAGGAAAGGAAAGGAAAGGAAAGGAAAGGAAAGGAAAGGAAAGGAAAGGAAAGGAAAGGAAAGGAAAGGAAAGGAAAGGAAAGGAAAGGAAAGGAAAGGAAAGGAAAGGAAAGGAAAGGAAAGGAAAGGAAAGGAAAGGAAAGGAAAGGAAAGGAAAGGAAAGGAAAGGAAAGGAAAGGAAAGGAAAGGACCTGCCTTGCTGCTGGGCTCGGCTCTGCCATAGCCATGGCAACGTGGGCTGGCAGCATCAGCGCAGTGTGACACGGGCACAGCCACACCCTGGGGCCGGGCAGGGACCTGGGCACGGAGGGCAGCGGGGTCACACGGAGCCGCGGGGAGCTGCTCGGTTCCTTCAGCCAAACCCCTCCTCTTTGGTTGGTTGGTCGTTGTTTTATTTTGTTAGAACACAATTTGGAGAAGGAGGCAAATATTTCCTGTTAGAAAGATGCAAAAAGCAGAGAGCAGCAGCAGTGAAATTCAGGTGTAAGGAGTCACTTCAGCACCCAGAGGAGCCAAATTCTGCCCCAGAGTTTGGTGCAACTCAACGCCTCCAACAAGAACAGGGCTCAGAGTAATAATATTTGAGTTAAAATTACTGCAAAAACTTGCTGCTGCAGTTTCTTCTGGAATTGTTCCTTACCCTTTAAATGTTCAGCTGGCACATTCCCATGCACTGGGATCCGTGTGAACAGACTGCAGCACTTGTTTGTGGAGGCACATTGCCAGGGGAAGAGATGCTTTGGCAAATACACTCCATTTACAAGAACAAAGTACAAAATTGTGGTTCAAATCGACAGCTGTGAAGGGGTTAATTATTTCTGAGCCCGAGTCACACTTTGGTCGACTTCACACCAAATTTCAAGGAGTAAACTTGAAATTGCAGGAGTGGCTGGAGCTGCAAAGCCTGGCAGGGAGCACTGCTGGTCCTGCCATGGGCAGAGGGGGAAAGCCAAAGGTGAGGAGGGTCTGAAAGGCAAAGGTGAGGAGGGTCTGGAAGGCAAAGGTGAGGAGGGTCTGAAAGCACAGAAACCTCCCCAGGAACAGCTGCAGCCTCCAGGGATGGACATTCCTGGAGGTGGGAATTCCAGGAACTCCTGGTTAGTGGTGGAGTGAGCAGAGCAGGACAGGAGCAGCACCCACCACAGCTTGTTTGACAACCACTCCCCAAATGATGAGCCTTTTCCAACCTGCCTTTTACAAGTATATATATATTAGATCTTCTTTTTACCTGCCTCACCTTTACTCCTACACCTGCCCATTAAAGAAATTTGTGATCAAAACCAGGTCCTTTGAAGCGCAGTAATTAACACTGTTGTTTATCCTTCATCTCACCTCTGGGGTCCAAGCACACCTTTGAAATGTACAAATATTGGCTTTTCTCTGTGTGTTTTTTGGGAACACACACTCAGGGAGCAGGTTTGGAGAGCAGGATTCCTGCTTTTCCTGCTGGGAATGGAAACTGTGCCCCTCAGCCCCATTCCCCAGCATCCCACAGGGGCTGGAACCCATCCCTGCCCACCTGCACTGGAATGCTGGAGGAGCCTTTTGGAATACCAGAGTGCTGGGAAGGATGAGAGTTTGACAAGAAAGATATGTGTGTGCTTGGCAGAAAGATTTGTAAATGCAGAGTCTGATGAAGGAGTAGAGATGGAAGCAAGTTTTGATAGAGAAGAAAAGAATTGCTGGGCCAGTCTCACTGGATAACCAAGGAGGCAAAGGGTGTGTTAGTTAGAAGGGGTTTTATGGCTTAGAGCAAAGGATAAACCCACCCCAAACAAGAAGATAGCAGAGAGCACAGGCAAACAAGGCAGCAAATGTGGCAAGCAGAAAAAAGGTCTCAGAATTTTCCACTGCAAGAAAACTGAAAAACAACTTCTGGTTTAAACTGTAACGTACTGACTTTGAGTGATTGGAGAACAGTGACATGAATATGGTAATCACAGTAGTTATGATGGGCTAGAGATAATAGTTAAGGTATGGATTGGTTCTGCTGTATTTAGATGGTCAGCAAAGAAAAGTATATAATGCATTGGAACCAAAGAAAAGTATAGAATGCATTGTAACCAAAACCAAAGGGTCTCTGACAGCTGTCACCCAAAACCCTGGGCTGCTGTGACATCTTGGGTACAATAAACTGCATTTTGGATACAATAAGCTGCCTTTTGGAGAGCTGCTGGGAGTCCCATGTCCCTCATTTCAGCTCTCACACCGGAGGAGGAGGCTTTGCTGTCCTCAGGGAATGATCTGCACCATGCTGGAACAAATGACAAGGTTTTGTGCTGTTTCTCCTGTCTGACAGCCTCCTCTGAGGGGAATCCTGCAGTCCTCTCCTGAAAGGCAGCCCAGAGGAGGGGAACAGAAGGAAAATGAGAGCAGTTTCTTGGATAAGCTCAGAAGCACAGGCTGGTGTGGCTTGGGAGAGGCCTCAGTGACTTCTCCTGAAATGAGCAAAACTTGGCTTCATTTCATCTGGCTTTGAAGACTGAGATAAAATCCTAAACCCTGTGGCTCCAGGGGATCCTAGGCTGAGCTGCCAAGGCCAAGAGAACTGAGGGCAAACCCGGTTTGGATACTCCTGTCAGAGGAGTGAGGAGCATCCTGATCCCTGAGCGAGCCCAGCCCTGCAGCAGCTCCTGCCAGGGGGGATTTGCTGGAGAAAATCCCAGCTCTCCATCAAACTGAGGCTGCAGGAGGGCTCTGTCAGGGATGGAGGCAGGGGGGAACGCGCTGCTGCTGTTTGGGAGCAGGACTGATGAGATGTGATCCCTTACCTGCTGAAATCCCGTGTTATCCTGGGATCAGGGGCTGGGCAGAGCAGAGCTCTGAGCTGAGCACAGGGCCAGCTGGGAGGGCTCCTCTGGCACACACAGCTTTTATGGAAAATCCTTTCCTTAGGATTGTTCCTCCTGAGAAGCTGGGAGGCCTCAGGAACAAAATGCAAACAATGGTTATCTGCTGCTGTGGAATGCAACAGGTGCATCTGGGATTGGGCTCATGGGGTTGTTTCTAATTAATGGCCAATCACAGTCAGCTGGCTCGGACACAGAGCCGAGCCACAAACCTTTGTTATCATTCTTTCTATTTCTATTCTTAGCTTAGCCAGCCTTCTGATGAAATCCTTTCTTCTGTTCTTTTAGTATGGTTTTAATGTAATACATATCATAAAATAATCAATCAGCCTTCTGGAACATGGAGTCAGATCCTCGTCTCTTCCCTCATCCTCGGACCCCTGTGAACACTGTCACAGGGATCCACATCCCCCTGGGAATCACCTGGGCCCTGGGCTGTGTGACACATGTGTGTGACATGTGTGTGATGTGTGTGACACGTGTGTGTGATGTGTGTGACACATGAGTGACATGCGATGTGTGTGACCCCTTTGTGGCCTGTGTTTGAGGACACCCTCCCCCACAGAACCAGGGCTCAGTGGACACTTGCCAGCTCTACCCTGACTAAAATACATTGAAATATCATTTCAGGTATTTCTGTTGTGATTCGATGTGAGCCCAGCCATCTTGAATCGTTCCTTTAATTATTAAATGAATGAATGCCACGCAGGAACTGACTTCTGCACGGGTCACAGGTTGGAGGAGATCATTCCAAAAGCTCAACAGCTGGGGATTATCAGGGAATCCTGGGTGGATGGGGTTGGAGGAACCTCAGAATTCATCCATGGGCAGGGACACCTCCCACTGTCCCAGGGTGTCCCAATGTCCAGCCTGGCCTGGGCACTGCCAGGGATCCAGGGGCAGCCACAGCAAACCTGGGCACCTGTGCCAGGGCTGCCCACCCTGCCAGGAACACTTCCCAATTCCCAATCTCCCATCCCACCCTGCCAGGAACAATTCCTCATTCCCAATATCCCATCCCACCCTGCCAGGGAACAATTCCCATTTCCCAATATCCCATCCTACTCTCCCAGTAACAATTCCTAATTCCCAATATCCCATCCCACCCTCACAGGGAACAATTCCCAATATCCCATCCCACCCTCCCAGGGAACAATTCCCAATTCCCAATATCCCATCCCACCCTGCCAGGAACAATTCCCAATTCCCAATATCCCATCCCACCCTCCCAGGGAGCAATTCCTGATGCCCAATCTCTGCTCTAAATCCAAACCTCCCCACTTGCTCGGCAAGCTCCACACCCAAAGGTGTCCCCAGACCAAAGCACGGCTGACCAGCTGTCCATGGGCATCCCACACCCCTCTGGGGTCCCACACCAAGCCCACCCAGCCCTGGGGGTGTCTCTGGGCTCTGTGGCCCCTGCAGTGCCCAGCACACCCCACATCCCACACCGTGCTTATCCCAGGAGCTTCCCTTGCTCGGTGCAATCCCAGCAGCTCAGAGCAGGCCCACAGCTGGAAGCACTGCTCTCCTTTAACTCCCAGAGCTGAAATTATTATTATTATTGTGTCTTGGAAGGCATCAACAGCGTATTAAGTGCTTTAAAGTGATGCTTAAAGAGCGGGGAGCCCTGGGCCGCTGAGTGAAGAGCGCGGCGGAGGCAGCGCCCCGGGAAGGGCTGGGAAGGGCTGCCGGCACCACCTGCCTTTAATTACCTGCCTTTGATCCTCCTGCCCTTTGTGCCATTTAGTTTTTCTTCGGGAAACTGATTTCCAGGGCTCGCTGGTAGGAACTGGCTGCCTAGAGCCGGGCCAATTAAACAGTTTTCTGCACATTGATTCATTCTCAACTGCTCGCTTTCATTACGCTAAAATGATGGCTGATGTATTTCTCATTTACCGGGTTATTATCAATTCCTCAGCCTCGTCTGAAGGCCAAATGCGCTGTGATAGAAACAGGAATCCAATAAAAGTGTTCACAAGCTATTGGGATACGAGGGGAAGAGATTTAAATGGAGCTTTGTGGGAGGAACAGGGAAAAGAGGAGCAGCGCAATGGAAATCCGAGAGCAAAGCTGCTCCTTCAGTAAAGGGAATATCCTGGACGGACACAGGATTGTGTCTGGGAACTCCAGGTCCCCCCTTGTCCACCTGGGCTTTGATTTTGTCATAAATTTAGAAGTCTGGGGCTATTTTTCAGTTCCCAGTTGGCTTTCAAGCTTTTATCAGAGCTGTGGCTGCCCCTGCATCCCTGGCAGTGCCCAGGGCCAGGCTGGACACTGGGGCTGGGAACAAACTGGGACATGGGAGGTGTCCCTGCCATGGCAGGGTGGCACTGGGTGGCATTTAATGTCCTTCCCAGCCCAAACTGCTCTGCAATGCCATTACATCTCCTAAATATTAGATGAGAAGAGTTCAGCAAATTTCGTTCCAACATTCCTGCTCGGCCAACATTTTTTGGTACAGAGAAGAAGAATCCCTTCTCTCCCTCATTAATTTACACCCCAGGCTGGTTTGCTCTCCCTGGCACGGCACTTTCTGATGGATATTCCCCCTTTTATGTAAGGCTTTTCCCTAAAGGCACCCAGGAATGGATCAGCCCCAGGTTCTTCCCTCCCTGGAGCCCTCGGGAGCAGCTGGGTGGTGCCTGTGGGTCCGGAGCAGGCAGGGAATACTGGCAATATACCACGGCCAGAGTAAAATTTAGTTACATTTCTTTCATAGGAAAGAGCTTTGAATAAGAAGAGATTATTAAAATGGATAAATGGCTTGCATTGGTATGGTAAAGAAGATAGTTTGTCTAGTTGGCTTAAACTGAGGTGGTTTTTAGCCAACTGTCAGGCAGCTCCTTTTCCATAGACCCTTTTTTTGTTGATTACCTAGGATTTTCAGCTGCATTGCATGAGCAAAATTAATAATAAGAACAAAATTAATATAAAGAATATATTAAAGAATATATATATAAAAAGAATTATAATAAGAATAACATTTATAGTTTTGCAGAATAAGACTAATAGCTTTGCAGAATAAAATTAATAGTTTTGCAGAATAAAACTAATAGCTTTGCAGAATAAAACAAATCGTTTTGCAGAATAAGACTAATCATTTTGCGGAATAAAATGAATAGTTTTGCTGCTGCTGCTGCATCCAACAGCTCCTGTCCTGTGCCAGGAGCAGCCCGAGGTCAGTCCATGCTCGGTGCCAGTGCCAGCCCCTCACGGTGACGCTGGTGGTGTTTCTTATTGATGGCTGATATTTAAAACACCCCCTGGAAAAGCAGATTTTTCCATGGAAATAGGCGTTCCTCAAGTGCCACCTGCTGTACCGGCTGCAGCAGGACAAGGACTGGGGAATCCCTCCAGCAGCCTCATTGCAAATTCCAGCCCTGGCAGCAGGAAAACACAGCCCTGTCCTCCCTGATTACCGGGGACATTCCCTAGGTGGGAATTTACACGGCCCCCTGCCCAGGCGCCCCAGCTCTGCTTTACACTTGTATAAATAAACACCAACAGCACTGTCATCTCCTTATCGCCCTGAGAGGCACTGATGGAAACCAGCTCCACAGGCAGATCCCAGATGATTTTTCCACAGGATGTGGCTGCAAGAAGGAGAGAGAGAATAAAAACTGTCATTTGCTGCCAACAAACACACAGCAGGGATGTGGTTTGGGAATGCTGGGCCACCCAAGCACTGCAGATCCTGGCAGATCACACCCAGGCCAGGGAAAAGCAGGAAGGGAATATCAGAGATGGTTTGAAAGGAGATATTGAGGATGGGCACAGCCCTGGCACCCTGGGGACACCCAGGGTACAGGGGACAATGTCCCAGTGCTGGCACAGGCCCACCCACAAACCATGGCGTGGTCATTAATCCAAATAAAAATATTTATTTAAATAATGGATTGGCTCAAACACTCCCACACTGATTGTTATCCCAAAGATATTGGGACAGGGTCATCCCCAGAGGGTGCTGGCACTGCCCAGATCCCCGGGGAATGGGCACAGCCCTGAGGCTGCCACAGCAGCTCCAGGAGGGGTTTGGGCAGCGCTGCCAGGGATGCCCAGGGTGGGATTTGGGGTGTGTGCAGGGCCAGGGGCTGGGCTGGGAGATCTTTGGGGTCTGTACAGCTCAGGACATTCCCTGACTGTGACTCTGTGATACCTGAGTGTCCCTGTCCCCTTCAGATGTCACTGGCACCATGCCCAAGGAGAGCCAGCCCAGCCCAGCCTGGCCTAGCGTGTCTGTGGGTTTAGGAGGGTTTAGGATTAGGGTGGGATTTGGGGTGTGTACAGGGCCAGGGGCTGGATCAATGATCCTTGTGAGTCCCTCCAGCCCAGGACATTCCCTGACTGTGACTCTGTGACACCTGAGCGCTCCCTGTCCCCTCGGGATGTCACTGGCACCGTGGCCAAGGAGAACCAGCCCAGCCCGGCCCGGTGTGTCTGTGGCAAGGAGGGTTTGTGGGGTGGCTGCTCAGAGCCCTCAGCAGCCGGGGCACTGTGGGGCTGCTCTGCTGGGAGGGAACAGCCCGGAGCTCCCGTGGGGGACGGGCAGCTGTGAGACAGGGCACAGACAGACACACAGAGCGGCTGGGGGCACAGGAGATTAAACCCCTTAAATCCACCCAGTGCCATGGCAGGGACACCTCCCATTGCACCAGGTGCTCCAGCCTGGCCTTGGGCACTGCCAGGCATCCAGGGGCAGCCACAGCTGCTCGGGGCACCTGTGCCAGGGCCTGCCCACCCTCACACGGCCCCGTCCTGCCCCGCTCCTGTTCCCTTTTCTTGTTCCCTTTTCCTTTCCCATTCCCGTTCCCATTCCCGTTCCCATTCCTTTTTCTCTTTTCCCTTTTTCTTTTTTCCCCTTTTCCGTTTCTCTTTTCTTTTTCCCTTTCCCTTTGCTCTTTTTCCTTTTCCCTTTTTCTCTTTTCCCTTCACTTTTCCCTTTTTCTTTTTCTTTTTCTTTTTCTTTTTCTTTTTCTTTTTCTTTTTCTTTTTCTTTTTCTTTTTCTTTTTCTTTTTCTTTTTCTTTCTTTTTCTTTTCTTTTCCCGCCGCCTGCCCTCCCCTCCGCCAGGGGGCGCTCGGGCCCCGCTCCCCCCCCACCCTGCGGCCGAGGCGTCCGCGTCGCTGCCTGAGCGGAAGGCGCGCGGGCGGGACGGGGCGGGGCGGGGCAGGGCGCAGGCGCGCGGCGGGCAGCCCGCGCGGCGCAGGGCCCGGGTCCTGCGTGTGGCGGCGGCGCTCGGCCCGGCCCGGCTCGGCCCGAGATGGCGACCAAGAACTTCCGCGTGAGCGACGGCGACTGGATCTGCCCCGACAAGAAGTGAGGGCACGGCCGGGAGCGGGCCGGGCAGCGGGGCAGGCAGCGGCGGTGCGGCCGGGGAGCGGGAGCGGGGCTCGGGGGGCACACGGGCCCGGTCTCACGGAGCCGGCTCTCGGTGTGGGACGGGGTCGGGGTAAATCGCGGCGCTCGGCTCGGGGTGAGCCCCCGGCGCTGGAGCGGGTTCCGGCCCCCGTTAATGCCGGCCCTCGTGCTCTGCTCCGTGCCCAGGTGTGGGAACGTGAACTTCGCCAGGAGGACGAGCTGTAACAGATGCGGCAGAGGTGAGTTCCCGGCTCACGCACACCTCTTCCCCCCGTCTCCTTCTGCCCCGTAAAACTGCTCTAAAAATTCCTCTCGAACCTCAAACTGTTCGAGAAGTTCATTTATTTGTGTTTAAAAGACTCTGCAATGTTTCCGGTGAGTTCCGGGCTGCCGTTTCAGGCGCTCTTGTGTCTCTCCCCGCAGAGAAGACGACGGAGGCCAAGATGATGAAGGCGGGGGGAACGGAGATCGGGAAGACGCTGGCCGAGAAGAGCCGGGGGCTGTTCAGCGCCAACGACTGGCAGTGCAAAACGTAGGCACCGACCCACGGCTGCTGCCTGTCCCTGGGAACTCCCTGTGCTGCCGAACAGCGGGGCTGCGGGCCACGGCCCCGGGCTGTGCTCTGGGAGCAGCGCTCCTTGGCTGCACGTTAATTAATAGAGCAGCAGAAACGGCAGCACTGCCCAGCAGAAAGGCCAGGTTTGCTAAGCTGGGACACTGCCCTGGTTTGGAGGGAATGTGGGGATGGCACTGCCACCCTCATGGCATTGGGAGGTGCTGCCTTCCCTGGCACAGGTGCCCAGAGCAGCTGTGGCTGCCCCTGGATCCCTGGCAGTGCCCGAGGCCAGGCTGGACACTGGGACAGTGGGAGGTGTCCCTGCCATGGCAGGGTGGCACTGGGTGGGCTGTGATGTCCCTTCACACCCAGACCAGCTGTGGCTCTGGGATTCTTGGATGTGGCAATTCCAGCAAGCACCTGGCCTGGCACCAGCAGCTCTTCCCCTGCAGGGCAGGGAACAGAGCTGGGAAGGGGCTGGAGCCCCAGGAGAGGCTGAGGGAGCTGGGAAAGAGCTCTTCTGTGCAGCTGTGCTCCTGCCCATTGATTTGACATCTTCCCCACGTTTGTCCAGTGCTGTCACCTTCCCCAGTGCTGTGTCCCCACCCTTGTATTCCCAGACTGAAGGGAAACCTTTTAGCCCCAGTCTGAAGGATAACATTCCCAATCCAAGGATAACCTTTTATTCTGACTGAATAAAAGGTTATCCTTGAAGGGTAAGGTTTTATTCCCATCTGAAGGATGTTTTATCCCCAGTCTGAGGGATGCTTAATCCCCAGTCTGAAAGATAAGGTTTTATTCCTATCTGAAGGATGTTTTATTCCCATCTAAAGGATGTTTAATCCCCAGTCTGAAGGGTAAGGTTTTATTCCCATCTGAAGGATGTTTAATCCCCAGTCTGAGGGATGTTTTATTCCCAGTCTGAGGGATAAGGTTTTATTCCCTCTGAAGGGTAAGGTTTTATTCCCATCTGAAGGGTAAGGTTTTATGCCCATCTGAAGGATTAGGTTTTATTCCCATCTGAAGGGTAAGGTTTTATTCCCATTTGAAGGGTAAGGTTTTATTCCCAGTCTGAGGGATCAGGTTTTATTCCCATTTGAAGGGTAAGGTTTTATTCCAGTTTGAAGGGTAAGGTTTTATGCCCATCTGAAGGGTAAGGTTTTATTCCCATCTGAAGGGTAAGGTTTTATTCCCATCTGAAGGGTAAGATTTTATTCCCATCTGAAGGGTAAGGTTTTATTTCCTCTGAAGGGTAAGGTTTTATTCCCATCTGAAGGGTAAGGTTTTATGCCCATCTGAAGGGTAAGGTTTTATTCCCTCTGAAGGGTAAGGTTTTATTCCCATCTGAAGGGTAAGGTTTTATTCCCATCTGAAGGGTAAGGTTTTATGCCCATCTGAAGGGTAAGGTTTTATGCCCATCTGAAGGGTAAGGTTTTATGCCCATCTGAAGGATTAGGTTTTACTCCCATCTGAAGGGTAAGGTTTTATTCCCATCTGAAGGGTAAGGTTTTATTCCCTCTGAAGGGTAAGGTTTTATTCCCATCTGAAGGGTAAGGTTTTATTCCCATCTGAAGGGTAAGGTTTCCGTGTCTGTGTCCCTGCAGCTGTGGCAATGTGAACTGGGCGCGGCGCTCGGAGTGTAACATGTGCAACACCCCCAAGTACGCCAAGCTGGAGGAGAGGACAGGTGAGCTGGGGGTGCCTCAGTGCTGGCACTGCTGGCAGAAGGGGCTCTGGCAATCAGAGTGGGCATTCCTTGTGTTCCCTGGACTGGCACAGTTCATACAAGGTGCAGGTTCTTGGACTCAGTGAGTTTCGGTGCTGAGGGAAGTGGTGGCTCCGAGTGGGAAATCAGCCTGAGCTGCCCCTGTGTTGGATTTTGATGTCAAGACTTTGGAAGCCATGTTTAATTAATCAGCTGAGGCCTCCCGTGGGCTGGCCACGTACAGATAAGGCTGTTATCTGCTCAGGAGGGCTGGGGCTCAGTTTCAGCTCTCCTGAGGGAACATGAGCCCAGAGGGAACTGGGGCAGGATCTCCTTACAGCTCCTGCGCTCTCCCCTGTGCACCTGGGATCAGGCAGGGAATGCACTGCAGGACTGGAGCAGGGCAGGGACTTTGGAGCACAGGGTGGAACTCAGAGGCACAGAAATAAAGGAGCCTGGAGAAAAGCACAGAACTAGTTACTCAAAAGGAAAAAAAAATTGAGTATTGTGAAAATAGTAAAGGATATTAAATAATATAATCATATTTCATATAATGATTATAATTGTAAATAATATATCCACGTATTTATTATTTAAATAAGTTACTGAAGTACTTAGTACTTAATTAAGTTGATAAATACTTTTAGTGTTCCTAATCCATTATTTTAATTGGATTTGTGAGAAACTGCATTTAATAAACGTGCATGGGAACAATTCCTGTTCCTCCTGAGATCCTGTTACATCCTTATGGCAGATTTGTGATCCCCTGAGGGTTTCCAGAGCCCCTGTGGAGGTTTCTGTGCTGCAGGCAGCTGAAGGCATTGTGTTGTTTTGCCCCTTTCTCAAGGCTATGGAGGAGGATTCAATGAGCGGGAGAACGTGGAGTACATAGAGCGGGAGGAGTCCGACGGGGAGTATGATGAGGTAAGGGAGGGCAGGGATTGCTCTGGGCACACTCTTGTTGTGTTTAAGGATATCCCATAAAATTGAAATGCAGAATGCTCACATTCCCATTCATCTCTGTGGAGGCCCATTGTCCCCAAGACAAGCATCTCTTTAAAAGTTCTGTGTTGCTAATTGATGTTCCATAGTGCTCCCCTTTCCCTTGGGGCAAGATCCTACTTAAAATTGATGATTATTTATTTTCTTATAGTAGTGTTATCAAAATTACAGTTGGCGATTTATTTTTGATTAAATCCTGTTCTAATCCTGGCACAAAATTCCTCAGTTTGGGCGCAAAAAGAAAAAGTACCGGGGGAAGCCAGTGGGCCCTGCCTCCATCCTGAAGGAAGTGGAAGATAAGGAGTCTGAGGGGGAGGATGAGGACGATGAGGATGAAGATCTCTCCAAGTATAAATTGGATGAGGTAGGATGGTTTGTTGTCTTGAAGCGGTTTTTAGTCATGATTTCAGGGCTGCCCAGAAGCAGAAGGGCTGGTCAGTGTTTTCAGCTGCCTTTAGAGCGGAACTCTGGCAGTAATGGTGCCCAGAGCTGCTGGAAGAGATGTGCACAAGCTCTGCTTTGTTCTAAATACCTGCACTCAAAAATGGGCAGTCTTAAATCATCAGTGACAAGGCTGAGATCAGAACCCAGAACTCCAAGATGTTTATTTGGAACCTGGGTGTGTGGTTACCATGTATAGCATGTGCTCTTGAGTTTTTCCTAGGCTTTTCAAACCACATCAGATTTATTTTTTATAAAATGAAATAAAATATTCTGAGGGTTTTTCCATCTTTTCTGAGCTATGTGAGTATCATTTATTGGATTTTCCACATCTTTGGGCAGCAGCCTTGCAGAGACGTGCAGATGGTGCTGTTTTACACAGCCATCACCAAACTTTGCATATGAGATCTGTCTCTGCAGAGTTGGGCTTTGCTTAGAGATTCTGAGGGTGAAAATTCATTTAAGTGGTAAAATTGTGTCTGTGTGCTCATTAACTCTATTAAATAATGGGGGGTTTGATTCAATACCAATTTTCAGTCACTCTTTACTGCTTAAAATTGTGGGGTCTCATTAAATTCCATTCAGTTTTCAAAGGCCGGGAAAGAACATGAAATAAAGTCTGAGATACGTAGAAACTGAAGGGGAGCTGAAAGCATTGCCTGAGTGTGCTGTGCTGTGCCTGTGCAGGATGAGGATGAAGATGATGCTGACCTGTCCAAGTACAACCTGGATGCCAGTGAGGAGGAGGACACCAACAAGAAGAAGAAGGCGCCGAGGCGCAGCCGCTCCAAGTCCCGCTCCTCCCACTCGCGCTCGTCCTCGCGCTCATCCTCTCACTCGAGCTCAAGGTCTAGGTCCAGGTAAACGGGTACAGGTCCAGGGTAACGCCAGGCAAAATGTCAGTATCTGACTTCCTTATTTACTTTGTTTCATTGCCTTACAGTTGTGTGATGATGTGAATAACTCTCCCTTTACAGAGGTGGTGATGCTCTGCTTGAGCTGCAGCAGGGAGGCTCTCTGGGGCTTCTTTAGTGATTTAAGTTGATATTTAGTGAAATCCTTCAGAGAAATGGAATAATGTAATTTATTTTCAGGTTTTCAGGCTCGTTGGCCATGTGTGGTTCTCTTGTTGGACAGAGGGGGGCACTGCTGGAGTGGGAAGAGGTGGCAGAAGAGGCAGTGACAGTGCAGCCCAGGCAGATTCAGGGAAAGGACACAGTGGGAATATCCTGGGAATAAAGACAAGAAACTTGAACTTGAGTTAATGACAAGTAACAAAGTTTTAAATGCAATGGCGATGTTGTCAGAACCTTCCTATCCCTGGAACTGTTCAAGGCCAGGCTGGACAGAATTGAGATGAGCTTTAAGGTCCCTCCCAACACAAAGCACTCTGGAATTCTCTAATAACACTGAAGGTTTATAGGGGACCTCACAAAGGTCTGCTGGGCAGGCTTAAGCTCTCTCATTGCTATTTAAATTCGGTAATAAATGAACAGTTCAGTCAGTGCTTTGAAATTGGGTGATGTCAATATTGGAGCTTTTGAGCTGCCTTACAGCTCATGCAAGGAGGATCCTCATTATTCAGAACAAGCTCCCAGGGTCATTTATTAAATTCACATCTGTAAAGTTCAAGTTTCTTCTAATCTTCCCAGCTTCATCATTGCCCCTCTGTGCTCTCAGTGCTGTCACTGCCCAAATTCTGCAGCCCCAGCCTCTGGCTTGGCTTCTCCCCATCACTGTTGACTCTTGCTCCTGCTGCCTCTTCTGTTCCTCAGCCTCCCCTGCTTCCCACTGCTCAGAGCAGTGTGAGTGCAGTGCTTGGCTGGGAGGCTCCAAGGACACTCTACAACCTCACCTGCCCATAACTTTGGTCATTAATTCACAAATATTAACAGTGAAGTAGAAAGTAACATGTCCTGAGATTTCAACTTCCTCTTGAACTTTTTGCTTTTAGCTACAGATAATTAGAAATATCAGTTGCCATTTGTGGATGCCTTTTTTGTGGTTTTTGAAAAGGTTTAAATGCAATTTCCTAGCTAGGAAATGTTCATACTACTGTGTCCTGCGCAGTAAAATGAGAAATCTGTGGTAACAGTATAAACTCAGAGGCTGACAGCAAGTAGAATATATTTTACCTGAAAATGTTATTAGAATTTGTTTTCAATGCTTTTGTTTCCAGTGGTTGCTGGAGTGTGCTCTCATTGTTAAATTCCTCTTGTGGTTTGTGCTTTAGAGAAAATCCATCAGTGAAAAACTGGGAAATAATTGTGGCCAGTTGCAAGTTGTGTTGGATATGGCAGTATTTTAGCCCCAAATTAACCACTTAATTTATAATGCAGGGGAAAATCTTTATGAAAATTCGAAGGTGGTTACAAAGTGCTTGTGAGAACTGGCTGGGGGAAATTGAACTGCCCAATCCTAATGCTCTCATCTGCTCTGCCTCTGAAGGAAACTGATGGGTTTCCAGTTAAGGCACAAATTAAAACATTGATTTCATTAAATAATGAACAGATAGGAAGTTATTTCTTTTTGCCAGATAACTGCAATCCTGTTTAATTGTTGTGCTTTGTTTTAGGAGCCATAATCTAAAGCTGCCTTTGTAATGTTTTTAATGCCGTGTAGAAGTGTCTGGTTTTAAGTGTGTTGTGGTGATGCTGGGGGCAGGAGGGGATTGGCATTTTCAGACTCAGACTGTGTTGCTGCCTCGTGTCTGCTGCTCTCAGGAGCAGTAACTCTGCTAAATGCAAGTCAGACACTGGAAAAAGATCTCCCGTGTTGTTGCAGGTCCCATTCCAGGAGTTCTTCCAGCTCCAGATCGAGATCCCGCTCCAGCTCCAGGGAACAGTCGCGGTCCCGTGGGTCCAAATCCAGGTGAATGAGGTACCGGCCTGTCCCTGCACAGACACAGGGCGCAGGCTGCAGCTGCTCTGGCCCCACCGTGAGGCTGTGCTGCTCAGACAAACATTAACTGCTTTTTGTCTTGGAAGTCAGCCCTGCTGGGTCTCTGCACCGGGTGTTGCCACCACAGCTGAGTTCACTGAGGAGCAGAGGCTTTGGTGCGAGAGGTTAAGTCTGGCCTAAGCCGGACGAGCGGACGCCACCGAGCTGCAGTGGAGGAAGAAGGATTTCAGTGCATGGTTCCCTGCTGCAGGCATTTGGGTGCCTTTCCTGTTTCCACTGGGGCTGCTTGAGCTGGAGGAGCGTTAGAAATGCCACTGTCCTTCTGGTTTTGTGTTCAGTGAGAATTCTGCACCTTCCATGAGACGGGGCAGCCATTCCTGTATAAACCTGGGGTATCATAGGAACCTGTTGGTAGGAAATGGTGGGAGAGGCTAAGAGCAGTCAGAGTGATTTGTGTAGAGCACCACTGAGCTGGGCACAGGAACAAAAGCGTGTTTGAGGTGTCCTTGCACAGGCATTCCATTGGCAGAACATTGCCTCTCTGATGGAATGAAGGGCTGTCCCTTCTCCATGCATGCAGAGAGTCCCAAAATTCTAAATGAGGTTGGGAAGGACAATCACAAATGGTGCAATCACCTCTTGGGGGCAGGGACGTGCTGTGGATTATCCCATGAGGGTCAGCACAGGGTGGAATCCATGCTTTTGGGAAGAGGAAAGGTGTCCCTGTGCCCCACCAGTGGGGTACTGTGTTCCAAGAGATGCTTTTATATATTCTGGCTCTATTCTGAAAGGTTTTTTGTAGTGTTTTGGTTGAGGAAGGTTTTAGTCTCTTCACAAATGTAGTTTGAGATCTGTAAATATAACAGCTGGATTTGTTACTGTTTGGTCAGATGAACATGCGGTGTGAAATGTCCACTAGGATAAAGTGAACCATGGTAAATCAGCTTTAGATCTCTGGTTTCCAGGTTATTCTGATGTGTGAATTTACCTGCTGAGGAAGGTCCTTACAGAGGCACTTCCCAGCAGTTGCCAGTGCTTTTTTCCCAAAATGGCTCATTTTGGTGAAGGCTGGGGAGAGCTTTCCAAACCATTGGTGGTCCATTTACCAGGAAACACTACTTAGCAGAATTTCTTAGGCAAGCTGCCCTGGCAGTAGCAGTGTTCTTGGCAGAGTAAGTATGGAAGCCTCTCATGTTTATTTTCCATACCCTTGGAGAAAATAGAGTAGTGAATGTTGATGAAAACTGTCTCTGCTTGTTCTGTCTTTGTGCCTTCTCCATGGTCCCAGAATTAAATATGGTTTATTTCTCAATCAATAAAGATCCAGCTCCAGGTCCTACAGGGGGTCTTCCACCCCAAGGAAAAGATCTGGCTCCAGCTCTCGCTCCTCGTCTTCCCCCGAGAGAGGCAAGAAGCGAAGCCGCTCTAGATCCTCTTCCTCTGGTGATCGCAAAAAAAGGCGCTCGAGATCACGGTCACCCGAAAGGTTTGGGTTTATGTAGAATAAGAATGGCTGTATTGACATGTGTGATGGTTTATTGTAGTTATCCAAGGACTGAGGTTCACTGGGAAGCTATTGAATCCGAGCAGTTACTCTCATAGTAAAAGTAGTTTCCTCACTTGCCCTACTCTTACTTTTGTTCACCGCTTTGTAATTGCTTTTTTTAATAATTTCCCCCCCCCTTCCCCCCATGAAAGCCCTCCTGGTAGGAGCATGTTCTGTATAAAGACCTGGCTCACCCTTCTTTCAGTGTGTGACAGTGTTAATGTGTTCATTAATGAATTATTTTCTTAAATACTGCATTGAAATAGAAACTGTATTCTACTCTCAGCATTAAACTTAGACTTTTAGTGTTAAATTAGATGCTTAAAGTTACTTGTATATTCTTGTAAGGCCCCCATGAGATATACTTGGCTTCCAGCTATGGTAGGATGCTGCTCAGAGTGGGTGCCAGGATGAATCTGAGCTCATTTCTGTGCATGCTTTCTCCATTTGTATCTTGCAGACGCCGCAGATCTTCCTCCGGATCCTCCCATTCTGGTTCCCGTACGAGTTCTAAAAAGAAATAATGTGTAAAAGCTCACACTTACAAAAACCCACCAAAATTCCAGTCAGTGCATGAGACATTTTTAAGAAGTTGGTGTCTTACTTGGTCAGAAGTGCTCAATCTGCTAGTAGAGGTGCATGTCTGTCCTGGCTTTCTGGCAAACTGCAGCTTTGTTCATCCATCACCCAAACCCGCAGTAGCATTTTAAGCCATAAACTCCCCGGCACAGGGGGAAGTTCTGTGGTGTGGGGGGGTTTTGTTATTTTTCAAGATCAGTTCCTCCATTGCTGGCTCCCTCAGCTGGAGGAGCAGGTTGGGAATGCCCTGGCACAGCTCTTTGTGCGAGGAGAAGCCGTGAGTTTTGCAGAGCAGGATGGAGCTCCCGTGGGACCACAGCAGGGGCAGGGCTGGGGGACCTGGGCCAGCAGTGGGGCCTCGGGCTGAGCAGTTTTTGTTTTGCCACGTAGCAGTGCCAGTGCAGATGGACACCCCTCTCTAGCAGCTCAAACCCCTGGTCCATCATGATTCCAGAGGGAATTAGCCTCATTCCTGGCGAGGGAGGACGTTTGCAGCCAGCACAGTGTTGTGGCTGTGGTGGCTTCCAGAGCCCGGACTCCGGGATCCCTCCTTCCAAACGGAGCGGTTGGGATCTGCTCTTGGGCTGGAGGAGTGTGGAACTGGCTCCTTGGAATCAAGGGAAGCTTCTGCAGGCCGCCTGTAAAATTTCCTTTGGGGCTGACTAAAATTTTCAAGGTATCTTAATTTTATTTTTCTTTAAAATTGAGAATTAATAAACTGTGTAGAAAGTTCTGGCATCTTCAACGTCTTCTTCATCGATCATTCTTTTTCCCTTCAACATAATTTATGGCTTAAAATGCTTTATGGAATCCATTTGAGTACAAAACTTGGTCTCTCTTGAGCTCCGTTTGGTTAAGAAAGGTTTAAGTTTCTTCAGTGCCATCACAAGGTAAGTATGGTAAGGAAAACTCTTCTTCTTAAGCAAGCAAAGAGCAATATACCTTCATTTATTTCAGTAATAAAACTGCCAGATTTGCTGCTTGTTTTGATAAACTGCACAGAAACAAACGGAGCAAAATCGAAAAACTCCATTCTGCTTTATTTTTCTCTTTTTTTCCTTTTTTTTGAGCCATGTCTTTTGGACTGGTGTAGAAGCAAAATGTTTTTGGTGTAGAGGTATTTTGATAAATCTCTTTGCAGAAAAAATGCAGTTCCTTCCTTAATGCTTTCTTTTCTCTCTAATTTCCATGCTAAATGTGTGTAGGTTGCACAAGAGCAGGTTAGTCTGTAACTGTGCCTCTGACTTCAACGTCCAACTAAACTGTAAAACCAGATCAAGTAGACGCTCTGTTGTTAGCCTTGGGTTTTCTTGTGCTTTGTATTCCAATTGTTGCTGTACTTAACAGATGGGAGGTTTTAAAGTTAGCAACTGATAGGCCACAGGCAAAGGAGGAGGAGGATGGTTCATTTGGCTTAGAGAACGTGTAAGGCAAAATGATGCTGTAGACAAGTGTAAATAAAACCTGTGAGTCAGCCGTGCTCGAGTGCTTTGTCTTGGGGCCACTCAGACTTATCTGTCACCTTCACTGACCCTGATCCCTGTCACCTCC
Source organism: Melospiza melodia melodia (assembly GCF_035770615.1). Lineage (NCBI taxonomy): Eukaryota > Metazoa > Chordata > Aves > Passeriformes > Passerellidae > Melospiza > Melospiza melodia. The sequence goes on along the minus strand of NC_086204.1, from coordinate 31,062,249 downwards.
ACCTACCCTGGTTCCCTGTCACCTGCCCTGACCCTGTGAGTCAGCTTACCTGGCCCATGGCTCCCATACATTGACAGTGTTGCAATCCTTTAACTCTTAAAAACAAGTTTTAATTTCGACAGCAAAAGACTTAAAAAACTTCCAGGTGTTTTCAGAGAAGCATGGAATATCTTGGGCTGGATGAGACCCACAGGGATCGTTGACCCAGACCCCCAACAATCCCACCCTGGGCATCCCTGGCAGCATCCAAACTGTCCTGGAGCTCTGGTAGCGTCGGGGCCCGTGCCCTGGGGAGCCTGGGCACTGCCCAGCACCCTCTGGGGAAAGAACCATTCCCAAAATCCACCCTGAGCTGCCCTGGCCCAGCCTGAGGCCGTTCCCTCTGCTCCTGTCCCTGGAGCACAGCCCGACCCCCCCGGCTGTGCCCTCCTGTCAGGAGCTGTGCAGAGCCACAAGGGCCCCTGAGCCTCCTTTGCTCCCGGCTGAGCCCCTGCCCAGCTCCTCAGGGATTCTGCAGCCCCTGCCCAGCTCCCTCAGGGATTCTGCAGCCCCTTCCCAGCTCCCTCAGGGATTCTGCAGCCCCTGCCCAGCTCCCTCAGGGATTCTGCAGCCCCTTCCCAGCTCCTCAGGGATTCTGCAGCCCCATCCCAGCTCCGTTCCCTGCCCAGCCCGGTTTCCGCTCCCTTCCCACGGGCTCTGCCCGCTCTCGCTCCCGCTCCTCCCCGGGGCGGGTCCCGCCCGTCCCTCCCTCACATAAAGCGGCGGCGGGGCGCTGCCGGCTCCGTGCCCGCTCCGTGGTCGCTGCGCGCGGGCTCTGCCGGCTCCGTGCCCGCTCCGTGCCCGCTCCATGCGGGCTCTGCCGGCTCCGGGATGAGCCCGTGGCAGCAGCGCCCGCCCAACGGCAGCGCGGCCGGCGGGCCGGGCCCGCGGGGCAACGGCACGGGCCGGGCGGAGCGCGGCAGCGCCGTGTCCGTGGCCATCCCGCTGACCATGATGCTGACGGGCGTCGCGGGCAACGCGCTGGCCATGCTGCTCGTGTCCCGCAGCTACCGCGCCAAGGGCAGCCGCAGGAAGCGCTCCTTCCTGCTGTGCATCGGCTCCCTGGCGCTCACCGACATGCTGGGCCAGCTGCTCACCAGCCCCGTCGTCATCTCCGTGTACCTGTCTGGCCGGCCCTGGGCGGCCATGGACCCCTCGGGCCGCCTCTGCGACTTCTTCGGCTTCAGCATGACGGTGTTCGGGCTGTGCCCGCTGCTGATCGCCAGCGCCATGGCCGTGGAGCGGGCGCTGGCCATCCGCGCCCCGCACTGGTACGCCAGCCACATGAGCCCGCGGGCCACCGAGCGCGGCCTGGCCGCCATCTGGGCCGCCGGCGTGGCCTTCGCGCTGCTGCCGCTGGCCGGGCTGGGCCGCTACGCGCTGCAGTGGCCCGGCACCTGGTGCTTCATCAGCACGGCCGGCGGCAGCGCCTTCGCCGCCGCCTTCGCCGCGCTGGGGCTGCTGTCCCTCGTGGTGACCGGCGCCTGCAACCTGGCCACCATCGAGGCGCTGGTGTCGCGCTGCCGAGCCAAGGCCGGCGCGCCTCAGCCCGGCTCGCGCTGGGGCCGCATCGCCACCGAGACGCTGCTGCAGCTGCTGGGCATCATGTGCGTGCTCTCGGCCTGCTGGGCACCGCTGCTGGTAGGTGAGCCCCTACCCGGGCTGCCCTCCGCGCCCTCGGGGGCGGGAGCGGCGGGGCCGGCACGGGGAGGCTCCGGGGACATCCATGGACTGCGGGCACAGGGGTGGGGATCAGGGTGCGGAGCGTGGGACGGCTGTAGGAGAGGAGCTGGGAGAGGCCCCAGAGGAGGACATCCATGGACAGCCCCTAGGGAGGACAGCAGGGACAGGGACAGGGGTGCAGAGCATGGGACAAGTGTAGGAGAGGAGCTGCGAGAGGCCCCAGAGGAGAGTCCAGTGCAGGCAAACCAGCTGCAGCAACCGGAGACAAAAGGAGAAGAACAAGGTTCTTGTGCAGAGAGAAAAGGGGGATGTGGCAGAGGCTCTGGGAGCAGGACGCTGCAGCCGGATAGGATTTAGGGTTTTTGTTTGCTCCCACCTTGCAGCCAAACTTCTGGCAGTGTTTTATGAGAAAACGCACAAGCCGTGACTTGTGAGTGCCTTGTGGCTGGCAGCCCGCTGTGTTTGATTTACAGCAGCCTTCAGGGCTTGTCCGGCCTGCTCTTTAAGGAACATTGCATTGCTTTCCACTATTTTATTATTCCTTCCTTCAGAACCCCTCCTCGTGATGCAGGAGTGGGGGAGGCAGAATGCACATCTCTGCTGAGTGGGACCAGGGCACACCTGGGGGCTGGAATCCCAAAAGCCTGGGTTATTCTGTCAAGGACTAGTAGGATTTTAGGAGAATTTGTTCTCGGGCTCTCTGAGCACAATGGGCTGAAGCTGGTTGAGGAAATGCTGAGGTTATGTGAAAGGTTCTTTCTGCCTGGAGAAGGAGTTTTCTTCATGTCCTGTCACCCCTGAGGGTTCCACCAGCCTTGCAGCATGAGAGGAGAGCCCTGAGGTGGGGGAGGCATTTCCTCCTCCCTCATAACCAGGTAAACCAGTGAGGAAGCATGGATTCCGCTTGGTGGTTTGGTGCCCTGGGCATTTCTGTGGTTTCAGAGGCAGGAGTGAAGCCACAGGCACGAAGGGTTTCAGCAGCACTTCCCTTCCCTCTGCGGCAGCAGCAACACTTGGAGGTGCGGAACTTCTTCTGTGGAGTTCTCACAATCCAGACTCATGTTTGCGGGGGTATTTTTACAAATACACCTCCATTTTTATACATAAAACTCCGTTTACGTGCTCCCCAGCTTGTTCTGTACACCCCTGAGGTGCAGGTCAGGAATTAGAGACCAGACTTTTGGAGAAGTGGCCACAGAGAATGCAAACGCCTTTTCAGTGAAAGCCAGCTTGTAGCAATCATTTAACCCGTAGCTGCAGCACTCAGCAGTTGTAAGAAACAGCTGAAATGGAAATCTGGCACTTTGCAGAGGAGGTTTTTTTGTTTCTGTGTTTTTTTAAAGACATCTGAGTTTTGTAACCGAGAACTAATGGATCCTGGCAGCTGCTGCTGCGAGGTAAACAGCGTCCTCGCCACACACGGTATTTTTAGAGCTGATCTGTTGATGGAAACGACAAAATCAAATGTGATTTAGGGGCAGAAGGAAAGCTCTGACATGTGGCTGTGCTCTGGAGGGCTCTTGCAGTGTCCTGCACGTCTGGCTCTCTGCTGCCTTGGGAAGGAGGAAGGAGAGCAGGCAGAGCAGGAATTGTTCCCTTTTTCCAAGGGAGCACCTGGGAGAGCACCCCACTCCAGGGTGGCGTTGCTGGTTCCCAGTTCACACTGAGCTGTTTGCTTTGGAGCCTGCACTGACGGGACTCAGGGCATGGCTTCCCAGAGGGCAGGGTTAGAGTCAGAGGGGATGTTGGAAGGAATTCCTGGCACAGGGTGTCCACAGCAGCTGTGGCTGCCCTGGATCCCTGGCCAGGCTGGACATCGGGCTGGGAGCAGCCTGGGACAGTGGGAGGTGTCCCTGCCATGGCACTGGCAGGGATTTAAGGTCCCTCCTTTCCCAAACCAGTCTGGGATTCTGGAATAGCCCCTGAGCTGGCGGGAAGCAGACAAATGACCCCGAGGTGAAATGGAGCAAGCTGGATTTCACAGAAACGCCGCTGCAGCACAACCTGGAATTATAATAATAATAATAATAATAATTTTGGAGTTCCAGCTACAAAATTATTTCTTCCCAGAGTTGTTCCCGAGTTATTTAAAGCTAAAATGCTCAGAAGTTCTGCTGCTCTTCCTGTTAAAATACTTCTGCTCCTTATCCCTCCTGGCAGACAGAAATTACAGACGTATAAAACCACACTCATGATAATGGTAAAGTTTTGGCTGCTCTTGTTGAATAAATCCAATCATCAGCATTTTGAGCCAGATTTTTAATGGCATGAATTATGTTGACTATTCCACCTGATGTTGTTCCTCTGCCTTGTGCAGGCTTTTAATCCATTTAGAAGACCAATACAGGCCATGATAAACAACCTCTAATGATATCAAACAAACAAAATTTCCAGTAGAGCAGCTGTTGGCCCAACAACTACTCCAATAAAGGGATATTACGTAATAAAACCAGAAAAGAGCAGCAGTGTTGTGCTTGGGAACTGTATTTTTATTAGCCTGGTGGTTTTGGAGCTCCATCGGAAAAAGAGAGGGCACAGTCTGGACAGGGCCAGTGTGTGAGGAGCCAGGGAAGTGGTCAGGTTCAGGCGGTGTGGGTCTGGTGCTCCAGTGGCTCCCAATGAGCTCTGGGTCTGTGTCCATGTTTGTACAAAGCTCTGCATCCCTGTTTTCACAGGGCTCTATCCGTGGCCACTTCGGTCAATGAAATGTCGTGGGTAGAATCCTCAGCTGCTTCTGTTTAAAGAAACAAAAACAATCCCGTGCTGTCCACGCTGCCCTGCCCTCCAGACTCAGCCCAGGCTTTCCAAGGTCAACACATGGTTATTGATCTGGCCCCCAGAATATCTCTTTGAGTGGAAAAATCCTCCCTGGAGCCTCGGCTCCTGGTCACCGCGGCTCCGGCTGTCCCTGCTGCGGGGACAGCAGCAGCCCAGCTGGGACCTTTGTGGTGACACAGCTCTGAGGAGCCTTCCTGTGGCAGTGCAGGTCGCCTCTTTCCAGGGGCTGGCAGTGATTCCCAGCGGGTCTGCTCCCTCGGGCTGTTCCCAGCAGTTCTGGGGCTGGCTGCTGGTTTGGCTGGGGCTGGAAGGGCTGGGGCTGCTGGGCAGGGCTGGGGCTGCATCCATTGCCCTGGCACTGGGAGCACACACAGCAGGATGGACAGACAGCCCCACTGGGAGCACACACAGCAGGATGGACAGATGGACAGACAGCCCCACTGGGAGCACACACAGGAGGATGGACACACAGCCCCACTGGGAGCACACACAGCAGGATGGACAGATGGACAGACAGCCCCACTGGGAGCACACACAGGAGGATGGACACACAGCCCCACTGGGAGCACACACAGCACAATGGGCAGCCCTGTTCCGCAGGGACCCCAGGCAGCAGGCTCAGACAGCTGGGGCCTCCAGGTCATGTCCAGGAAAGATTTGTGAGCGGATAAAGGACCCATTCAGGAAAACCAGGTGTTCAGGAGCCCTCCCACAGAATCCCATACAGGCTGGAGTTGGGAGAGACCTTAAGCTCATGCAGTTCCACGGGCAGGGACACCTTCCTCCATCCCCAGCTGCCTCAATCCCTGTCTGGGACACTTAAGGGAATGCAGGGCAGCCCCAGGCTCTCTGTGGTGGCACACAGCCCTGACCCTGTCCCCCTGCAGGTGACCATGCTGCAGATGGTGTCGGAGCCCTGTCAGGGACATTGCAGGGATGCAGGGCAGCCCCAGGCTCTCTGTGGTGGCACACAGCCCTCACCATGTCCCCTCACTGTCCCCCTGCAGGTGACCATGCTGCGGATGGTGTCGGAGCCCTGTCTGGGACACTGCAGGGATGCAGGGCAACCCCAGGCTCTCTGTGGTGGCACACAGCCCTCACCATGTCCCATTCCCCTGTCCCCCCTGCAAGTGACCATGCTGCGGATGGTGTCGGAGCCTTGTCAGGGACACTGCAGGGCAGCCCCAGGCTCTCTGTGGTGGCACACAGCCCTGGCCCTGTCCCCTCCCTGTCCCCCTGCAGGTGACCATGCTGCGGATGGTGTCGGAGCCCTGTCAGGGACACTGCAGGGGGAGCCCCAGGCTCTCTGTGGTGGCACACAGCCCTGACCCTGTCCCCTCGCTGTCCCCCTGCAGGTGACCATGCTGCAGATGGTGTCGGAGCCCCCGGCCGGGCCGTGCCGGGGCTGGCAGCGCTGGGAGCCGCGCAGGGAGTGCAACCTGCCGCTGACGGCCGTGCGCCTGGCCTCGCTCAACCAGATCCTGGACCCCTGGGTGTACCTGCTGCTGCGCCGCATCCTGCTGCGCAAGTGCCGCCAGGCCGCCAGCGCCGTGTCACACTGCCCCAACGGCGCCGAGTGCAGGGACAGCCACACGGACAGGGCCCTCACCCTGTCCCGCGACACCCGCCGCACCGCCGCCTGACGGGTGCTCACAACGGCCTGGGGACACCACTGCGGCCTGGGGACACCACAGCGGCCTGGGGGACATCCCACTGCGGCCTGGGGGACATCCCACAGCGGCCTGGGGACACCACTGCGGCCTGGGGGACATCCCACAATGGCCTGGGTGACAGTGCACTGCAGCCTGGGGACACCACTGCGGCCTGCGGGACATCCCACTGCGGCCTGGGGACACCACTGCGGCCTGGGGACACTACAGTGGCCTGGGGACACCACTGCGGCCTGGGGGACATCCCACAGCGGCCTGGGGACACCACTGCGGCCTGGGGACACCACAGCGGCCTGGGGGACATCCCACAATGGCCTGGGTGACAGTGCACTGCAGCCTGGGGGACATCCCACAGCGGCCTGATGAATGCTGCACAATGGCCTGGGGACACCACAGCGGCCTAGGGGACATTGCAGTGGCCTGGGGGACATCCCACAATTGCCTGGGGACACCACAGTGGCCTGGGGGACACTACAGTGGCTCTGCAGTGGCCTAAGGGACACTGCACCGTGGCCTGAGGGACATCCCACAATGGCTTGAAGGGACACTCCACTGCAGCCTGAGGGAACATTCCCACAATGGCCTGAGGGACACTGCACAGCAGCCTGGGGGACACTCCATAATGACCTGAGGGACATCCCACAATGGCCTGGGAGGACATCTCACTGTGGCCTGAGGAAAATGTGCTGAGGGGACATTCCCACAGCTCCAGGATCCGCAGCTGCCTGGAAACCCTCCTGGGAATCTGCTCCATGCTGGCACCCCATCATGGTGTCGCTGCTTGGACCCAGAGTGCCAAATTCTTCCTGCAGGGTGCCAAAAGTGCTGGGATACAGCAGGACAGGACACTCCCTCTGTGGTCACTGGTGGCTGAGCTGCACAACGGGATGGGGACATCCCATGGTCCCTGCAGAACGAGATAAGGACATTCCACAGTCACTGCAGACAGCATGAGGACATCCCACGGTCACTGCCACTCCTGGCTGAGCTGCAGAATGGGATGAGGACATTCCCTGGTCACTGCAGACAGGATGAGGATATTCCATGGCCACTGCCACTCGCAGCTGAGATGCACAGTGGGAAGTCTTGTGGGCCTGAAGAAGAGCCTGAGGGGACTTCTCTTGCTTTAAGGTGGAAAAAATTTCTTTCCTGACAACCAACAGATTCTAGAGATGGAATTACTGAGGGGACTCACTCCTGAGAATGTTTAACACTGACATCTTCAGAGAGTCCTTCCTCCTCCTTTCTGGAGGGGCAAAAGGAGACAGGGAGAAAAACCACAAGGAATAAGGAAAAAAAAATGAAATTTGATTGGATTTCAGTGTCTTAAAGCTGAGCAGGGGTGGTGGCAGTGATGGAACACCCATGCCTTCCAGGAACTGAAGGCAGCACGAGTCTCCTGAGTCACAGACGTGTCCTGATAAACTCTCGCCCGTCCCTGTGGCAGCTGAGAGAGCTTGAGGAGGATTAGCAAGGGGCAAGGGGAGAAACCCCAGATACATCCCTGTGGAATGCCCAGACAGGCTGGCATTGCTGGAATTGCTGCTTGCACAGCACCCTCAGAGCTGCTGGGGCAGAGGGAGAGGGGCTGGAGCAGGCACTGCTGCTCATTCCCCTGGATCAGTGGCAGGGGCACCAGCAGCACAAAGCTGTGTGAGGAATGGGGATGGCACTGTGATCCTGCAGTGCCCCACAGAGTGCCCAGAACAGCACCCAAAGAGTTCAGCTCCTCCAGAAACACAAATGTGGCAGCTCAGGCAGGTTTTAAACTGCGGCACACTGGAAGCAGGGGGTGGGAGTGTGTGAATTTGTCAGGTCTTTTCCCAAAGAAACTTCCATGGTTTAGTTACAAACTCAGTTCCAATCCATTTGTGCCACATCTGAAGATTTTTTAAAAAAAAAAAAGCTGTGTCTTAATGCATTTTCTTCACCCTTTTGGAGCTGACAGCCTCCCATGTCTCCTGTTTTGTGGCCTTTGGGGTGAAGTTAAATGCAAATACAATAAAATACAGCTGATATTCCATGTGCCAGGCACTGTGGAATTCAGGGGTCTTACAGGCAAATGAAGTCCTGAATCTGTGAGGAATTTCTTGCACAAAACTTTATTTTACTCTATTTAATTTGTTTATAAAAGTAACTCCTCAGTGAAGAATCTGTGCCATCATCTTTGTTCTGCATTGTCCGATTCCTGTCCACATAAATCTGATTTTATCCAGGTGATGTCTGAGTCCAGCCTAAAAGCCAAGGTTTAGCTTTAATTGAAGACCCAGCCTAAAACTAATGGATTAAATCTTTTTTTTTAGTTAGAGTTGCTGGACCCTCCTCTGTGCTGAGCTGCTCCTGGGTGTAACAACTACAGGTTCATCTGTGCTTCAGCTACTGGGTGGTGCTTTAAGGGAAAATCCGGGTTCTTTCTGCTTTAAAAAGCGCCTTGCTGGAGTCAGACTGCCTCGTTGGAACGCTTAGGGGCTGGAAAAAGCCCGTGGTGTGCCGAGGATCCCTTTTGTTCCCTCTGTGTACTTTTCCTTTGGGAAAGAGCTCAGCAGAGGCGCTCACTTGTGAAATATGTCGGGATGACCTCGGGCGCCTGCTTCAGCACTGGCCAGCACATTCCTGGCTCCCAGATTGTCTGGGATCAGGCTGGGATGGAGGGGAGCTCTGGGAGGGAGAGGCAATCCACCCCTGTGCTCTGCTCCCTTATAGGAGGAGCAGGCTGCTGTGTCTCTGAGCACCACGGATCCCTCGTGGAAAACCAGGAATGTCACCTTGGGAAGGGTTCTCCGACAGGCTGAGGGCTGCTGGTGCTTAATATGGGCTGGAGTGCTTTCACCCCAGTTCCCATCAAACAGTGCCTTTGTCGTGAATATTCGGTGTTTGGGGTGGGCACTTCTGTCCCTCCCTGCTGGGGTAAAGGGAAGGAAGCTGCTTCATCAAAATGGGAAGGGATGGGAGCTTTGTCCAGGTGGGAAGGGACGGGAGTTTCCCATTTGTTTCCAGGAGGGGAGGAGTGGGAGCCGAGCCCTCCAGGCTGGGCTCTGTCAGGGGCTGCCCTTCCTGGGGCTGATCCAAGGAGCTGAGGTGCCCCTGGGAGCTCCCATTCCACGGCTGTGGCACGGGCAGCTGTGTTTCTGGCGTGTCTCTTTAACCAGCCTTTGCAGCCTGCTCCCTCTGTGTTGTCCCTCCACTCGAGGCACTTTGGGAGCTGCAGGTACAGAGGATGCACCTGGGGATGATGGAGTGCCTGCAAGCCACCTGTGTGTGTCCCCAGGTGAGACCAGGAGAGAATAAAACCAGAGTGACCCTGGTGTGTGCTGGTTTCTGCAGCAGCTGCTGGGTGGGGCCAGAGCAGATTTTATCTGCCCAGTGATCCAGGAACTGCCTGTGGCAGCTGCTCTGCTGGGAATTCCAGCCAGGGATCCATGGGGAGCACAGCACCTGCACCCCAAACCAGCCAGGGATCCATGGGGAGCACAGCACCTGCACCCCAAACCCAAACCAGCCAGGGATCCATGGGGAGCACAGCACCTGCACCTCAAACCAGCCAGGGATCCATGGGGAGCACAGCACCTGCACCCCAAACCCAAACCAGCCAGGGATCCATGGGGAGCACAGCACCTGCACCTGCACCCCAAACCAGCCAGGGATCCATGGGGAGCACAGCACCTGCACCCCAAACCAGCCAGGGATCCATGGGGAGCACAGGACCTGCACCCCAAACCCAAACCAGCCAGGGATCCATGGGGAGCACAGCACCTGCACCCCAAACCCAAACCCAGCTGAGGCTCTGCAGTATCCCAGCCGAGGAGAATCATCTGCAGCCCCCCTGCCAATGCTGTTCCCATGTTTTTATCCCTTTTTTCCTATTATTTTACTGGTTTTTTGCATTTTGGAATTTAACAGGAAGTTTTTGAGCTCCTTGGGCAGGTTGACACAGGGGAGCAGCCCTGGGATGGGCACCCCAGGCCAGCCCAGCCCAGCAGAATGGGAAATCCCTGACTGCCACGGGGTCTGAACTAACACAGGAGTCCCAGGCAGGCAAATCCCAGAATCCCTGAGGCTGGAAAAGCCCTCCCAAACCACTGAGTCCAACCTGTGAGCAATGCCCTGCTTGTCACCAGAGCACTGAGTGCCACATCCAGGCCTTCCTGGGACACCTCTGGGGATGGGGACTCTGCAAAATCCCAAATTACATTTCCCAGGTGATGGCAGGAACACCTCAGAGCCAGCTCCAGCCCGCACTGAACAGCTGGGTTTGGGTTTCCCTTTATCAGTTTGATCTCAGTTTTTAAAAAAATCAAACATAAGGTTGTTTGAACCCTGTCAGAACCCGGGTTTGAAAATGAGCAGAGCACAGGGGAGCTGTGAGGGCAGAGCCAGAGCTGGGAGCACAAAAGGCAGATCTCTCTGATCTTCAGCAGCAGGAAGAGCCTGATCTGATGGGTTTGGTTGCCCAGAGACAGCAGAGAGCTCCCCAGAATTGTGTTAATTGTGCTGCCAGGACAAAGAGCTGCTTCAAGATGCACCCGGCTCTGCCCAGGGTTACAGGAGCCTTGCAGGGATCCCACAGCATCCCAGGCTGGGCTGGGCTGGGAGGGAGCTCAAATCCCAGCCAGTGCCACCCTGCCATGGCAGGGACACCTCCCACTGTCCCCAGTGTCCAGCCTGGCCTTGGGCACTGCAGGGATCCAGGGGCAGCCACAGCACATCTGGGAATTCTATTGCAGGGCCTCAAACCCTCACAAGGAGGGATTCCTCCCCATCTCCCACCCATCCCTGTGCTTTCCAGGATCACACCCTGCTCCAGGTCCTTCATGGAGTTCCCACCCCCGCAGTCCCTTTTCTGGCACATTTCCCAGCCTTGCTGAGGGCTGCAGGGCTGGCCAGGTGTGCCCAGGCTGGGCCCTGCAGCTCCTCAGGGCTTTCTGGGGAGCAGCTCCACAGCTCAGGCTCTGCAGGCTCCTGTGGGCACCATAAACTGCAGCTTTTCCCTGCACAGCCTGGCTTACAAATTAACTCTGCTGCTGCTGCTGCTGCACAGCTCGGCTGCCCCGGGCAGAAGGAAGCGTGGGCAGTGCCTGGGCTGTGCCTGGGCAGCACCTGGGCATCACCTCGACAGCACCTGGGCAGCGCTGGGAGGGTCTGTGCTGCTCCTGCTGCTGCAGCTCCAACCCAGCCCTGCATCCCAAGGACTTGCCCTGCTCTCCGTGGGCAGTTCTGCCCTTCCCAGCCCTGCTGCCATCCCCAGGGAGCCCTGGGGTGTCCCCTGGGTGTCCCCCTGGATGTCCCCCTGGATGTTTGTCCCCTTGAATGTCCCCCTGGGTGTTCCCTGGGTGTCCCCCTGGGTGTCCCCTGGCTGTCCCCCTGGATGTTTGTCCCCCTGGGTGTCCCCCTGGGTGTCCCCCTGCTCCCTGCTGCACACACTGTCCGTCCTTAGCCAGACCCCAGGCAGGCCCTGGCTCCCTCCAGCTCCGCCTTCCCTCGCAGCATTTCGGGTTTTTCGGGGCTGAAGCCAAAAGGAGAATTAATCCTGAGCTGGGCCAGGCTTGTGAGCAAGACAGAGCAGCCTGAGCAGGGAGGGGGGAGCAGGAGCTGAGCCCCCCCTGCACTCCAGGGCACAGCATGAAAGGGCTGCTCTGAATACGAAATATGTCAAATATGCCCAAAGGCGCTTTGTAAAAGACAATGTATTTATGTTTGGGGCTGCTTTGTTTGAAGAATCCATCACGGGCAGGGATAGCAGCCCCGGTTATTTCTGTTTCTGTAAACACAGTGCTCGGACAGACCTTGCCCCCCCCGTTTGCTCTGCCATGCATCCATCAGGACACGTCAGCTCAGCGTCTGTGAGGGCTCTGGGCTGGCAGATGAAAGGGAGTGTCCATCCCCCTTGGAGTGCCTTGCAGTGCAGGGTGTCCTCCCAGCCCTCCGTGCTCTGTGTGACAGGCTGGACTGTGCCCGATGCCTTTGGAGCTCCCTGGCTCTGAGCAGGGACAAACACAGGCTGGAAACCCTCTGCCCACATTTGGGCACGGCTTTGTCCCGTCCTGGCCTCAGGGGGAGGTCAGAGCTGGGCAGTGCCACCAGGGAGCTGTGCCCAGCCCCAGCCCCAGCCCCAGGGAGCTGCACATCTCACCAGCACCCAGGGCTGCACAATGCCCAGCCCAGGGAGGGCTCGCTGAGCCAGGGGGCTGCACACGCTGGGGTTTGGGCTGGGGGTGCCCTGGCACAGAGCCCAACCACCCCAGAGCATCACCCTGTGAGGGGAATGCTCCAAACCCACCTGGATGCCAGCCTCCCTCCAGCCCTCCCCAGGACAGGCACTGGGGCTGGGTGGGATCTGCAACCTCTAAGGGACACAGCTTTAAGCGTTCAGACCCAAAGGAAGGGTCTGGGGACCTGTAAATACCACAACTTCAAACATTCAAACCCAAAGGGAGGGTCTGGGGACCTGTAAATACCACAACTTCAAACATTCAAACCCAAAGGGAGGGCCGGGGGACAAGGTGGGGATAGGCCAAACTTGGGCTCAGTGATCCTGGAGGTCTTTTCCAACCCAGATAACCCAGTGATTCTGTGGCTCTGTCACTGATCAGCCATGGCACACACGTGTCCCAGCTCTGTGCAGGACGTGTCCCCTGGCAGAGGGAAAGCCATCCAGATAACTCTGTGGCTCTCTGAAGCACTGATCAGCCGTGGCACACACCTGTCAGATCTGTGCAGGACGTGTCCCCTGGCTGAGTGGAAGCCAGCAGGGCCCAGTGTCCCGGAGCAGACCCAGCCCCGCTGCCCAGCTCCTCCCCAGGGGTGTTCACACTGTGACAGCCAAGAACGCCCTGTCCCTGTGTCCCCTGTGCTGGTGACAGCCGGGACACGCCGGGTGCCCGCAGCAGGGCCCGCTGGTGGCAGAGGAGCTGCCAGGGCTGGCAGGGACAGGCTCCCTCCAGGTGCCACCTTGGCAGGGCTCCTGCTGGAGGTGGCTCTGTCCCACCCCTCCGCTGGGGACATCACTCCCAGCAGTGTGAACGTGGCACGTCCCATAAAAATATGGGATTGAAAATAGGATTTTCTCTAAGGATACAATGGAAAGAGAGCCCAGAGCATAAAGATCAGCCCCAGGCTGAATTTGTTCAGGTCACCTTAGCTCAGGTCCTTCAGAGTGGATGGGTAAAGGCCGTGCTCAGGGGATCACACCTCGGCTGGTGGAGATGCCCTGTGACCATGGGCAGGGCTCCATCACCCCAGCAGGAGCCCCGGGCAATGCCAGGGACAGGATCCATGCACAGACGGCAGGGCTGCTTTCCCGGGGCTGCTCGGGAACGCCATCCTCGATGCCATGGGGACTCCTGAGGTGGGGACCCGGCCGTCCGTCTGTCCGTCCCGCACGGGTTTCACAGGGCTGCACAGCCCCTGCGGGATGCTCACACACGCAGCGGCTCCCGTCAGCTCCCCCACGTTAATGTGTGAAAGCTGAGGCAGATCCCTGTGGCTGTTTGTCCCCGTTCCCTGGTGGCACAGCCCCCAGGTCCATGTCGCTGTGTGTCCCCGTTTGTCCCCGTTCCCTGCTGGCACAGCCCCCGGCCGCGCTGGCACGGAGCGGTGCCGGTGTGAGCAGGGAGGTTTTCCCAACAATGGCACGGTTAATGATTCAGCCGCTGCCCCCGCAGCCGTGCCACCGCGGGCACTCACAGCAAACAGCTCCGCAAGGGACACCGCTGTCACCGCTGTCACCGCTGTCCCCGGTATTCCCGGTATTCTCAGCATCCCCAGTGTCCCCTGTATCCCCTGTGTCCCCTGTATCCCCTGTATCCCCGGTATTCCTGGTATTCCCAGTGTCCCCAATGTCCTCACTGTCCCCACTGTCCCCGTTGTCCCAGTGTCCCCTGTGTCCCCAGGATCCCTGGTATCCCTGGTATTCTCAGTGTCCCCACTGTCCCCACTGTCCCGGTGCCCCCAGTGCCCCCACTGTCCCTGGTGTCCGCAGTATCCCCACTATCCCCAGCATCTCCACTATCCCCAGTGTTCCCAGTGTCCCCAGTATCCCCGGTGTCCCAGTGTCCACAGTGTCCCCAGTATCCCCAGTGCCTTCACTGTCCCCACTGTCCCCAGCGTCTCCACTGTCCCATTATCTCCGGTATCCCCCCTGTCCCCAGTGTCCCTGGCATCCCCAGTATCCCCAGTGCCCCCAGTGTCCCTGGTGTCCCCCCTGTCCCCAGTGTCCCCGGTGTCCTGCATGGCTGGCAGCCAGCACAGAGCTGTTCCCCAGGGCTGGGAATCCTGAGCCCTGTTGGGTTTGGAGGAAGAGCACGGCAGGAGCCTCTGGAGCAGCAGCTGCTCCCACTGACAGAACAAGCATTTAGCAACGCCTGGCACCCCCAGGGCCTTTCCCTTCCCAAAGCACCCGGGCCGAGCAACACCCCAAAAATGAGAGCGGCTCTCCCACATCAGAGGGGTTTGTGCAAGCGTGACCCTGGATTGCACAGCAGGCACGGGGGGCCCACGGGACGTTCCCGAGCTGCTTCCCAGCACTGCCCCTCAGGAGACTGGCCCTGGATCACAGCAGGCACGGCCTTTCCCACAATGGGAGCTGCCACCGTTGGGAAAGGCTGGTGAGAGTGCGAGGGCTGCTTGCCAAGGGCTGATGCTGTTCCAGGGGCTGGGGTGCCATGGGCTGGCATTTCAGGGGCTGGCATTCCAAGGATTGGCATCCCAGGGGCTGCTGCTCCAGGGGCTGGTGTGCCACCACCAGCAGCGAGGGCTTCATTCCCAAAGCCCTTGGGTTTGTGCATGCCCAGTTGTCAGCACGTGCTCTCACACCCAGCCCGCTGGGGACACCAGAGCTGCAGTGCCACCTGTGCCCTTCCCTGCCGGAATTCAGCACATCCCCCTGACTGTCCTGGACCCTGCCAGGGGGCTCAGAGACCCTGCACAGAGCCCAAGGCACCTGTGACTTTGATTGTGACCCATGGAAAAAATTACCAACCTTATATGAGGATCTGCAAGTCACAAAAGTCTAAGTAGAATAATAATTGGTTCATCATGGGGTGAAAAAATAGATTTTTTGGGGTTTTTAGAATGGGGATTCAGGGAGCAAGATAAAGGAATCTTGGTGTGTCCAGCCTTTCTCCTTCTTCTTCTTGGCCTCCATCTCCTGCTGGGATGGTGGCACTTTGGGATTGGTTTAGAGTAGAAGCTCAGTGTCTGACATAGGTGATGGGTATTGGGAAGTTATGGTAAATATTGTACAAGTAGTTTTTAGTATAAAAAGATAACACTGCCCTGGGGCAGGCAGAGTGCCTCTGTCTGTCCTGCTGAGCGCATCTCAGCTGGACAGGAGAGAGAATTTTATAGTTAAGAGACAATAAACAACCTTGAGACCGAGAAATGAAGAGCTCTGCCTCCTTCTTCGAGCGCTGGGCTGGGAAAAGAGACTTTCTAACATATCTCAGGGTCACTTTGAGCAGCTAAAGCCCTGAGAATTCCCACCAATTCTCCTTTCTTTTTGTGTCAGCAGCACAGAGCTGCAGCCAGAGCCCCATCAGCTCCCTGCTGGATGTCCCTCAGGTGCCCAAGCCCTGCTCTGGGTTGAGCTCTGTGGGTGCTGCTGTCACTGCTGACCTGGCGGGGATTTACCTGCGGCAGGTGAGCCCTGCCAGGGGGTTTGGGCACAGCAGCAGTGACCCTGAGCTGCCTTTGGGGTCTGGTTTGTAGCTGCAGCTGCTGTGGCTGATCCTCCCGCCTGAGCACACGGGGTTACCCTGGCACAGGAGCCCTGCTGAAATCCTGCAGAGGTTTCCCAAGATCTGGCAGCCTCGGCAGGGTTGTGCAATGCCGGGGACATCACTCAGTGTCTGTCACAGGGAGGGCACAGCTCCCTGCTCCTGCTGGTGTCCTGGCACATGGAATGAGGTGGGCTCTGCTCCCTTTCCAGCCCAGCCCAGCCCAGGGACATCACTCAGTGTCTGTGTCACAGAGAGGGCACAGCTCCCTGCTCCTGCTGGTGTCCTGACACACGGAACGAGGTGGGCTCTGCCAGAACCCTTCCAGCCCAGCCCAGGCACATCACTCAGTGTCTGTCACAGGGAGGGCACAGCTCCCTGCTCCTGCTGGTGTCCTGGCACATGGAATGAGGTGGGCTCTGCAGCCCTTCCAGCCCAGCCCAGCCCAGGCTGTGACTCTGGGTTAGAAATCCACGGGGGTCTCACTGATTTCCCCTCTCACTGGGTGCTATCCCTCCTGCCCCTGTCCCGTTTAAGGCCTGCCTTCAGCAGCAGTTCCCGTTTTCTGCGGAATCCCAGCGCCATTCCCAACACCCTGTGTGCCCTGGGAGCTGCTCCTGGCAGGGCCACGGGCACAGCCCAGCCCCAGGGCTGCACCTTGCGCTTCCCAGCACTGTAAATTAAGCACAAGAGCCACAATTTATTCCTTTTTTGGGAAGCTCGCACGTCTCCTCCAAAACATCCCCGCTGCAAATCCTCCCCCTCCAGGGCACGGGGGAACCCAGCCCACGAGGGCTGACCCGAGGCAGCACAGGCTTCATTTGTGCTCACTTAATACCCAAGTCAGTTTAATTTCCCTGAGTTCCCAGTGAGGCTGTCCAAGGCAGAGCAGCCCAGGGGCTCCCAGCTGGATCCACAGCCACAAAATGCCCTTTTCTGCCCCATTCTGTGGCCACGCTGAAAATCGATGGTTTTATCCCGATCTCACCTGTTTATTTGTTTTTTCCTTTTTCCCCCTCAGTCTCAAGCGTCTGCTGAGAGCTGGGTGAGCTCGTTCCCCATTCCAGTGCAGCCATTCCCTGGGAACAGCCCAGAATTGCATCCCTTCCACGGCACCCCGGGCCCAAAGCCACCAGGGAGCTGCTCCAGAGGCTCCGTGCGAGGGCAGCTGAGCACCTGGGCAGAGCCTGGCCTGCCTGAGCCTCACAGGCACCAGATCAGGGCTGGCCCCTCGTGTCAGGGCCTCGGCTGAGCACGGGGAGCGTGAGCACAGCCTGAAAAAGGAGGGGAAAAGCTTTTAAAATAAACATAAAATATAAAAAAGCAGAAAATCTACTTCTGCCAGAGCTTTGTCCAACTTCCAACACTACTTCCAGTTCCAAGTTGAGTTTAAATCCACCCAGTCCTGGGAAAAGGGGAAACGCTGAGCCCTGCAGGGGCATTTTTCCAGGGAAGAGAAGAGAAGGGGGGACCCAGACATTCCATGGCAAAGAGTGAGTCACGGTGATGTCACTGTGATGTCACAATGGTAGTGATGTCACTGTGATGTCACAGTGATGATATGGTGATGTCACTGTGAATCACTGCAATTTACTATGATGTCACAATGACGTCACTGTGATGGCATAGTGAAATAGTGGTGATGTTATGGTGATGTCACTGTGATGTCATTGTGGTGACAGTGTGATGTCATGGTGATGTCACAGTGATTTATGGCAATGCCACTGCAGATGCCCCTTCCAGCACCTCTTCCCAAGACCCTGTGGGGTTTGGATAGCATGTTGGTTTTCATTTCCAGTTGGGTTTGGATTCCACTTGGGGTTGGTTTCCAGTTGGGTTTAATTTCCAGTTGTATTTCATTTCCAGTTGGGTTTAGATTCCAGTTGGGTTTGGATTCCATTTAGGTTTCATTTCCAGTTGGATTTAATTTCCAGTTGGGTTTGGTTTCCAGTTGGGTTTGGTTTCCAGTTGGGTTTGGTTTCCCTGCTGGATCTGAGCATCCCCCACATTTTGTGGGGCACAACCCCACCAATGACATTTGATGTCTGTCCCTTGTTTTCGCACTGTTTCAGGAAGATTTTCTTCCAGGGGTTTCTGCACAGGGGCTTTGGGAAAAGCTGCCTCTCCCAGGAGCTGGAGCTGCTGGGCAGCGCTCGGAGCTCCAGCCTGGAGTGATGCTCCAGGGATGGGATGGGCCCTGGGACCCTGCCCTGCTCCTGGCAGCCCCACAGGCTCTGGGAGACAGGGCAGGTGGCCCTGGAGGGGAAAGAGATTGGAACCTTTCCCATTTCCCAACAGGAAGGGCAGCTCAGGGAAATTCAGCCCCTGCTCCTCTGAATTATTCCCTGGGCTGGTTTCTGCAGAACACAAATAGCACATTTACCCCCATAAAGACATTAATAACTCCACAGGCTAGAGAATGAAAGGTGTTTCTTTTATTCTAAGTGTTTGCAGAGCGAAATTAAACTGCTGCAAGCACTGAAGAAAGGTAATTTATTTTTGTTTCCATTTTCCCTTTCAACCGTGGCATTAAATATTAACCGAGGCGTATTTTACCAAGCACATCAATTCATTTCCTGAGGGGGCAGAACCAAGCGGCCTCCACGGGAGCTCTGCTGGCCTTAATGGAGCCGTGCATTAATCAGAGCAGTGGAGCAGGCCCTGGGCAGTGACCCTGGGTGGGAAGAGCCCCCAGCACCCCGATTTCCCTGGGGCTGCTCTCCTGCCCCCTCAGATCCTCCTTCAGCAGCCTCTGCTGAGGATGAACGGCTGGAACCTGGGCCTTGAGGGGGACACCAGGGGACACGAGGGGGACACGAGCCACTCCTGTGCTCCTCAGGGTCAGCCCCACATGGGACCAACCCCGCAAACCCCCTGAGCCCTCTCGGGGTCTTGGGTTTTGGTTGATAATTGCAGCCCCAAATTGTGTAGGATGTCTCTACTTTGGCCCACACATCTGAAGAACGAGTCTGGACTCTTCACTATTCAGTCTTGAGGTTGTTTATTAATTCTCATCTATAAAATTTTCTTTCTGCCCAGCCGAGGTCTGCGCACAGGCACTCTGACCGCCCCTGAGGCAGTGTTGTCCTTTTATACTGCAAACTACCTACAACATATTTACACTTAATTCCCAATACCCATCACCTATGTTAGACAGTGAGCGTCTATTCTAAATATAACACATTTATAATTACTTTCCAATACTCATCAGCTATGTTAGACAGTGAGCTTCTACCTTAAACCAATCCCAAAGTGCCAACATAGCAGCAGAAAATGGAGGTAGAGAAGAAGAAGAAGAAGAAAGGGCCAGACACACCCAAGTCCCTACATCTTGTCCCCAAAACCCCCATTCTAAAAACCCCCAAATCTACTTTTTCACCCAGTGATAATTTTATTATTACACCACTTAAGCTTCTGGAGAGAAGGAGCAGACCTGGAGCCTCCCTCCAGGGGCATTGGGGTGGCGCTGTGCCCCCTGAGCAGGAATTCAGCCCTGAGGGGACAATGTCCCTTCCCAAAGGACAGCACAGCCTCCAGTGGGGACAGGAGAGAAATCATCATTGTTTTTGGGACAAGCCACAGGAAAGGAAGAACCTGCTAATTCACAGAGTTAATAAAGAGGGAAAAGCTCTTCAAGAGCATCAAAGCCAGCCTCTGACCCAACCTGTCACCAGAGCTCTGAGTGCCACGGCAGGGCCCCACTCCTGTTCCCATCTGGGTTTTATCTGTAACACGTCTGTACATCTCCACACTTCCCAGAGAATGCTGAAGGCTGGCTTGATGGTCCCTGTGGATCCTTTCCAGCTCAGATATTCTGCCATTCTGTGACTCCCCTGGTTCCAGCTGTGCTGTTTCCTCCCAGGCTGGACTGTTAAAGCAAAGCATGAGCAGCAGCACCCTCAAACAGCAACAACAACAAAAGCAGAGTTCCATCTGGCAGGCTTTCTTCCAACCTTCCACAGGGCTGCAAAGTCACAGAAGAGTTTGGCTTGGAAGGGCCCTTTGGGGTTCCTCTAATCCACCCCCCAAAATAGCTCAAAAGAGGGTGGAGGTTGGTTTTGCTTTCCCAGCAGAAATGCACGTGGCTTGCCTGCCATTAACTTATTCTTTGAATTACTATTTTTCTTGCAAAAAGCCCTGACTCAGAGTGCTCTGTAGCAGGACAACTTCCCTTGTTCGAAATAGCCACCACAGTTCTTTGAAAAAAACCAACCTCAAACCACTTCCTTCCCTCTGGTGAGGGTGAAAGCTGCTGGAGCAGGGGTGTCAGGCAGCCCTCGTGGGGCTCAAGGACTGCTGCTGGCTGCAAACCCAGAATTTGGGCACTGCTGCAGCCCCAAGGAGCAGCTGCTGAGGGTGCTGCGGCTGTGCCAGCCTGGCCCCCACCCTTGCAGCTCCCCCAGGTATGGAGAACAAAGGGATTGAGGCAATTCCAGCTGCAGTTTGGCTCCCAGCAGCTCATTCCTCCCTCTGCTCAGCAGCACTTTAACCTGGGGGCAGCAGGAGCAGGCAGTGCCCCCCCACATCCTGGCTTTGCTCACATTTATTTCCTTCCTTTGTTTATTTATTGATCCTTTGGCAGCAGCAGTTGCCATGGCACCAAACACCAGCAGCGCCAGTGCCCTCCTGGTTCATGAACACCAATTATGGCAGAGCAGCTCAGGGCTCTCCATCTGCATCATCCCGTCCAGTGTCTCCCCATCTTCTCTCCACGGGTCATTCCCTGCTTTCTGACCAGGATTTACCTTTCTGAGCCCCTTTATTCCCATTTCCTCAGCCCTGGGCAGGTGTGGGGCCATCCCAGGACCCAGGGCCAGGAGCTGCCTCCAGGCTCCCAGTGGGGCACGGGGAGGGAATGGGAGTGTGGGGATGGGAACGGGGCTGGAGGCAGAGCTGAAGCAGCAAAAAGCATCTGGCAATGTTCAAAAAGAGGGAATTACCCAGAAACAGAGAATTCCAGACTGGTTTGGGCTGGGAGGGGCGTTAGAGATCATCTCAGCCATGGCAGGGACACCTCCCTCTGCCCCAGGTGCTCCAGCCCCAGTGTCCAGCCTGGCCTTGGGCACTGCCAGGGATCCAGGGGCAGCCACAGCAAATCTGGGCACCTGTGCCAGGGCCTCCTTGACTGCCCTTACCCTTCAGCCTGTGTCACGGCTGTGGCCCTGGCCCTGTCCCCGTGTGCCAAAGGAGAATTTCAGTGTGAGATGATGTCCCACAGGAATGTGCTGAGTGGGCAGATGTCCCTCCTGCCCCAGCACTGAGCCCACAACAGCAGCAAAAACCACACTGGTGTTGGTGTCCATTGCCAACATCTCCACGAACGTCCCCTGCCCTTTGCACCTCAGAGCTCTGGGAATGGCCTGATTGAAACCCGGCCTGATGTAAACCCGTGCTGATTGAAACCCAGCCTGATCTAAACCTGGCCTGGTGTAAACCCAGCCTGATCTAAACCTGGCCTGATGTAAACCCGGCCTGATGTAAACCCAGCCTGATTGAAACCCAGCCTGATCTAAACCTGGCCTGGTGTAAACCCAGCCTGATCTAAACCTGGCCTGATGGAAACCCGGCCTGATGTAAACCCAGCCTGATGTAAACCCGGCCTGATGCAAACCCAGCCTGATGGAAACCCAGCCTGATTGAAACCCAGCCTGATCTAAACCTGGCCTGGTGTAAACCCAGCCTGGTGTAAACCCAGCCTGATGTAAACCCAGCCTGATGTAAACCCGGCCTGATGTAAACCCAGCCTGATGTAAACCCAGCCTGATGTAAACCCGGCCTGATGTAAACCTGGCCTGATTGAAACCCAGCCTGATTGAAACCCAGCTTGATCTAAACCTGGCCTGGTGTAAACCCAGCCTGATGTAAACCTGGCCTGATCGAAACCCAGCCTGAATTAAACCCAGCCTGACTTAAGCCCGGCCTGATTTGAATGCGGCTGGTGTAAATCCAGCCTGATTTAAACCCAGCCTGATGTAAACCTGGCCTGATCGAAACCCAGCCTGGTGTAAACTCGGCCTGGTCTGAACCCGGCCTGGAGTAAACCTGGCCTGATGTAAACCCAGTCTGATTTAAACCCAGCCTGATGTAAACCCAGTCTGATTTAAACCCTGGTTTAAAGCCTGATGTAAACCCAGCCACCTGAGCTGTCTGTGCAGTTTATTCCTCCTGGCCAGCCTGGAATTCTAGTGCCTTCTAATTTTGCAAGATGCAGGATGGAGGAGCCTGCAGGATGGCCGTGGTTTGAAGGCTGCTCCCGAGCTGGGTTCTGGGGACATTCAGCACCAGGAGATTGATTGTTTGTGTCCCTGCAAACCTACAGCAGCGTTTGGCTCGGCTGGGTCTGTGTGCAGCACTGGGGATGGAAAGCAGCAGAGGAAGTTGTTTAAAATAAATAAATAGAAAGCAAACAGGAGTTTTTCCCCCACTAGGGAGCCAGGTTTTGCTCTCCCGGGTGTCCTGCCAAGACACACAAACCGTGACAGCCCCAGGAGTGCAGGAGCACCCTGAGCTTGGGGTGGCCTCGGTGTCACAGGGCAGGGGACACCCCTGGGCTGCTGGGGGCAACTGGGGGGGGTCAAACCCGGGGCTGGGGGCCATCCCTGGCACATCTGGGGCTCCCCTGGCACATCTGGAGACTCCCCCTGGTACATCTGGAGCTCTCCCTGGCAGATGAATTCCCCTCACAATGGACCAGCAAGGAAAAACAGCTCCTGGGCCTGTGGGAGGAGTTTCCATGTGCACAAGTTTTCCAGATAAAAAAGACAGGGATTTGTTAACATGTGTCATTTCTCTCTGTGGTTGTATTTCACAGAGGAAAGCTTTCAAAACAACTCTGACTTTTATTAGAGGACACACGTAAAGAACTTTTTTAATTTTTTTTTTTAAATGAATCAGCTGTTCCGTCTCCCCTGAGTCCAGATCCAGAGGGCACCAGGGACAGCTGGTGCTACCAGGGGTGTCCTGACCCTCGGGGCATCATCCCAGTGCCCCCATCCCTGTCCTGGGAGCTCACAGCCCACCCCCAAAACCCCCCATCATGTGCTGCTCATTAACAGACACCCCCCAAAACCCCTCATCATGTGCTGCTCATTAAGAGAAACCCCCCAAAACCCCTCATCATGTGCTGCTCATTAACAGACACCCCCCAAAAACCCCCATCATGTGCTGCTCATTAAGAGACACCCCCCAAAACCCCTCATCGTGTGCTGCTCATTAAGAGAAACCCCCCAAAACCCCTCATCATGTGCTGCTCATTAACAGACACCCCCCAAAACCCCTCATCATGTGCTGCTCATTAACAAGGATCACCTGAGATGAGGCTCACCCTTAATGAGGATCACCTGGGATGAGGCTCACCCTTAATGAGACTCACCTGTGATGAGGATCGCCTTAAATGAGGTTCACCCTTAATGAGGTTCCCCCTTAATGAGGCTCCTGGCCCCACCCACGAAGCTCGTTCCCTTTGTTAAACAAATTCAGCCGAGGGGGTGCCAATATTTGCTCAATATTGATCAAATAAACACCCTGAAGTGGAAAGTGCATTACAGCAAGTGCTTTATGGACATGTTTTAATTAAAAAAAAAAAAAAAAAAAAAAAAAAAAACACCTTAAATCAGTCCAGAGGAGGCTCTGCAGCCAAGGTAGGAGAGCTGGGGGTGCTCACCTGGAGAGGAGAAGGATCCAGGGAGAGCCCAGAGCCCCTGGCAGGGCCTGAAGGGGCTCCAGGAGAGCTGCAGAGGGGCTGGGGACAGGGATGGAGGGACAGCACACAGGGAATGGCTCCCAGTGCCAGAGGGCAGGGATGGGTGGGAGATTGGGAATTGGGAATTGTTCCTGGCACGGTGGAGAGGGACTGGAATAGAATTCCCAGATTTGCTGTGGCTGCCCCTGGATCCCTGGCAGTGCCCAAAGCCAGGAAAGGACAGGGTTTAGAGCACCTGGGACAATGGGAGGTGTCCCTGCCATGGCAGGGGAATGGGATGAGCTTTAGGGAATGTTTTTCAGGGGAATGGAAATGATATAAATTAGAGATGTGAAACAGCTCTTTAAGCAGGGAATTTGATGAATAACAGCTCCTTGGAGCAGTGGAACAGCAGGAATTCAGGGTAGAGCAAATTCTTTCCTGTGGAGGGGAGGTGCAGTGAGGGATGAAAAACAGGGAAAGACACAGCATAAAACACTCCCAGGCACAGGGGGGATGCTGGGGTGTCTGTGCAGGGCAGGAGCTGGATCAGTGATCCCTGGGAGTCCCTTCCACCAGGACATTCCACGATGCTGGGGTAAAACAGCCCGAGCCACAACGCCCATCAGTGCAGGATGACACCCCCAAGCCTCATCCTTTAATCCCTTGTGCTGAGCCAGGCCTAAGCCAAGGGGGGATTGAATTCATGGCTTGGCCTGGCCAGCCCAGGAGCCCGGAATTCCTGAGCAGTCCCCCCGGGTTTGGGGCACACACCGTCCCAAATGAGCGGCGTCATCCCAGCTGGGAGACGTGAGCACAAGTGGGCAGCCCATAAATATCCATTATTGCTCCCTGGCACACAGAAACGCCTGCAGGAACGTGCAGTGGCCCTCAGCAGGAGAGGAGGAACCCTGAGGAGCACAGGAATTATTTGGGGCATGGCAGGAATGTCTCTCCCCTCATTCCACCTCTTTTATCCTTCTCCTGGTCTTTAGGATCCTTCAAACATGAGAGCTGGTGTGGAAAGCAGAGGAATTTCCAGCCCAGCCACAGGGAAAGGTCAGCAGGCTGCTGGGTGGGGTCAGCCACGGAGCTGGATTCCCATGG
The DNA here is from genome assembly GCF_035770615.1 of Melospiza melodia melodia. NCBI lineage: Eukaryota > Metazoa > Chordata > Aves > Passeriformes > Passerellidae > Melospiza > Melospiza melodia. The sequence goes on along the minus strand of NC_086204.1, from coordinate 31,037,578 downwards.
ATTTGGGTTATCAGGGACCTCATTCCAGCATCTCCTCTGCTTCCAAACAAGGCCTGGCGAAAGCAGAGCACGGCATCCACAATCCCTTCCCATCCACAATCCCATCCCATCCCATCCCATCCCCAATCCCTTCCCATCCACAATCCCATCCCCAATCCCATCCCATCCCATCCCATCCCCAATCCCATCCCATCCACAATCCCATCCCTCCCCAATCCCATCCCCAATCCCATCCCATCCCATCCATAATCCCATCCCATCCACAATCCCTTCCCATCCACAATCCCTTCCCATCCACAATCCCATCCCATCCACAATCCCATCCCATCCACAATCCCATCCCATCCCATCCACAATCCCATCCCATCCCATCCACAATCCCTTCCCATCCACAATCCCATCCCCAATCCCATCCCATCCACAATCCCATCCCTCCCCAATCCCATCCCCAATCCCATCCCTTCCCATCCACAATCCCATCCCATCCACAATCCCATCCCATCCCATCCACAATCCCATCCCATCCACAATCCCATCCCTCCCCAATCCCATCCCCAATCCCATCCCATCCCATCCATAATCCCATCCCATCCCATCCACAATCCCTTCCCATCCACAATCCCATCCCATCCACAATCCCATCCCATCCCATCCACAATCCCATCCCATCCCATCCACAATCCCATCCCATCTGGGCTTCCCAGCTCAGAATTCCTGGCTATGGCACCTCTCTGCCCCAGCACAGGGCTGGGGGACAGTGGCACTGTGGGGGACACTCCTGGCAATGTCCAGTGGTGGTGGCAGGAGAGCTGATCCCCCCAACCCCATACACAGAGGGGCTCCAGCTGGTTTGGAGTACCCACAGGGGACAGTTTTGGAGCACCCACATGGGGCAGGTTTGGGGTACCCACTGGGGCAGGTCTGGGGATCCATGTGGCAAGGGCACCTTCCGCAGCCCAGGGTGCTCCAATGACATTTGCATGAATTACCCTGGAGGTTTTTGACAGAGAAAAGATGCAGAAAAGCAGAGTTAAATCTTCCTCCTGTCACAAATCTGCCCAGGGGAGCAGAAACATCCTGTCTGCACTATTATGAGACAATAATGGCATTAAACAGGACATCATTATGGCCTCATTAGTTATGGCCCTACACATTCATTTGGGGGGTTAAATCTCTCTATTCAGACCACAGACTCGACCTGGCCTAAAAATCCCACCAATATTAAAAAGTTTTCCCTTTAAGTAAAGTCTAGGTTAATAAAATCCATGGGTAACCAAACAAACACAATTCCCACCAGGATCTCAGTGCCAGGGCTGTGGCACTTTCCTCCTGGCCACGTGTGACACAGAATCAGGGGATGGTTTGGGTGGAAGGGACCTCAGAGGTCCCCGTGCAGGTCCCTGCAGTCCCTCCCCTGCAATGGCATCTCTCAAATGATATTTATGTCCTGCTCTGGCTTTTTTTAATAAAGGAGGAAAACTTCCCTCCCCTCCCTTCCTCCTCATTTATTACAGGCATTAAGTTAAACATGGTTTCCTCTTAAGCCCGACCTAATCCAATTAATATTAATATTGCCCTGAGCCAGGCTGATCTCATTAGTGTCGATATTTAATATCTTTGCTGCGAGTTGTGCTGAAAATGAGTTTCTTGCTTTCCAGAGACTCTGGAAAGAAGGAGCAGCGTTTTCTTCCATCCAGGAATGAGGATGGGATGGGAAAAGGACCGGCCTGGGGCAGGGGGTGCTGGACCCTGTAGATCCTCTGCACCCCGGGCAGGAAAAGTGGAATCACAAGGAACTGCTGGGATAGAGAGTGCATCCTCCTGGGGCATTGCCAGAACTGTGTCCCAGCCAGAGGAGACCCTGGGGACACCAGTGTGACACCAGCGCTGGTGGCCCTCCCACAGCTCCTCCTGCTCTTGAGTGTCACCCTGATTTTTAAAGTTTTCCTAAACCTTCTGATGCTGACATTCTTGTAACAAACTTTCTCACACCCTTTCTGTAAATAACTCATTGTTCTGCATTCTTTTATTGAGGAGGAGAAATCTGATGGACTGCTGGCTTGTCCAGTGTCATTGCAGAGGTGGCACCATCACCAATCCGCTTTTGGAAATCTATAAATGTTGGAGTCAGAAAATAAACTTCCCTTTTTCCTTCACCTTGAGAGCAGCAGTGTGTTTGTGCTCCTGTTGTTTGGTGTCCTGCAGTGACACTGGAGGGATGCTCTGGGTGCGGCTCATTAACGGGGGGGTCCATGGCTCATTAATGGGGGGATAGCTCATTAACACAGGCTCATTAACACGCCAAAGGTTGAGGACTGGGTTTATTCAGGGCTGGCAAACTGCAGGGCAGCTGAGCTCTGTGCTCAGTGGAATTAAACCCAGAAACCCAGGATTCCTGCAGGCTGCTGTCCCGCAGCACGAGGGGCTCAGCAGGAGCTGCACAAGCCCTTTCAGCCCTGCTCGTGTCCTCTGCTCCCCTTCCCTGCCCTCGGAGCAGCTGCCGGGGTCAGGACAGGGTTTGGAGCAGAATCACCCCCGACTGTGGTTGCAGAATAGCAGTCAGTGAAACAGGATCTCTGCTATTCAGAACAAAATTCCTTTTTTGTTTTGGATCCAGCAGCAAATAATGGGGACCCATGGAATGCCATAAAGGACCTTAAAGAACAAGGTGATCCTATCCAAACCATTCCATAATTTACGATTAATTTCCTTTCATGTGCAGGGCCTGTGGAGATGATGCAATGAAAACTGCCCGGTTCCAGCCCCAGGGCTCAGTGTTGGATGTGTTCATCCTCCTCCTCCCAAACCACAAAATGAATCTTTCCTTGCCATGACCTCCTGGTTTGAGGCCAGGCTGCTTTAGTTCACCCCTGCTCCCTCCCAGCACGTCCTGGCTGGTGCCCAGAGCAGCCCTGGCTTAGCAAGGACAGCTCCATCAGCACTGGCAGGAGCAGCAGCAGCTCCCATCACCTTGGCCCTGCACAGCCCTGCAAACCCATTTTTAGGGAATTAGTGCTGTGTCTCAGCCCCCCAGAACAGGCACACGTGGGGCACATCTGGGACAACCCCACCTGACCCGGGGGAATAATCAGAGTTTTGTTTGTGGCTTTTCATAAAACAGCTGGGTTTGGATTGAGAGGGACGTCAAAGCCACCCGGTACCACCCATGCCAGGGCAGGGACACATCCCACTGTCCCAAGTGCTCCAGCCCCCGTGTCCAGCCGGGCCTTGGGCACTGCCAGGGATCCAGGGGCAGCCACAGCTGCTCTGGGCACCTGTGCCAGGGCCTGCCCACCCTCACAGGGAGGGATTCCTGCCACTGTCCCATCCATCCATGGTGTGCCATCACGAATGGATCCCTGCCCACGGTAAACCCCAGCACCTGGACGACATCCTGAGACTCCCGGGGCCACTTGTGAAACTCGCCCAAATCCCTCAAGTGCCAAAACAGAGCTGGCAGTGGTGGGATTCGAACCCACGCCCCCGCAGGGACTGGAGCCTTAATCCAGCGCCTTAGACCGCTCGGCCACACTACCCTGGCACGGCACTCCCCGGGAACGGGATTCGAGCCGGGATCCGCCCCTGGGCACGGCACCCTGCCCATCCCGGCCCTTCCCTGGCTGCCTTCTCCCGCTGCACTCACAAAGCTGCCCTTCCTTCCTTCCTTCCTTCCAGTGTGGGATTGCTGCTCTGACACCCCCTTCCCTTCCCTTCCCTTCCCCTCCCTTCCCTTCCCTTCCCTTCCCTTCTCTTCCCTTCCCTTCCCTTCCCTTCCCTTCCCTTCCCTTCCCTTCCCTTCCCTTCCCCTCACTCCCACACTCACCCCCACATCTCTTTTCTCAAAGGCTGAGGACAGCCCCTCCGTCCCGTTGGGAACAGGACCAGAATCTGATTTTCCTGCCCTGTCCCAGCCGTGCAGAGGGACCAGGGGCTGGGGTGCCAGTGCCAGTGCCAGAGCCAGCACTGCTGCTCAGTGGCTGTGTGGCCCACAGATCCCACAGTGCCGCTCTGGCATCAGGGAAGGTGCCAAACCCTGCAGGAAAGCTCCTGCCAAGCACCGGGAGCCAGGCCCAGGGAAGTTCTGCAGTCACGTAAATATTTTTGTTCCCCGGTTAAACACAGCCACTCTCTCCTTCCTCAGCACGGCGATAAAAGCACATTTCAATAAACAGGCCTTCAAAGGGATGTTTGCACTTGGCTCCTCTTCCAGCCCTTTTCATTCACTGGAACAGCTCCTGGCTCTGGGAACTGCAGGTGACCCCCCAGCTCCCTCAGCTCCCTCTGGAAACTCAGCACCTTCTCCCAAATCCTCCCATTCCCAGACACGTTCTGATTTAAATTGTAAAATAACCAGTGATAAAAAAGGAGATGTTGTCTGTCATTCCTTGCTCCATGGGTTTTTTGATCCACGTTGCTCCAGCCCTAGGAGTCCCTAGACCCAAATGCTGGCATGGATCCCTGTCACCCTGATTTTTTAGGACTTTCTAAGCCTTCTGATGTTTATATTCTTGTAACAAAACTTCTCCACCCTTTCTGTAAATAATTTATTGGTTTGCATTCTTTTATAGAAGAAAAGAAATCTGATGGACCGTTGGTTTGCCCAGCATCACTGGAGAGGTGGCACTGTCACCCTCCAATCCACGGTCACTTTTGGAAATCTATAAATGTTGGGGTCAGAAATTAAACTTCCCCTTTTTTACCTGGAGAACAGCAGTGCGTGCACATCGTGTTATTTCGTGTCCTAAAGTGACAGATCCCTGTCAGGGATCCCCTGCAGAGATGATGGAACTCCAGGAGCAAATTGGTTATTTGACGATAATAACTGGATTTTCACTAAGGGGTCACTCCCAAACTGCTGCAGATTTCTGAAAATTGATTTATTTCCAGCCAGCAGCTGCCAAATCATTCCCAAATAAATTCCAGCCCCACGGAAGTTTCACAGCCCCATTTGGGATCCCGTGGATCTGGGGACCCTGATCTGCCCCAGGAGAGCTGGGGAAGTGCTGGATTTGAGGCATTTTGCACCTCACTGTGTGGCAGGCATTGGGAAACCTTCCCAATAAACATCCTGCAGTGCTGGGGAGGTTTGGAATTAAACCCCAAACCAAGTTAATAAATCCAATGGGATTATTTCAATTAAAAAGAAGTGATTACAACAGCCCTTATTTTCTTATTAAGGCATTTAAGCAGCCCCTATTAAAAGATTAGAAGATATTGAGCCTTTGTAGGGCTCTCAAAAATATTCTTTGGAATATCCCTGGTTAAAATTATTGCTGTTTAAATACTTCTGCCTAAAAAATACCTTCTTAAAATTGGACATCTCTGTCCAAATTTGGGACAGAGCTTTGAGAAGGCCTGAGACCTCCTTAGGGATCACCCATGGCCATGGAAAACCCACCTGGGTTTGTAGAAATGTTTTTATTCCCCTGAACCAGAAGAAAAACCCCTTCAATATTCCCTGATCTGCTCATTCTTGTGTTCTCCAGCAGCCCAGCCCAGGGCCAGGAGCTGCCAAGAGCAAATGATTCCCATTTCCATAGATGAGGAGATGAATCACTCCTGGTATTTTTAGCAGGTCATTAAGGGCTGGCAGGGATATTTGCAAACTGACTTGTGAGGGTTTGCACTGGCGAGAGCACAACCTCGGAGAGCAAACATCAACTGGGAGTCAGAGCAGAGGGAGTGGGAGGGCTGGGAACTGCACCTCCAGTCTGACACTGACAGGGAGGGATGGCACAAATGGGGTTTGTGGGAGCACGGGCCCCACTCCCCTGAAACAGGGGTAGGGTTTGTCCCACCCCACGGAGAATGTGGGAATCCCAGGCAGGGATATTCACACGCCCTGGGGAGGGATGCTGCAGGCACTGGGACAGCTGGGCCCTGGCCTTGGATGGAAAGGGAGTTCTCCTGCTGCTCTGGGAGCAGGGGAGTTCCGTGGGGGCTCAGAGGGGCATCAGGGCACTCAGAGGAGTCATGGAACGGGTTGGGAGGCACCTGAAATCCCACCTGAAATCCCATCCAGTGCCACCCTGCCATGGCAGGGACACCCCCCACTGTCCCAGGCTGCTCCAACCTGCCCTTGGGCACTGCCAGGGATCCAGGGCCTGCCCACCCTCCCAGCCAGGAATTCCTTCCCAAAATCCCACCTCAATCTCTCCTCTTTAGTTCAAAACCATCCCCTCGTGTCCCATCACCACCTGCCCATGCAGAATTCACTCTCCTGGCACAGGGGAAGAGCTGCTCACCCCTCAGTGGAGCAGAGCTTCCCAAAATGGGCATCTAATAAAGATACTCTACATATTAATATTCATATTTAACAGCTCCTTCTCCTGTTCTGTGCTGTTGGGGTGCGATGAGCACTGCTCAGGGGAAATCCAGGGAATAAATAAATCCAGCTGGAAGGATCCCAGGGAGCCTCTGGCAGCAGGAGGGCAGCTCACACATCCAAGAGGCCAGCTCTGCCATGGCCCAGGCTGACAGGGCTGCACATTCCTTCCCAAATGTGGAGGGACTGCCTGGGAATGGGACAGGGAGGAGGGCTGTGCCAGGGCCACCATCCCTCAGCTGTCCCCTGGAAAACCCAATGAATCCAAGGCATCAGCAGCCCGACAGCTGTCAGGGGTGGAGCTGCCATCCTCTGCAGGGCAGGGAGGTGTGGGGCACCACCTGCACTGGCACAGCCCATCCACCCCAGCAGGGCCCAGGGGCCACTGGGGATCTTGGGGATCCTCTCTGCACAAAGTCCCTCACATCTGGGAAGACTTCTGCACTTCTCATTTGTGATGCAATGGTGGAGCTGCTCCTGCTGTTGCTGTCCTGGGCCATCATTAGGCAGCACAGCCCATCCATCATCCATCATCACTGTCCATCATCCACTGTCCATCATCCATCACTGTCCATCATCATCCATCATCATTGTCCATCATCCGTCATTGTCCATCATCATCCATCACTGTCCATCATCCATCACTGTCCATCATCCACTGTCCATCATCATCCATCATCATTGTCCATCATCCATCATTGTCCATCATCCACTGCCCATCATCCATCACTGTCCATCATCCACTGCCCATCATCATCCATCATAGTCCATCATTGTCCATCATCCACTGCCCATCATCATCGTCCATCATTGTCCATCATCATTGTCCACCACTGCCCATCATGGTCCATCATTATCATTATCCATCATTTGCTGTCCATTATCCTCCATCATCACTGTCCATCACCATCCATCATCCCTCAGCAGCCAGAGCCGCCTGCTCGTGCAGAGCCAGGATGAGTGCAATGTCAGCAAGGGGAGGTGTCTCTGCCTGGGCCAGGGGTCACCCGTGCCACCCCCAGGGCCACCCTGGCAGCACAAGGTGGCCCCGGATCTGGAGTCTCTTCAGAAGCTGCTTTCGCTGGAGGGAAAAACCATCAGGAAAACAGAACAGGCACAGGCTGCACCCAGGGAGTCTCAGCTTGGAGGGAACCCCTGGATCACAGCAGACAGGAAAGCCCTGCCTGGCTGCCCATCCCGAGCCTTCAGCAGCTCCAAGGTGCAGCTGCAAAAGGACCCCCACACCAGGGCTGGGCTCTGGCAGCAGCCCTGGAAGGGTTAATCTGACTCCAGCTTCATCAGCTCCCTCAGCACTTGTCAAATTAAGGGCTCTGGTTGGAGCCTCAAAGGCAGAGAGGCTCTGCAGCAGCCAGGGAAGGGAGCTCAGGGAATTGCAGGAGATGGAGTTAATGTCTTCTCTGAAGGGAAATCTGGTGTCAGAGAGGAACAAGGTGATAAAACACGACTCAGGGAGCCTGAATCCCCGAGAGGGCAGAGCTGGTGCCTCGGTATCTGCCACTGACAGAATCCCCAGGGCCTTCATTCCCAGGAAACAGAGCTCATTCCTCACCAGGGAATCCAACAGCTCCATCCACCCACAGAGACTCAGGGAATGGTGGGATCAGCTCTGGCCCTCCCCACATCCCCTCGGAGCCCAGTGCTCCTGTCTGGATTCTTCTTTGAGGAATGGGTTTAATGTGGAGTCAATTGAGCGGAACCTTTGTAAATGCAGGCATTTGTTTCTTGGAGTCCCAGGGGAGCTTCCATTAATTATCCTGGGGCCCATGGCCAAGCTGGAAGGGAATTTGTTTCCAAGGGAAAAGGGGCAAGTCACAGACAGATGCAGGGTGGGTTTCAGACACAACAGAGGAAAGGGACTTAAATCAGGGTTTAGGGTCAGAAGTGATAAGAGTTTTGCCAGGTGGAAGGTCTGCACATTTTAGGCCACCGGGCAAGGTGGGACAAGGAGAGGCTGCTCCTGCAGGATGGCAGTGCCTGGCCTGGGCTCCATCCTCCCACCCCCAAACACACTGTGGCTCCTCCTGCCAGGTGTCCTGGAGCTCCCCTCCAGCCCAGCACAGAGCCTGGGGCAGCAAAACTCCTGTTCCAGATTCCTCTTTTCTCCTGAGCAATGCCGAGGTGCAACTGAGCCCCACAAGTGCTCCGTGGTCCTTCACCTCCTGTTTGCTCCATCAGGGGCTGGAGGTGCAAGGAGGGTTCTGGTGGCACTGGAGCCCTGCCAGAGAGTGCCTGGAGCTCCTGGGAAGAGCTTCAAGAGAATCCATGCTGGATGCAGGCAGCAGTTCTGGGAATGCAGAGCTGTGGCTGCTGGCAAAGGCTCAGCTCCAGCTGAAGCTCCTGGGAATTGCTGCCTGTGCCTCAGGTGACATTTGGTGTTAGGAACCAAAATGAGCCCAAAACAAACCTTTGGAAAAGGCAACAGCATGGATGAAAACCTGGAAAAGTAGGAGACCAGCACAGTTCTCCAGGTTCAGACATTTCTGGGAGAAAGGCAGGGAGCAGAGACCAGGGGAGCTGTGGCTGCCCCTGGATCCCTGGCAGTGCCCAAGGCCAGGCTGGACACTGGGGCTTGGAGCGCCCTGGGACAGTGGGAGGTGTCCCTGCCATGGCAGGGGTGGCACTGGGTGGGATTTAAGGCCCCTTGTTATCCCTCTCACCTCAGGGAAGGGGGGAAGGACAAGGGGAGCTGTCCCCCACCACAGGCAGCACAGAGCCCAGCCCCGAGGGACACAAACCCTGGACCCAAGGAGAGCACAGCACATCCCAAAAGCAACCACAGAAACCCAAGGTCAACAAGCCAAGTATCTGGAAAGAAGCAGGAGCAGCTCCACGTGACCTCCTGGGGCACTTCCCTCCTCAGACAAGTGTTTGTTGTGCAATCTCGAATGGTGGCGTCCAGAGACTCTGAATCCAAGCTTCCCATTTCCTGATCCAAGATGCTGCAGAAATCAGCTGGGAGCTGGCTGCTTGGATGAAATCCCTCCCCAAAAGCAGCCCGTGAGTTTGCCATGGAGCCTGGGAACAGAGCATGGCTGGAATGGCTCTGGTTCTGCTCTTCCCTGTGAGTCCAAGCCAGAGAATTCCTTTTACGTTCATCTGTCCTCATGGAAGCCTGGAAGAGGAGAAGAGATAAATGATTATAAATGATTAACATCATCTAAATATAATTCCTTCATTCTGAGAGCCTTTGTGACACACTCCCTTGGGAAATACTCCCAGCTGAAATGGAATTCTGCTCTGTTCCTCACAGATCTCCCGTTGCTCTTGTGAAACACACGAGGCATTAAATGTCAGCAGTAACAATGTCAATAACGGTGTCCTGGTGAGAACCCAAGTGGCAGCTTGGAAATGCAGGCAGACGGGGAAATACTGGGAAAAACCCACCCTAAGGGTTAAACATTCCTTCCCAAATCCTGCAGCTGCTCTGGATAAAGATCCATCAGGGTGGGATGTGTGTGAAAAACAGGGTTTGCAAGAGAAGGAAAATGGATTTTCAGTGGTGTTTAAATAGAAATGATGGTTGAAAATTTTCGATTCCTGCCCTACCCCAGCATTCCAGGAGCCAGCTGGCTGTGGGACACAGGGTGGGATTGCTGGGGTGTCTGTGCAGGGCCAGCAGCCTGACTGGATGATCCCTGTGTGTCCCTCCAGCTCTGGATATTCCATGATTCTGTCAGGCTGCCAGGCTGGGAGCCACGGCTCCAACTCCATTTCCCAACATCCTTTAGAAAGGCAGGAGATAATCAATATTTTCCTACTGATTAGATGATAAAAGGGAGATGATAAAAGGGAGGAATAAAAATTGCATTGGTCAGTCAGCTACTGCACACAGCAGCAGATAAAACAATTACTGAGCACTGGCGGGGCTCAGGCTCATTCCAGTGATTCATGGGGATGTTGGGAAGCTGTGCTGGGACTGAAGGGCATCTGGAGTTTGTGCCTTGGAGCCCACTCAATCCATAAATACGTGGGATGGGAGCTGTGACTCCTGCCCTGCAGCAGCAGCGCCCCAAGTGCCGTGTCCATGGCCATGGCACAGAGAGGGACAGTGCCCAAGCCCCAGAGTGGCCCTGCACTGGGAATTGTGAGCTCAGCATTCCTGGTGCCCAGCTCCCCTCCTGGGGACACAGAGTGCAGTGACAGAACTTTCCTGTAAATGAATGCTGGAGTTTCTTAGAACTCTTCTGACTAATGTGCCTCAGTCTTGGCTGGAGGACACAAAGCCTTCATCAAACACAGTGAGAAATGCCAGAGAACGCTCAAATCCAGGGAATGTGAGGCTGGGAGGGAGCAGGCTGACCCCAGCACTCAAAGCTGGGGCTGGGAGCCAGGCCCTGCCTTGGGCTTAGCTGGGCTGGATTCAGGGCTTAGTGCTGGTCCTTTGAGCCCCAAGGATAAAGGTATTTTCAGCCAACACGAGGGATTGGGGCCTCAGCATGGAAACCAAATTGCCCTGGAAGTGCAGTGAATCTGAATCCAATCTGCAACAGCAAATCCAAGGAAAAACACACCCTCTGGCTTTCAGAAATATGGAATAAGGGAAACACAACCCAGACCTGGGATCAGCCCACAGCAGGGGCACAGGGTGGCTCCAGAGCTGCCATGAAGCAGGAGATACTGAAACATCCCCGAGGATTCTCTCCTGCTCAGAGGGATGGAATCATGGAACAGCCCAAGCTGGATCCCACAGGGATCAGCCAGCCCAGGGCCTGGCCCTGCACACACACCCCCAATGCTGCCACCCTGTGCCTGAGCACTGTCCAAGCAGTCCCCGAGCTCTGGCAGGGCTGGACCCTGGGATAAACTCTGGATAATCAGGGCATGAGGAAGTCACTGCACTCTCCCACAGGCTCCCTAAAAGGAGACCAGGTCCTGGCAGGCCCAGGCTCAGAGCCAGCCTCAGGCTGATATCCCATGGGTCAATGAAATCCAGGGCAGCAGGAGGCTGAGGAAGCACAGCAGCTTTTCATTCCCTGGGAGACGTTCCTGGGACACAAAGCAGCCCCTGCTGCTCCCCACAGACCAGGCAGCAGCTCCAGGGCACAGACGGGGCTGGGCTGCCTGGAAAAGCACCTGGATCTGAGGGACTGCCCATGGAGGGCTCCAGGAGCTGACCTGGTGTAACCAGGAACCCACATCCGTGGGGACAAGGGAAAAGGGGCACTGCCTTCATGGGCACTGGGCAGGGATGGGTGGGACCCTGGGCAGGAATTGTTCCTGGCAGGGTGGGCAGCCCTGGAACAGAATCCCCAGATTTGCTGTGGCTGCCCCTGGATCCCTGGCAGTGCCCAAGGCCGGCTGGACACTGGGGCTGGGGACAGTGGGAGGTGTCCCTGCCATGGCAGGGGTGGCACTGGCTGGGCTCTGAGGTCCATTCCAACCCAGCCCAGTCTGGGGTGCTGTGGGATGAGGAGGGCTGGGTGGGAACACCTTCACTTGGGTTTTGTCAGGGTTTAATCCCTCTGTGCAATGAAGGTTATTGTGGCTGTGGCCAGTACAGAATGGTCCTGCCTCAGCTCCAGCCCCTCCTCAGCTCCATTCCCTCTCTCCCCTCAGCTCCAGCCCCTCCTCAGCTCCATCCCCTTCTCTCCCCTCAGCTCCATTCCCCTCTTGCCCTCACACAGGAAAATCCCAACAGCTCCAGGGTCACTCCATCCTCTGATTTTGAACACAAGAAACACGTGCACAGGGGAATATAAGCAAGGAAAAGAAAAGCAGGTTTTAATTAAAAGAATTCCAATCATTCCCACAGCACATGATTTTTTTCAAATGACAAAGATTCCTCTTTAGAAACTTATTATTTGCCAAGTGTTGGATTTCACTTCAGCTTCAATGTTGCATCAAGAGAAGGAAAGGCAGCAAGAAAAAGAAAAGCTTTTACGCAAATCTCCAACCTAATTAAAATAAATCTGAGGTCAATCAGGTTTTGAGCTGAGCTGATGGGTGAGCAGAGAATGACCCGAGAGCAGCAAGAGGAAGCAGCCCCTGTGCCCCCAACCCTGCAGGAGCAGGAGGAACACTGAGCTCTGCTGGCAAAGCAAAGGCAAAGCAAGAGTGGTTTGGTTTTCCGTGTCCTCGTCCACAGCCATGTCCAGTTCCAAGGTCCTTTTTGACCCTCAAGGTTTATGCAAACTGCAGGAAGGAAAGGGAGGGGTCAGTGTGCTCTGTCCCTCTATCAACCACACATTTTTATTTCCTTTTATTAAATTCAAATCACATTTCAGCCTTTGATTCTCCTGAATCCATGGGGAACTGTGCCTGAGCAGGGCTGCAAACAGGGAAACTTTCCCTCCCCAGCCCAGGGTCCACCAGGGAGGAGCTGAGGGCTCAGCCCCTGGGAAAGGCTGGCTGGGGATGATTTTATAGAGGAACTCCCCACTCACCGCAGCCTTCAGGGCCTGGTCCAGGTCTGCCAGCAGATCCTCCTCATCCTCCAGCCCCACCGAGAGGCGGATCAAGGTGTCACTGATTCCCAGATGTTCCTTTACATTATCAGGCATATTGTTGTGGGTCATCGTGTACCTGAAAGGGCAAAAATATCTTTATCCCAAGAATTTGGGACTTGTATTGGTAAAAGCAGCCTGGCTGGTTCCCTGCCAGCACCCCTGAAATGCAGCAGGATCTGACACCTCCTCTGTGCCACCTGTGTGACCCCACAGATGCAGAGAGCCCCGGGCAGCAGCTCCTGGAAATGCTGGGAATGCTGACAAGTCAGCACATGGGGAATGTGCAGCCTCCAGTACAAAGTCTCCTGGTTTCATTCCTGGTTTCTCAGATCCCTTCTCAAAGTGCCCCAAAGGACTCTGGAGGGTTTATTCTCTCCAGCTACACAGGACACAGGCAAGAAGGGATTTCCCTGGTGCTGTCACTGGCACCAGTTCCTTTCAGCTGCTGGAGGGGTTCAAGGTTTGCTGTGAAATCAGTAAGTGAAATGATTTAACATTTAAATTTAGCCAATAATTTCCATGGACCTTTTCCAAAAGCAAGCTGGCTTGGAGTGCAATGATGCAATTCCATGAAGATGCTGCTTTGAGCAGTTTAAAAGGCCCAGGAGGCCCTGCCAGGGCCCAGAGGCAGCTGGGGCACACAGTGACCGTGCCCCTTGTGTGAGCAGGGAGCAGGGCATTCATTGCTCCATCCCAGCACTCTGCAGCTTCTGGGACTGCCTTCATGGACACCGACTGTGCCTCAGCCCTCCAGGTGAAATTCCTCAATCTCTGCCCTCCCACAGGATTCCCTCTCTCTGCAATCTCCCCTGGCTCTGTGCTGCACACCAGTCCCTGAGTTTAGCTAAAGGCAAACCAGCAAAACAGCTCTGGGGGCTGGGAAATTGTGGGAATTTCATGGTGCTCTGCAGCTTTTTGGGGCTCTGAGGATGGGAGGATGAACTCACGGATGCTCTGCCAGGCTCTCGAAGCCGCCCAGACTAAAGCCCAGGGTGAACACCTGTGGGAGAAAGGGAAGGAGGTTATGGATTCATGGACAGAGAGCTCACAGAATCAGGGAATCTCCTGAGTTGGAGGTGCCCACAGGGATCACTGATCCAGCCCCTGGCCCTGCACAGACACCCCAACAATCCCACCCTGAGCATCCCTGGCAGAGCTGCCCAAACCCTCCTGGAGCTCCGGCAGCCTCGGGGCTGGGACCTCTTCAAAGACATTGAGGCAAATAGAAAGTTTAGGGACCTTTCTTCCCCTCAAGTTTTTCTAAAATAACTTCTATATTATAAATTGTATTAGCTGTAATTAGGGAATAAAGGGCACTAAGATTGTAAACAGATGCATCCTGCCCCTGGATCCCAGGGAGTGTCCTTGCTAGGGTGGGTCCCTGGCTGGAGCCAGCACAGCATTCCCAGAGCCAGGGGCTCCCTCAGTGCCTTTCCCCCTGAGGGCACTTTGCAATATTCCAGCAGAGCTGCACCAGCCCCAGCTGCCCAGCCCTGCAGAAAGCCCTCTGCCAGCAGCAGCTGAGCTGGACACGCCTCACCCTGGGAGCAAACAAACATTTCCAAGGAACTCAGGTGTCCATTTCTTCCCTCCCATTAATGCCCAACAACAAATTATCCCTGATTTATCGTGGGGCACACACAAAGACTTGGCAAGAAAAGCCCCTCCACCCTCCCTTTAGCAGGGCAATTTCAGCTCCCTCTGAGGGTGATTTTGTTGACTTTATTTTACCTCCAATTTCTCAAGAAAGGCAATGGCATTTCCTTTATTCCCATTAATGTAGAAGCTGACCATCCCAGAAACGCCTGTGCACTGCCTCTTCATCACCTCATACTGAGGGTGGGAAGACAGCCCTGGAATGGAGAGAGTTGGGAGAATTCCCAGTGAATGCCTGTGCAGAGCTGGGGCAGCTCAGCCTCACCCAGCCCATCACTGGGCACCACAGCTCCCCAGTCCCTGCTCACCCACCTGGGTAAATGACTTTCTCCACACTGGGATGGGATTCCAGGAACTTGGCCACGGCCAGGCCGTTGTGGAAGTGCAGCTTCATCCTGATGTGCAGAGTCTTGAGGCCCCGGTTGCAGAGGAAGCAGTCAAAGGGAGAGGGGACAGCTCCCAGGGCTGTGGGAATGGGAACAGAATCCCACAGAATCACACAGAATTCCAGAGAATCCCACAGCAACATTGGTGTTCTGCATTCAGCACAGCCAAGCACATCCTCACCTCCAGCACTGCTGACCTTGGCACAAGTGGGAAGACACCCAAGGCAATCTCTGTTCCTCATCTCCCACATGGGACAGCCAATTAATGAGCCCAATTAACAGGCTCAGGCCTCAAGGATTACATTATTTATTGGGCACAGTGCACCCTCAGTGCAGAGGGCACAACCCTGGACAGGAATTCATTCCTGACAAAGAGGAGGCCGGAAAATTGCTGGAATCATCCGAGGCAGGAAAATTCTGCACTGGGCACACCCTGATGGGTGAGGGAGTTTCAAACCCCCCAGGCTGCAGGGGGCACCTCAGTGGTTTCAGGATGGGCCCCAGTGCTCTCCTGGAGTGCTCAGGAAGGGGAGATCAATGTCTCTCATTTTATGGGACTGTTTTATTGAGCTTTCCCAGCTCTGTTAATTGACATTCCAGGCTGATTTCCCACTTGTGTGCATGCCCACCCTCCCCAGCAGCAGCTGTGGATGTGAACAGGATTCCTGTCAGGAATTCCCTGTTTGGACTTACTCCTCTGCAGGTAATTCAGCCTCTCATAGAGACATTTCTCATTTACAGAGACCAGGCCCAAGAGAACATCACTGTGCCCTGCAAATGACAGGGGACAAGAATGGGATCACCCAGGTGTAAATAAAACCCCTGGGACACCTCCCACCACCCCAGGCTGCTCCAGCCCCAGGGTCCAACCTGGCCTTGGGCACTGCCAGGGATCCAGGGGCCTCCCCACCCTCCCAGCCAGGAATTCCCTCCCAGTCTCCCTCCATCCCTGCCCTAAGCATGTGCTGAACTCTCACACTCACCATTCATGTATTTGGTTGCAGAAGACATACAAATATCAGCCCCCAGGGCCAAAGGACGCTGAAAGGAAAGGAAAATAACATCATCATTCCAGTTTGGGTTCATCCCCAGCCATTCCAAAGGCTCTGAACTCACACAGGATAAACAAGGGGAGAAACAAACACAAAAACCTGAGCATGACAATAGAACATGTGCTAAAGGCAGCAGTACAGGGAGGCACTCTGAATTCAAGGGAAGCACAAGAAAATGTGATTTAAGAGCACTGCTCCCACTCCCACAGGCTCCAGGGAGAGAAGAGATTGAGCACATCCAACACACAGTGCAGAGCTGGGAAAACAGTTCTGCAGCTCAGCTGGGGCAGGGACACACCATGGCATGGAGCCCACAAAGGGCATTTCCACGGGAAATGAGGGATCCAGCTGCAGAGCAAAAGAATTGCTTTGCTTTCCAGCTGTTGCAGATCCTGCCCTGGAGGAGCTGAGAGCATGAGCAAAGGAGCTTCCTTTGGCAGCTCTCTCCCCTCAGCTCCCAGTGCTCTGCCCAGGAGCCTCCTGAGGGGAGACAAACCAGGAGCTGGATGGGCAAGAGGGGCTGAGCAGCGCCAGATTTTTAATCAGTCACTAATTAAGGCACTTTGCACATGGTATCAGCACATTCTAAAGAGGGGCATCACTGTTAAAATGGAACAAAGCAGGCAAATTCTATCCCATATTGAGAGCAACAATGCTTGGAAGTTCATTATTCTGAAGCATTTGTAAAACTTAAATGTCTTCACTTCATGTCTTCCAGTTATCAATACAGGAAAGTTTTGGCAGTTGTTATGAAGAAAGTTACAAACCTCTGAATCATATATTCAGCAAAATAGAGAAGAAAAAGGTAAAGTGGATGTCTCCAAGCAAGACTGAACAATGGTTCCTAGGTTTGTCTTCCACTATCATCTGTTTTTTACCTTTGTGGCTCAGAACAGCATGTGCAGAAGAATTGATGCAAAAAGGCCAAAGTGAGGGAACCCTTGGTAACTGTTTGATTTCCATCAGGAAGAACAGAATTCCATCATTCCTGGAGTACAGACACCCCCTGCCCCCCTCACTGGTGCACCAGCAGCAGCACCTGGGCTGGAGCTGAACCAGAGCAGGTGGTTTTGCAATGCAGAGACCAAAACTGCAGTTTCTTGGTGGTGCTTCCCTTCCCAAAAGGGATCTCCAGCCCCACTGGGGCAGGTGACAGTCCTGTCCTTGTCCCACACACCTGGAAATATGGAGACATGAAGCTGTTGTCCACGGCCACCAGCACCCCAGGGTGCCTGTGCGCGATGTCTGCGCAGGCTTGGATGTCGATCACAGTCAGCACAGGATTTGTGGGGCTCTCGAGCCAAACCAGCTGCACAAACCCAACACAACTCCAGGTCAGAGAGCTCCCAGCGCTGGGCTGAGTCCCAGGGGCTCTGGGTGCCCAGTGCTGGCAGCTCCCCGTGGCTTTGGGCCCTGGGGACGGGCAGTGGCCCTGCCAGAGCCAGGGGAGGCTCCAGCGGCTCCTCCGAGCCCAGGGAGCTTTCCCTGCAGCTGGCCTTGTGCCATCCCAGGGCATCCCAGCTGGAGAGGGGCTCAGCAGCAGGACAGAGCCTTTCCCAGAGCCCTGCCCAGCACAGTTCCCTTCCCCTGGGGCAGGGATCACCCAGCAGTGCCACGGAGCCCCCCGGCTCCGCGCTCGGCGCTCCCTCTGCTCCTCCTCACCTCTGTCCTGTTCCCTCCTCTCTGCAGGGCTCTGCCCTTCTCAGGATGCTGCCCATGAGGGGCACAGGGTGGATGCAGCTGCGCCCCAAGCTGCCCCCTCAGCTCAGCACAGCCCCAACCCCAACAGGAGCAAGGATAGAGCAATTTAACGTCCCTTTAAAGTCCACTTCCCTCTCCCCTACCTTGGTCGAGGGATATTTTTTAATGTTTTTTTCCAGCTCTTTTGGGTCTGTGCAGTCAACATAAACCACTTCCAAATTGAACTCCTCTTTCACCTTGTCGAATAATTCTCTTGTGCCTAAAAAAAAAAAAAAAAACACAAAATGAAAAACTTCCTTAACTTTCATTCCCTGCTCTGCAGCCTCCTGCATCATGCAGGGACAGTCAGGAGGGTACAGCTTGATGCTGCACACCACCCATGGCATGTTTATATTTTCTTTATTTACACACTTAAAGATTGTTGCAGATTGAGTGATCATGAAACAGTAATAATTTAAATATGGGATCAGAATGATTTGGGAAGTACTTGAAATCAATGTGGGGTTTATGATCAGGAAATTAAACACAGAAGAACAATCAAGGGGAAGACTCCAGCTACAGTTTCCCATCATTCCAATAAAAATGATTCCTTCCTGTCTTTGAAGCCTTTCCCAGGGAAGATTAAAAGAATCCAGCAGGTGATCAATGGATGTGCAGCACTCACTACCAGAAACACTCCTGCATTAAAAATTCATTGGTTGGGTCCTTTTGCCAAGGTGATCCCCAGGGACTCAGTTTTCCATCTGAGCAGGAAGGGATGGGACATGCAGGTGGATTCTGGGAGCTGAAGGGAACATCTGAGTGATGTTTGGGAGGTTCTTTTGTGAGAAGCCCTTTCTTTGGAACAAACCAAGGCACAGGAGAGCAATGAAATTCAGCCCTGCAGAAACCAGGCTGAGGCTCCAAGGAGAGGGGAAAGCTCCCAGGAACTGGAGTGAGCTCACCCTGCTCAGAGAGGGACTCTGGCAGAGCTGGGTGCACTCTGCCACTGGGGAGCTGTGAGGGAGAGGGATTGATAACAACAGGCTTCAAAAACAGTGGGGTCCTACAGGGGAAATTCAGAGTTCCTGAGAGCCACAGACAGGTGTGAGCCCCTGCACAAAGAAGGCTGAAGCCACTGGGTGCTGTACCCACCTTCATACACCTCATCCATGCAGATAATTGTTTCCCCTGTCTTCAGCAGGTGACAGATGTTCAGAATTGCTGCCATGCCAGAGGAATAAGCCAAGCCTGGAGGAGAAAGGATCATCAGTGTTTGATGTGACACAACAAGTCAGACTTGCCTTGGCCTCTGAAAAGAACTTGTTCTGTCACTGCCTCACTGGGAACGTGGAGCCAGTGACAGCAGGGGATGGATGTGGACACCATGGAACCAGGACGGACACTGGGATACACTGGGACAGGCTGGGACACACTGGGAATGGACTGGGACAGACTGGGAATGGACTGGGACACACTGGGAATGGACTGGGACACACTGGGAATGGACTGGGACACACTGGGAATGGACTGGGACACACTGGGAATGGACTGGGGCCAGGGGCTGCCTGCTCCCAGTGCCTCCAGTGCTGCTGCACAAGGATGGATCCAGCTCAGCCCAGGCATCAGCCACACTGAGGGAGCAGCAGGAAAACCCAGGGATGGACTTTGCTGAGCTCGACTTTGCTGGACCAGAAGTGCTGGGCTCTTCCCCACCTTGGAGCTGCTACTGCCCACAGCCAAGAGCCAGAGCCGTGGTGAGGGAATCATGGAATGGTTTGGGATGGAGGGACCCCAAAGCCCACCCAGTGCCACCCCTGCCATGGGGACAGGACACCGCCCCCTGTCCCAGGCTGCTCCAAGCCCCGTCCAACCCATGAGGTGCTCACTGTATTTGGCTCCATCGAGGGCGGACACAACCTTCTCCAGGACATGCCTATTCGGATTCCCGAACCGGGTGTATTTGTACTCCTGGCGTGGGAAGAGGAAACAAACATCAGAGAGAGCACAGGGAAAGCTTGGGATAAACCTCTCCGGATCGCCGCCCGCAGCGGGAACAGCGAGCCCCGGGCTGGCTCCGGCTGCAAGGGAGCACAGCGGCTCCTCCGGTGCCACCGCCGCTCAGCAGGGCCGTCCCGGAGCACAGGCACGGCATCGCGGCCGGGCGGCTCTGCAAGGGCCCCGTGAGGAGCCCCGCTCCCGGCCCAGCGAGATGCTCGCGTCTGCCCAGGAGCTGCCACGGGGGGAAACATCCGCGCCGGGAGCTCCCTGCCCTGCCCAGGCCCTGCCGCCTCCCCTTCCCCCGGCCGGGACACGCCGGGGCCGCAGCGGGGCTCGGCGGCCCCGCGCTGCCCGCACTCACCTCCTCATCCCCGGGCACTCGCTGCTTGAATATGGTGGAGAGCGTGATAGGCGGCACGACAGCCCAAGAGCTCCACTGCTCGGGCTTTTGCCCGGTATGGATGGCATGCGTAGCGAAGTGAGGGAAAGGCTTCAGGAAGCCCGGCGCGCTGCCAGCTGCCATGGTCGCAGCTCTGAGGGAGCGGCCCTCAGCGCGGCTGCATTTACAGAGCTCGCGGGCTCGGCGGGGCGCGGCTTTCGCGCCTCCTCATTGGCTGCGGCGCCGGCGGGGAGGGGCCCTCGCGCCCTCCCATTGGCTGTTTGCTTGTACAGCGTGGGATGGAGAAATTGATCGCTGAGTGCGTAGTACGGGAAATTGCCTTTCTGTGGTTTGTGTTGTCTGGTTTGCTCACTACACTGAAATTTGTGACATTGCAACACAGTTAAATATGTTTTCTGCTGGTTGGGAATGAGATATCCAGAGATCTGTGTGGGGACAAGCACCGACAGGGATAAAAATACGCCTTTGATGGGGGAACATGGAACTGGAGAGACATCCAGGGCCTGGCAGGGAAGGACAGAGGGGAATGGCCTTCCAGTGCCAGCGAGCAGCAAACACCGCAATTTGCTATCCGCCATTCTTGGTATTTAAGACATCATTGCCCACTGAATGCAATCCTGGAGCAGCAGTTCCTGCTGAGAATACCCAGAGTGGGTATTTGTCAATATTTCAGTGGTACAGGGCACTGCAGAGCAAAGTGCTGCCCATTGCTGCCCATCCTCCACATACCTGCCACAAATCCAGGACGCGGCACTTTGGAATTTAGGTCATTAGGAATTGGAGTAATTTTGGAATTAAGTTGTTGGAAATTTGAGAGAAACTGAGAAAAGAGAGAGAAAGCAAGGCCTTGAGAGCATCTCACCTGTAGTGTCTGTGGGAGGGAAGTGTGGTAGGGAGGAGTCAGATTCATTAGCAGGTAATGACAGGAATTAAGGAAAGCAGAATCTTTCCCTGATAGCAAAAGGAATTATGGAAGACAGATTTATCGCCAGGTAGTTAAAGGAAATAAGGGAGTCAGGTAATGAATGAATGAAGGGAGTAATTTGTTGCCCGGTAGTTAAGGAATATTACCTGGTAGTTAAAGGAATTAAGAAACCCTCTCTGGCACAGGAAGGTGTCTGAGGGATGGAACAGATGATCAGGTGTGAGGGCTGATCGTGGCAAGGACTGGAGCTGGGATCAGGGCATGGTCTGTGAGGAGGGGAACACAAGGTGGTGGCAATGCTGGGGAGCTGCGAGCGGGCAGTGCCAGCCCAGAGTGGGCACCTGCAGCCAGAGCTCAGCTCTGTGACTCTGTTCCTTCTGAGTTTGTCACTGCTGCTGTCTGAGCCACCCTGGCAGCTCTGGCTGGTCCCTTCACACTGGCCTGGGCTGTGCAGGACGCAGGAACGAGCTCCAGACCTGGGCAGTCCATACTGTGCTGTGCAAAGGAACATTTTATTGTTCCCACCCTGCATCTTTTCAAACCTCAGACCCCTGCAGAAGTTAAATTCTGGTGCTAATCATGCGTCAGGGCACTAATTAATGATGGCCCTTCCACTTCACACATGTGCAGGATGTTGGCTGAATGGGACCAGGTTGTGTCACAGCTACTTTTTATTGGACACAAGTTAATGTTGTCCTTCATTGCAGCCTCTCTGATAAAAACAAGTCTAGAACTACTCAACACTCTGGTGCTTCCCAAACGTCCCCATAATTTGTCATGGAAGACGACAACACAAAGTACATTCTTGGCCATTATGACTTTGATATTATGTTTGACATCAGAGAAACAAATTCTGGACTGGGAAATATGCAGTGACCGAAAAACTCACTCAAATGGGACCAAAGATTTTCCTCATATGGACTCGGAAAATGTCCTTTGAATCCAGGTCCCGTTCTCTGCAATTCCCATAAAATACACCTTTAATGATTATTGTCAATGTACAAATTTCAGCTCTCTGCTCAGACAAATTCAGCTGCCTTCAAGCACTTCATCTTACTCAAGAAAATATCTCCCAGAGAAACGTGAGCAGCAGAGCCCCCCTGAGCCCGGGCCAGGCGGGTGTGAGCAGGGTGAGGTGTGACAGAACGGGCTGGGGATGTGCTCCAGCCCTGCTCCTGCTGTGGCAGGAGCTGCAGGAAGGACAAAGGAAAGCTCATTGCTGCCCATCCTCCATGTATCTGCCACAAATCCAAGACTTGGTACTTTGGAATTTAGGTCATTAGGAATTGAAGTAATTTTGGAATTAAGTTGTTGGAAATTTGAGAGAAACTGAGAAAAGAGAGAGAAAGCAAGGCCTTGAGAGCATCTCACCTGTAGTGTCTGTGGGAGGGAAGTGTGGTAGGGAGGAGTCAGATTCATTAGCAGGTAATGACAGGAATTAAGGAAAGCAGAATCTTTCCCTGATAGCAAAAGGAATTATGGAAGACAGATTTATCGCCAGGTAGTTAAAGGAAATAAGGGAGTCAGGTAATGAATGAATGAAGGGAGTAATTTGTTGCCCGGTAGTTAAGGAATATTACCTGGTAGTTAAAGGAATTAAGAAACCCTCTCTGGCGCAGGAAGGTGTCTGAGGGATGGAACAGATGATCAGGTGTGATGGCTGATTGTGCCAAGGACTGGAGCTGGGATCAGGGCATGGTCTGTGAGGAGGGGAACACAAGGTGGTGGCAATGCTGGGGAGCTGCGAGCGGGCAGTGCCAGCCCAGAGTGGGCACCTGCAGCCAGAGTGGTCACTGCAGGGACAGGGGCTGCTGGCACCGGGCTTCAGCCTCTCCAGAGCAGTGCAGCAGCTCCATGCAGGCACCTCCTTGCTTTGCACAGGCACAGCTTCCACTCCCACAAAACTTGCTTTCAATATTTATATCGTAACCGATGAAACTCAAGTGTGAATAATGATAATTCACCTGGAGAATAATCCTTGCCCTGTGACAGAGATTAATTTACCTGCCTTGAACTGAACATGAAATGCAGGATTTATCAAGGTGATGTTTGATGTGTTTGCAGTTCTGTGGGGACAGAAGGAGAAATCCCGTTGGATCGGCGGGAGAAAATGTGGCACACAATATGAGTGATCAGCAAGTCTGGCACTTTATTGAATGGCATACATATTTATATTGGTGTTAATGAAGCTCATACATATTGCAATAGCGGGCTTATTATTGGTTAGTTACTTATCAGTCAACTACGCCTACTTCTGCATTCATGCGGTTATTTCTTGAGATTATACTTCATGTTTTCAGCAAAAGATCCTCTCTCTTATCCTTGTTGCACCAAGGGCACGATGTCCTTGCCTTAAATGGACACTGACTACTGACTCCTATACTTGTCTCCTTGCTTAACCAGTGGCATTATGTCTACGCGACCTTTCTCAGCTAGCCAGCTGTCCACAAAGCTCTCCACACTTCCCCTGTTTTTCTGTTGAACAAGCATGGTCTGATTAAATGCTGTAGAAATCGTCTTTTGCACCATATTTTGTAAGCACACGCAGAAACAAGGCAAAATTAATACTACCAACAAAGCTATAATGCCCACTATAATGCTAACCGTGACAATAGAATGTAACCATGATCCCAGGCCTAACAATGAGAGCCATCCATCAATACCGAAACCTGATTCTACCTGTAAGTTTCCAGTTAACCTCCACAATTCAGAGTGCTGGGCGTGGATGGATTGTGAATGGTCAGAAAGATTAATGCAACACATGCCCTCAAATTCTTCACAGCCATGGCCTTGTTCAAGTAAAAGAAAGTCGATTGCAGCTCTGTTTTGAAGCGTTGCATGGCGAATAGAATTAACATCAAGCAAAAGGCTAGCAAGTGCCAAAGAGGTGGCATTGGTTTACTTTGCAAGCCAGCATCCAAACTTATTTAGGGTGGCATGGGCACCTGCGGCTGCCACCCCTGGAGTCAGAAAGGATGCTGCAATTATGGCCCCTGGGGACCAAAATTTTACATCGTCCCTGCAGTCAGCAGTAAATGCATGGGTCATTCTTTAATTTTGATGACGGCGGCGGCTCATGTTTGATATCATGGACGTATTGTGTGTAAGTAGAGACAACCGTCCAGTTGTACATGGTGACCCCGACGCGATCCCTGGCTGAACCCGACGGACCCCTTGAGCCCGGGGATGGGCTGACGTGCGCCGTGTGGGAGGCTGGAGTGGGCGTCCCATCCCCAAAGCCGGTATCAATGCGGTGACCCTGGGCTGGGGCGCCTGACTGGTGATGAGGCAGCCGGCCGAGGAGTCGGAGATGGAGCAGGGAAATCCCATGTGAAATTCTGTGTTGCAGTTGAGTTTCACGTGTGTCAGGCTGGGCTCCTCCCCGCAGCACCTGGATAAGCTGATGGATCTAATCAAGACAAATACCACCTTGAGGAGGGCAGTGCCAGGCTCGCTGCTGCCCGAGGAGCTTTGCTGCAGCTTCCTTTGCCCCTCGTGGCAGCAGGGCAGGGCTCCTGCAGGATCTGCCATGTGGAGGGGACACAAATTCCTGCTCCTGCTCCGGGGGCTGGGGCTGGCTGTGCCCAGCTCAGGGCCAGGGGCACCCACAGCCCGTTCCTGCTCAGCCAGACTCTGGCTGGGAGGGCTGGGCTGGGCTCAGGCTGGGACCAGGGGTCCCTCCCTGGCAGGGGCTGAAGGGCTCGGGGTGTCCCCAGGCCAGGAGCTGCCTCTGCTCCTGGCAGGGCTTTGCTCTCCCTGCTGCCTTCTGCTCTGGCCTCTGCCATGCAACAGCCCGGCCCTGGGACACAAGTTTCCAGAATTCATCTTTTGCTGATCCTCTCCTTGCCAAACACATGCCTCCCTTCAGACCTGAGTGCTGGCTGGCAGCATGGATATTGTCCTGGAGCTTTAGAGATGGCAAACGTGTGGGTTCCAGGTCCAGGAGATCCTTGGGAAAGCTTCAGAGGTGCTTGTCTGAGAAATTAAAGTCATCACCTGGAAAGGACAATATTTACAGTATCTCTCTGCTTCCATTTCACAGCCTCAGTGTAAATCCTGACTTCCACACAAATTTATTATTTACCTTTGTCATTGGAGACCTTGTCTGGAGTTATTTATCATATATATTGTGTGTGATTATATTTCAACTTCAAATTACCACTGGCAGACACAACCATGCCCTGGCATCTCTCTTTAAGAGAGGGAGGCAGGGACATCTCCCTGTCCCATGGTGCTCCATGCCCCATCCAACTTGGCCTGGAACTCTTCTTGCTGATAGTTACAAGCCGGATGAGACACATTTACATCATTCATAAGCCTGATGAGATAAATTTACTTAATTCAACCTGTGGCATGTTCAAGGAATTGTTCATAACAGGAAGATTTTCTTCCCTCTCCAAGTGTTTCATAATTCTGATAGCATCAGCTCCTGTACAGCCACACTGCCAGATCTGTGCCTTCAGTGAACACCTGGCACCACACCAGTGGCACACCTCAGGGCTGCTGCCACGCCTGACCAAAAGCTGATTGAGTTTTCTCCAGGGCTTTCTGCTGCTTGTCCCTGTGATGCCAGGGTGGGGTTTGTCAGGTCAGGGCTGAGTGAGCAACAAGAGGCAAGAATCTGCTTTGCCATGAGGACTCTCCACCATCCCAGGCTGCAGTAACTGCGTTGGGATTTTGTGTTTGGGTTCCATGGGGAATGGGAGGACTGGGACAAGATGACCCTTAAGGTCCCAAGCCTTCATTCTGGGATCAGGCTGTATAACAGCAATGTTAATTATTTTCAGCCACACAGTCTGTAAAAGAGCAGAGGGTTCCCAGCCAGTTTTGTGTCTGTGCAGCAGCAGGGCTGGGCAGGGGCTGCTCCACTTTGGGATTCATTTCTGTGGGGTCCCATCCTGGACATGGGATTGGGGTGTGGGGAGGGATTTGGGCTGAGCCTCAGCCCTCCTCAGCAGGGTTTGGCCTTGAGGCAAGAGCATCAATCAGTGATTGATGATGCCAGGGGAGGCTCCCAGGTAAAGCCTGCAGAAAGTGCTGACCCCGACTGTTTCACTCTGGAGCAGCTCCCAGCCTCCTTCTCTCCGGCCATTCACAAACGGGACTCTGGATGTGTTTGCACCCAAGCTCTGCTCCCCAGGGATGTGACACGGCGTCCAACAAGTGAGGAGACTGCAGGGGCAGGGCTGGCCAGGGCGCTCACAGGGATCTCTGCAGTGCTCTGGGGAAGGGCACGGGCCCGGGGAGGCTCAGGTGGGACATTGGTGACATTTCCTCACGGGAAGGGAGGTCACACATTGGGACAGGAGGCTCAGGTGGGACATTGGTGACATTTCCTCACAGCAAGGGAGGTCACACATTGGTACAGGAGGTTCAGGTGGGACATTGGCAATATTTCCTCACGGCAAGGGAGGTCAGACACTGAAACAGGAGACTCAGGTGGGACATTGGTGACATTTCCTCACGGCGAGGGAGGTCACACATTGGTACAGGAGGCTCAGGTGGGACATTGGTGACATTTCCTCATGGCAAGGGAGGTCACACATTGGGACAGGAGGCTCAGGTGGGACATTGGCAATATTTCCTCACAGCAAGGGAGGTCACACACTGGAACAGGAGTCCCTGCCCCCAGAGGATTTAAAGCCCATGTGGATGTGGCACTTGGGGACACGGGGCAGTGCTGGGTGTGGCTGGACTCGATGGGCTCAGACAATTCCTTATCCCCATTCTCCTGTGAGAAAGCAGCTTGATCCTGCTGCAGCCTTGAGTGTTCCAATGACCTTCCTAGAGGACAAAGCTGGAATTCTCTCTGCTCTTACAGCTGGATTTCAAGTCTCCTCCTGCTGTCTCCCTGCTCTAAGGAAATGGCTCCACAGGGGCAGGAGTTGTGGATTTTTATCCCTGGACAGCCACGAAGCCAGCCAATCAACTGGGAGCAGAGGCAGCCTTAGAAATGATTGAGAGCAGCTCCAGGTCCCCAGAAATACTCTTGGAGCCAGTCTTGCTGGCTGTACAATGAGTTGTGCTCCAGCCTTTCTTTCCTTTGCTCTCAATGTACAAACACCAGCTCAGGTATCCACCCACCCGCACCGGGGCACTGCTCACAAAGTTCCTTCCGGCTCATTTCTCCACATTTTGATTTTTGGGCAACAGCTTCTCCACTCCAAGGCAAAGCAAATTGCCTGATCCGGAGTGAAATGGAGCCAGCAGCTCAAAAATGTGCAGGAGCTGAAAGATGAGAGCCCTCAACTCCCAGCTCTCATTGTGGCACTGAGATAAGGAGGGGAGAGCTCAGCTGTGCATCTGAACATTTCAGCAATCCCTTCTCCCAAGAATATTACGCATCATTTTTTCAGCGTGATGAAGGGTAAGGGCTGGATTTTAGGGGTTTTATGTGTGGTACAGACTTTAGAAAAGCAACATTTTGTAGACAAAGAACTCAATCCGGGCTGGATGTGCCTGGGGGGAAATGGACGTGTGAGCCAAACTGCAGCAATCACCAACATTTCAGTACAATAAAGGGCTTTTTCTTAGGAAAAAAACCCAATTCTGTGGGATTTATCAGCTGCCATCATTTCAGCTGATTTGGTGCTTTTTCAAGCTGAAGGGACTGTGCTTGGACAGAGTTCTGGGAGGGTTGGGGTGGGAAGGGCAGCTGAGGACACCCCAAAAGCTGAGGAATCCTGCATTCCTCCCCCTGAGCACGGGGTTATTCCCTTTCCCTGCCCTGGGATGGGTCAGCTCCTCCTCCCACTTGCACCTGACTTCTTTTCCCTCTGAATTTCGCTGTTAACCGGCCGTTCCCAGCCCCTCCTCCTGCCCTGGTGGGACAAGGAGAGCCCCCTGAGCTGTGCCCTCCATGCCCACCCTCTGCCCAGGGCTGCTGGGGAGCGCCAATAACCCCGAGCAGAAAAAGGGAATTTTCTGTGCCCGCTCTCTGGGGGTGCTCCTGGCAGAGCCCTCCAAGAGGGGATCCCCATGGTGCAAATCCTTTGTGATGCCAGGTAGGAAAATGTTCCTTAATTCACTCACTGGCGCTAGTTCTGTTCCTCTCACACAGATTTATGGGTAGCTCTTCTGTAGTGTTTTATAAAACCACGTGAATGTGCTGCTGGTTTGTAAAATCATGAAGAAAAACCTTGAAGTCATGAATAATATGACAGTTGTTACGGCTGTAAATCCCTTAACCTTGTAGGCATTGGATTTACCTGCCTTTTACTACTTGAAGGATGTAAATACCTATTAACTAGAGTGTAAATTTTGAGCTGAACAAATGCGTTGAGGAGGAACGTTTGGGACATTTAGTCTAGAAATAATAATCAATTCACAGCCTGCTATTTAGTGTTATTGAATATAAGAGAAAAAAATCCTTTCAAGGGGATGAGAGGATTGTAACAAGACATGGAGCTGTGGTAGGTGTGACACAAACATTAATTTACTATAGGGTGGTGTGCGCAGAGAGCATTTTGCAAGAGAGAATTCATGTGATGTTCGATCTACCCCAACAACTGAAGTGTGTGTGAAACTGTGTGATCTTTGGATACTCAGAAATCCTGGGTTTGGTTTATTTGGGTTGGTTTCAAAGTCTTGAAGGAATGTTTAATCTATAATTAACAACCCCAGCCTGCAACCATCCCGGTGGATGGGGCTTTGATGAAAACCTGGTTTCTTTTTCATGGGATCCAAAGGTGCTGAGCACAAAAATGACAGAAAATATGGATTTGAGCTGCTCTGCCTGAGGCTGAGATTGATCTAAGTGTCTGAATCCCTGGCTGGAGGCAGAGGCATGAGCAGTCCTGGCTTCAAACACTCCTAATTAATGCAGGTCCTTGAGCCAATCCTACACGAGAGCCCTTTTGCTTTGCCTCTGGTTTATCATTTCTGCCCCCGTCCCAGGGTTTTTATGGACTGTGTCATGATATGTTAATTAACTTGTGCTTCCCCCCCTTCAGTCATTTGGCCTAAGATTTCATTAAATAGTGGATGTTAAGTGTGGTGTAGTGAAGAGATTCAGCTGAGGCTGCTTTTTGCTGGCTTGGAGGGATATTAAAGCTGAATATTTACTGGGTTGGGAGCACTTCCTCCTGTAGTGTGGGATCCTGCTGCTTGGATCTACCTGGATCAAACAGGAGAAAATTCCATGGATGTTTATCCACATTTAGAAATTGTTTTAGTTACAATCTTTATATTTAAAAAGCTGTTATTTAGATATTTTATTGGACTTCTCAGTGCCTGTTACTGTTCTTGCTGAAGTTTTTTGCCTTAGAAAGTTCAGGATGGAATGAAAAGCTGGAAATGCCTCAATTATCCATCCAGGAAGTTTGAGGCATCTTTTGACTTTTCAAGGAAAAAAAACCCAAAAAACAGAGGGGAACCAGCCAACTCTATGAGGATCAATCAGATTTGTCCTGGGAGTTGGGGTAAATAAATCCTATTTTATCCCTCACACTCCTGGGACCGTGTGACATCCACTCTTGAGATAATTTCTAGAAGGGAAGGTGCAAATTGTGGTAACAACAAATGAAAGTTTGTTCTGATTATTTAATAGCTGTACTTAGGATGCAGAGAGTTTTGGCCTATGGTGCTTCTTTAGAAAATTTGCCTTTAAGGTGTGTGCTTGACATGGTTTTATCGGATTCAATGGGATTACTGCTGTACTTTTAGAAAAAACTGCTTTTCTGCCCCTGCCCCAGGCCTTTAAGCGGCAGCTCCTTCAGATGGAGGAGTTTTCTCCGTGCCCCCCAAAGCAGTTAATTAAAAATGAAGCCCCCAACAAGCCCCAGGCCCAGCTCTGAGCAGTTCGGTGGAGCTGGGCGCAGAACGAGCCTTTTGTGCTTTTCCCGGGAGCTGCAGCTGTGCCCAGCTCCCTCACAAACGAGTTCATCAGCTCCATTATCCCCCCAAAGCGCAGCAGCTGCTGCTCCGCTCCAGCCTCATTTCCCTCGTGCTCCTCTCAATGGGTTCACTGCAAACATTTTGTCACCAGAGCGTTCGTTTGTGGCAGCCACGGGGACGGGATGCACTGAAACGCTCCGGAGGGCAGCAGCTCTCAGCCCCTGGCTCAAAGGGTGGGTTGGAATGTGGAGGGTGGGCTCTCCATTCCTGGCCCTCAGGAAGAGGGGAATGCTCGGAGGGCTCGGGCTGTGCTGCTCCTTGGGAGCAGGCAGGAAATGGGAATGCTGCCCCTGTCCCCAGGCTTTTATCCCCATGGGTTTGGGGCTTCGCTTGGTCCCTGCAGATGTTCCTGGAGTGGAAGGAACAGCTGGCAGGAATGTTAAACGCCAGCAGTGCTGGCAGGGAGAAGCTGGCTTGCTCACCAGGAAATGCAACTAAATATTTACTGGGATTTTTTTTTTTTCCCCCCAGGGTTTTCCTAGATTTCCTCCAGTGCCCAAATGACTCCAGCTGGAGGGAGCATGTTTTGCATTCACACAACCTTTAGGATGTTCCTGCTGCTGTTTCTTGTGCTGTTCCACAGCTGAGGCTGCATTGTTGGGGGAAAAAAAATATGGAAATCCAGTTTTCTCTAGAGCTACTCGAAAGGCTTGGAAGATCCAAACAGGCTGGAAAAGCAGGAGGAGGATGGAAAAACAAGGCACTTTGTTTTTGGGAATAATCTATGCTCTTTTCAAGTGCTGCGGATTCCTGCAGGTGCCTAGGAAGTTTAATTTTGTTCTTGCTTCCCTTATTCCCAGGCTGTGAGCTGTGCATCCCATCCTGTCCATGGAATGCAATTGGAAATACTCTGCTTTTCACCTGGCTGCCTGGGAAAAGGGGACCAAAATCCAAACCAGCCGTGGCTTTGGGCAGGAGGGAGAGGGCAGAGAGTGCCAGGATACAGGGAATGGCTCCCCAGTGCCAGAGGGCAGGGAGAGCTGGGATGTGGGGAAGGAATTCCTGCCTGGGATGGTGGGCAGGCCATGGAATTGAATTCCCAGACTTGCTGTGGCAGTGTCCCAGGCCAGGCTTGGAGCACCCTGGGACAGTGGGAGGTGTCCCTGCCCATGGAATGGGATTTCAGGTCCCTCCCAACCCAAACCATTCTGGAATTCTGCATCCCCAGGGGCACAGCCTTACAGTTCCACTGGGGTTTGTGTGGCCACGGAGGTTCCCCCTGCCCCAGAGGCACTGACACCTTTGCAGGACATCCATGGCTTTGAATCCAAACACCTGGTGTCACCCTGGGTTTTTAAGTTTTTCTAAGCTTTCTGATGTTGACGTTCTTGTAATGAACTTTCTCACACACTTTCTGTAAATAACTCGTTGTTTTACTCTGTGGGTCTGGAGCGGGACATCCTGCTCTGCACAGCCCGGATTTACCCGGGTGTCCACAGCGGATTCGTGACTGAGGGAAGGGAGCAGCCCTCCTTCCCTGCCTCCTGTCCTCCATCCCGGCCACACGGTGGTGGTGTTGTTTTCCCAATGCCGAAAATCTCTTCCCAGGATCAGCTGGAGCAGTGGGAAGGGCTTTGTGGGCTGCAGCTGACTGACAACAGCTGATGCTGAGAAACCTTCCTGCAGTTTTCATGTCAGGACGTCAGAAACATCAAACACGATGTTGGTGTGGAGTAGCCGTGCTGCTTTTCCAGCTTCCCAGGCTTTGGAACCCAAAGTTTCCCTGAGTTTGGTGGTTTGGTGCTACTTTATCCCCACGGGGTGAAATGAGGTGAGCCTTTTTCCCAGAGAACTTAGGAACTCTGAGTACTTGGGCATCATTTTATAAAATTAAAGCTGTTGTTTGTGATCATTCCAGATGGATCATTCCAGATTCCCGTTGGCAGAGGTTTAAATCCCAGAACTATCTCGTTTGGGAGCCTGCCTGCTCAGGGAAGGGGCCCATGCAGTGATGCCCAGGAGCAGACAGAGGTTGGAGCTGCTGTGTGTGATCCTTGAGCGCCTGATCCAGGCCAGATCTCCTTGGCCAAATGCCCTGCAGACTCTGGAATGCTGTGAAATCCTTCCTGCAAGGCTGTGGGAAAAGGTAATTGAAACATCCTTGAGATCCAGGACTCCTGGGCAGGCTGTGTTTGCAGGCTGGGATTAGAGCAGGAGCTCGAGCAGGAATTAAACAAAAATCAACCCAAAACTCAAACCAAAAGAAAACCCAGCCGAACAGGATGAGGGGTGTGGGATGGGCTCCTCCATCCCTGTTGGTCTGGCTCTGGGAGCTGAGGTGAGCCCTGGGTTAGTTTTAGGGCAGTTTTAGGCCACTTTGATTGGTAAATCCTGCCCTTGGAATGGCCTGGGCTCTGTCCTGCTTGGAAATGGAGCTCAGCTCTGGGGCAGAGGAAGCAGAGCCGCCCTGGTGTCCCTCCTGGTCCCCTGCAAGGAGAAGGAGCAGCCAGGCAGGACCCAGAGCAGCTGGGCCAGGAGATCAGGGGGGCTTGGGTGCCTCCTCTTCCTCACCCTGGGGAAGGAAATCAGGCACAATTTAATTACGTTTAATTACAGTGCCTGATGATGCTGCTCCCCAGCACAGGAAGGACGTGGAGCTGTTGGAGCAGCTCCAGAGGAGGCACCGGGATGATCAGAGGGGTGGGACACCTGGGGGTGCTCACCTGGAGAGGAGAAGGATCCAGGGAGAGCCCAGAGCCCCTGGCAGGGCCTGAAGGGGCTCCAGGAGAGCTGCAGAGGGGCTGGGGACAGGGATGGAGGGACAGCACACAGGGAATGGCTCCCAGGGATGGATGGGACATTGGGAATTGGGAATTGTTCCTGGCAGGGTGGGCAGGGCTGGGATGGAATTCCATCCCTGGATCCCTGGCAGTGCCCAAGGCCAGGAAAGGACAGGGTTTGGAGCACCTGGGACAGTGGGAGGTGTCCCTGCCATGGCAGGGGTGGCACTGGGTGGGATTTAGGCTCTTTCTGAACCCATCCCAAGATTCCATGAGCTTCCTGGCATATCCTTGGTTCTTGCAGTGGAGCCTGGTGCAGGTGGAGCTGTGTGATCTGCTCAGTTCTGTGGAGTTTGGTTTCCAAATGCATTTTAAAAAGGGCAATTCGGGGGAAGTTGGGTGTTTGGGGGCAGAGCAGGCTCTGACAGCTCCTCTCCATCAGGCACCTGTCAGTGCAGCTCCAGCATCCTCAGCAGCCCTCCAGTGCCTCAGTTACTCTGAGTGGGCTTTGAATTCATTGTGTGCACTTCAACTTTGGCAAGTTTTTGTACTTCATTTGCTTGTAAGCTACGGACAAAAATGGCAGTAATTTGAATTTTTTCTAGGTCACTGTACACTATTATCAGCCGGTCTCCTTCCTATCAGTTTCAACCATTCAGTTTTTAGCCAACAGATTTTTAAAATAAATATGCCCTGGCTGAAAAGGAGGAGATGCTGTTCTAAAATTGTTAGAGCTTGTTGTTAAAAATGACCTTCATGCAAGAGGAGGTTATTTGACTTAAATAGACTTTAAAAAACTTCTTCATTTCAGCAGAGCAGATTTTGATGGACTGAGAGACTTGCCTGACCGTTAACTGGGATCAGGAAGGAATTACAGGCAGCTGGTAAGGAGGAGAAGGGCTTGGTCCTTTGTGTGGAAAATCGAGATAGGGAGAGTGCTGGAACAGTGAGAGAGCCTTGGAAGGAAGAGAAATCATGCAGGTGGTGTGGTGGAGGTGGGAGCTGGCCCAGAGGGCAGCACAGGACAGGCTCACGTTGTCCTGCTTGGTGTTTGTGTCCAATAAATGTGTGTGCATCCCTGGAGCCTGGCTGCTCTCACTCAGCCCCGTGCCCTCAGTGCATCTTCCCCCTCCAGAATTCCCTTATTGCAGCCTGTGCTCAGCCAGGCTGAGGGACTCCTGCCCTGGCTCTGCTCTAGCTCCAGCTTCTGGGTGGTGAATATCTATGGGCAGTGAAACCTCCTGTCCACACTGTTAGAGCCAGAGGGACTGTGCTGGGTGAGGGTCATGTCCTCCTGCCCACGAGCTCCCAGTTTTCCCCCCTGGTCTCAAAAGCTGCTGCAGGACAGGGAGGGCTCTCTTCTTGCTGTGCTTGTGGTTATGAGTTAGAGACATCTCTCCTCCACCTGAGGCGGAATGGGAAGAGTGATGAAATACCAAATGTTGTCTCAGGAGAGGCTCCTCCAGCAGAGCCAGTGCTGGGTGCTGAGCAATCTCCTGACAGGAAATACAGCCAGCCCCATCCAGAATTAGCTCAGATCCATTCTTTTCAGCCAATTTTTATTTTTTTTCCCTGATAAGGCACTCGCAACACCTCTAATTTTAGCCTGGCTCTACGTTCTCAGAGCGAGCCGTGCCAGCAGGGTGGAGCAGTGCACTGCTGGCAACGTGGCTGGGCTGGGGGAACGTGCCCAGCTGCCCACCAGAGCACAGGGAATGGGTTTGCGGTGCCCCTCGTGTGGGTTGGGGAACAAACCCCTGCCAGGGTGTCCATGGGCTGCTCAGCACCCCGAGCAGGGTTTGTCTGTGCTTTGGGTGGGAGTGTGGAGCTGCTGCAGCTGTGGGAACTCTGCAGGGCCAGGGTGGGTCCTGCACTTGGGTGACAGCAACCCCTGGAATGCTCCAGGCTGGGAGAGAGGGGCTGGAAAGCTGGGAAAGGCCCTGGGGATGCTGGTGACAGCAGCTGGACATGAGCCATGGGGCGCCCAGGTGGGCAAGAGGCCGATGGCTCCTGGATTGGGTCAGCCCTTCATGAGAGACCCTGAGGGGCTGGAGCATGTCCAGGAGCTGGGAAAGGAATGGAGAATCCCTGAGGGAGCTGGGCAGGGGCTGCAGAATCCCTGAGGAGATGGGAAGGGGCTCAGCCTGGAGCAAAGGAGTCCCTGTGCCTCAGGAGTGCTCAGGGCCGGCTTGGGGGGGGCTTGGAGCTCAAACCTGGCTTTTGAACACTCCAAGTCTGAGCTCCTGGGTAGGTCCAGGCTCTACTGCTGTGTGTTTAAAAGTGGCCACAGAGACAATTTAGTCTAAACTCAGAACTGGAATTTTTCAGGATTCCAGCAATACCTCGGTTCAGACTTGGCATTGGGCTCAAATCCAGCTCATTTAAACATATTAAAAACAAACCAAAACAAATGTCACTGGGAGTTTCTGATGGCACACTCATGATAATAATGATAAATGCAATTAATATAATTTGCTTTCTTAAATTAGGGCTCTTTGAGAGTTCTGGCAGGGACTGAGACAAGCGGGCCCGTGACCAAGTGATCTCCCAGCTCTCCAACCTCCCCTTTATCATCTGTGCTGTTTAAAATCATCAGGGAGTTATTTTGATAAGAGTTTGGAGCTTGTGAGGTTTGAATTACCAAGAGAACTTTAGAGGAGCGCTGGGCCTTTAACAGTAAATGGGTCTGAATTAGATTTAAACTGATGTTTATTTGGGGCTAAGCCTCAGCGCCAGCTTTGGGGATGTCACACTTCAAGCTCTGCTTTAATAAAATGGCAAAATCTTGGTGCAGCTCAGTGAGATTCCTGATGGGATCCCTGCTGGCTCTGGGAACAGGGATCATCTTCATCCCAAGGAGCCTCAGTGTGGTGAATCATGCAGCACAAACCCTGCTCACAAAAACCTGCCTCATTATGTAATGATGCTCAGGGGTTGCCAGGGCTCTGTCCTACAAGACACAGAACAATTTTAACCTGAGAAATACAAAAAGCTGGTTTAGAGCTGCCTGGGTTTGGGTAATGGTGCTCAGCCACTCTTTCCTTGGCAATCCTAAAGCCAAGGGGTGGTTATTTGTGGAATTAAAATTGCCTTAAAAGGAAAATGAGCATTTAGTTAGTTTTTGATCACTTTAAAATATTTGTTTTTATTTTCTTTCCGGACTGGAATTCTCCCTGAGTTTCAGGGGCTCACCTGTGTGAGTCAAGGCTCTGGTGAATACACACTCCCTGTCACACAGACTCCTTGCCTGATCACATGAAAGCCTTCACAAATTCTCCTGGGCAAGGGCAGATGTCGCCAGGTTCAAAAACAAAATTAAGCCACCAGCAGCAGCTCTTGAGAATTCCTCAGCCATCGGGGCTTAATTCCATGGTGCTGTGCTGTTGTCTGTCAACCATTCATGCAATTAAGGGAAAATCTCTCCCAACGTTTCCATGGTGCTGGAGCACTCCAGGAGAACAGGCAGCCCACACAGGAGCCAGCAGCAATGAAATATTAATTGAGCACCAGCACATGTTCGATAATCTCCACGCCTAATCCAGGCCCAGCAAATGAGGAGGGAAACAGCACAGCCAGGATTTTCCCTTTGTCCAAGGGGAAAAAGCCATTTATCATGGGCTTGGGGTGGCAGTGCTGTCCTGAGGGAGCAGTGCGGGGCTGGTGGGGCTGGAACTGCCCCTTCTTCATTCACATCACTCCTTTCACACAGTTTTACACAGTTTTACAGCCCTCGTGTGTCGCTCCAGTTGGTCAGCAGCTTTCTTGCCAATTATTCTGTTGGTTAATAGCAAGTTGTTACCCTGGATTCATTGGTCACTCAAACTCTCATTGTGGGCATGCAGGGAAAGTTGTTAGTGAGAGATAGCTCTCCTTTTTCTATCTAAAACCAGTTTGTACAGGAGCTGCTTGTTTTTCACCCAGGAATAGATGGTTAAATTAACCAACTGCTCACACCAGGGCTGCTTTCACATGGGAACTTGCAAAGGGCTGCCTTGACAAGGCCAGCCACTGACTCCAGGAGAGCCAGACTGATTTTATGAGGGCTTTCTTTATAATTTTATAATAAGTGTGGGTCCATGGGAAGGGCTCCAGCCAGGCCTGTGCTGCTCTGCCTGCCCAGCTGCCTTTGCCATTCCCCCTCTGTGAGCTGGGATGGGTTTGGATGAGCTGGGATGGGTTTGGCCAGAGCAGCCTCCTCTCCCTGGAAAAGCAATCCTGTCCTGGTGGGTTAGAGCACTGGATACTGAGAATTTTAAACTTCCTGTGTTAAAAGACACAGACCCTCAAGAGAAAACTACATTTGACCTGAGGCCGTAGAAAAAACTTCAAAAATTAAATCAAAACAATAAGATTATAAGTGTGTAGCTTAAATATAATGTAATGTAATGTAATATAATATAATATAATATAATATAATATAATATAATATAATATAATATAATATAATATAATATAATATAATATAATATAATATAATATAATACAATATAATATATACTTGGAGTTTAAAGTTTTAAAATATAGTAATATATAAAATAAGATATATATATTATGTATAATTTAATTACATATGATATATATTATAAAATATTTCAAATTTTATCATTTTTATATATATTTTAAAATTGTATATAATTTATTTAATATATAATTATAAATAATTTATTATATATATAGTTTATATATATATATATATATATATAATATATAAAACAAGAGAAAAGTTTTAAAGCAGAAGCCAGTCCTTCTTCTTTACCTTTTTCTTCATGGGTTTGGGTGGTGTTTTGTAGTTAAACAAAAAAGTCCACATTACGAGACGAGTGATTAGTTATTAAGTTAAAAGTAAAAATAATTTAAGCATAATTTCTTAATTAAATAGGTTTTTTTCCTTAAAACACCTTGTAAAGATAAAAACTAAGCCATTTTATAGCTTATTAGTAAAATACTGTAAAATTCACAACTTGTAAAACTATAATATAAATAAAAATAATACACTTCTGAGTCCAAACACAAAATACCGTCTCAAACAATTTCAATCCCAACCCTAACCAAAAAAATGTTCATGGAGAAAAATCAGGGGGAAACTGAGAATTGTGTTCTCTGGTTTATTTAATTTCTGGATATCTCAGAAAGGGTTCTGTCAGCTCCCTTACGTGAGAGCAGATAATGGGGGAGATATTGATATCTGAAAAGAGGCTTTCAGGGGTTGAACTGTATTTATTTTAAACTTCTGAGGTGTGTGATCTAGAAAACCTGAGAAAATGTGTACAGATAAAGTTTCAGGAAGAAAGGGAGTGAAAACTCTGGACTTGAAAGGGAAGTTGAGAGGGAAATATCAAGGTTTGCTGCTTTTTGCCTTTTTTCCCTAATTTCTCCACTTCAGATGCTAATTAACATTTCAGAGGAAGCAAGGCTTTGCTAAAAATCCAACATCTCTCCTTAAGGCTTGGCTTAAAAAGAATCCAAGACTTGCGTTGAAAACCGGGCTAATATTGGCATTCCTGATATTTTAAGGATAAAAGAAGGAACAAATCAAGCAAAGCCATCCTAGACAGTCTCTCAAGCCCACATAAAGACACAAATTCAGGCAAAAGAGGGTTTAAAATACTTGGCAACTCCTCTGTAACATCAACTCCAGCTCTTTCCCCTTGTTCTCCTGAGTGGTGCATCCCAGGGAGTTGTTCCTGCAGGTATTTGTGGAGTGGGTTCCCCATTCCTGGTCAGACTGGGAACAATGGTGGCACCTCAAAATATTGAATTTTCTTTTCCAATACACCAACTCTGGCAGTGGGAGCCATTCCCTGTGTTTGTTTGGGATCCTGGCTTTCCATCTCCCCCTCAGAACTTCATCTCTTATTGTAGCCCCTGAGTTTTATTTTTTTTTCCCCAGATAAAAAACCATTTTGCTGATGAAACAAACTGGATTTTTCCGCCTAATGGGGGAAATTTCCATTTCCTGCTCAGCCGTGACTTTTGGGATTGTGGCTCCCAGCTTTCCTTACAGACCCTGGAATTCTGCCCTCCAAGGCAAAGCTTTCCTTGGCTGCTTGGCCAAGGTTGGGAGTGCACAGAGGGATTTCCAGGCTCTGCAGAGATGGGGTTGGTGCCAGGGGCTGCTGGGGACTCTGACATCCCTGATCCCTGCAGGAATCTCAGCACAAAGCTGGGCATGCTGGCTTAGCCATGGCAGCTCATCCGCGCATTTGAGGCTTGGCTTTTCCCTCCTGTTTGACACAGGGCACTGGGAGAGGCACAAACTCGATTTCCCTGATATCCCTGGCAATCCCTTTGCTCCACAACGTGTGCTGGGGCAGGGCCACCTTGCTAACGAGAAAAGCCCCAGTGGGAGACACCAGTAATGTCCAGCTTTGTGAAAAGCTCTTTTGTGCTTGGATTTAAAAAAAAAAAAAAAAAAAAAAAAAAAAAAAAAAAAAAAAAAAAAAAAGCAGCTTTTGTTATTTTGGTGGGTTTTATCTCTTCAGCTGGTCTGGAGACAGTGTATTAGTCAGATGTGTGGGTAGTGGATCACCCAGGATGTCAAACTCGGTGTTTTAATTAAAAATACACGGCTTTGACATATTAAGCATCCATTAAAAGCCCCACTGCTTGTCTGGGGAGGCTCTGAGGGCAAAACTGAGCTGATTAAATGGAAAGAATGGAAGTGTTGCTCTGGATTATTGTTATTATTTTGCTTGTCTCCCAAGCAAGAGATCTGGAGGGTTTATCTGGCTGGGGGACAACCAGCAGGTGAAAAAATGTCATTTTTTCCCTGTTAGAGCTGAGTGCTTTTATTTGATTAGCACAGAGCAGAGCGGGGGGTGCTGGGTGGTGTGGCCTGAAGGCTTTGCAGGGAGAGGAGGAATTGTATTGTTTAAATCCTTGTGACACTTTAAACAAGGAGGATTTCTGCCTCCACGGGCTCTGTTCTCAGGTGTGCTTGGATGCAGACGTGCAGGGCTCTGGGCTTTCCTCACAATGGGAAGTTTCATTCCTTTCAGGAGCAGCTATGGGGTGTGCTCATGCCACATAGATCAATGAATATTATTATTGATCACAGACTGTCAGAACTCAGTGCATCCCTCTGGGTGTTGTCGTCATCATTGTCGTCTTCTTCTTCTTCTTCTCCTTCTCCTTCTTCTTCTCCTTCTCCTTCTCCTTCTCCTTCTCCTTCTCCTTCTCCTTCTCCTTCTCCTTCTCCTTCTTCTTCCTTCTTCTTCCTTCTTCTTCTGTGATGTTGGCACTTTGGGATTGGTTTAGAGTAGAAGTGCACTGTCTAACACAGGTGATGGGTATTGGAAAGTAAGTGTAAATGTGTTATACATAGTTTGTAGTATAAAAGGACAACGCAGAGTGCCTGTGGCTGCCCTGCTGAGCAGATCTCGGCTGGGCAGAAAGAAAATTTCATAGATAAGAATTAATAAACAGCCTGGGACTTCTCCATTCTGAGCAGGAATTGTTCCCTGTGAGGGTGGGCAGCCCTGGAACAGAATTCCCAGATTTGCTGTGGCTGCCCCTGGATCCCTGGCAGTGCCCAAGGCCAGGTTGGACACTGGGGCTGGAGCACCTGGGACAGTGGGAGGCGTCCCTGCCATGGCAGGGGTGGAATAAATGGGTTTTAAGGCCATTTCTAGCCCAAAGCAGTCTGGGATTCCATGATTATACCAAGGAAAATGAGAGGCTGCTGCACAGCTGCCTTTGCTGGGGTTATTTTAGGCAACCACACCTTTCTTTAATTTTGAAATAGAACATGGGTGCAGAATTGGATTAATCTGGGTGAATTTGAGTGGGCTGTGGCGTTTGGTTGAAATGTGATTTTAGCTGAATGGGAAGGTGCTGGCCCCGAGCTCTGCTGAGCCCTGAGGAGGTGCAGAGCTGTGCATTGGTATTCAGGAGCTGCAGGGCTGCATTGCTGCCAGGCTATTTAAAACCTGCAGAAACCCTCCTGAAACAAGGTTATGCTCTTCATTTGCCATTCCAGGGCTGAGAAGCTGCCACCCCCAGAAAGGCAACACAAACCTCACCACACTTGGAGCTTGTCCATAATGAAGCTGAACCAAATTTGGTTCCTTTTGATGCCGCCTTTCAATGGATGTGAGGCTAAAATAGGAAGATTTAATGAGTGTAAGTGATTTAATTCCAAATGGACAGTGATTCTGCACTGAAACTCTGCAGTGTTCTGGCCACTGTTTGAGGGTTTTGAGAAGGAATTTTGGGAAGAAATGGGTTTTGAATTGCAAAACTTTGTCTCACTTGAATAGACACCCTTGTACGTGGGAGCTCTGGAAATTTAGTTACAGCTCTCCTTGAATATATTAAAATTGGGGGGTTTGTGGTTTTAAAGCAAAATAATCCCAGCCCAGCTGAGGGTCAGCAGTGGTGGGTTGGGTGTGGTGGCACGCTGGATGTGGGGAAGCCTCAGGGATCGTGCCATACTCCCAGATTTTAGGGAATGCTCTCAAAAATAGCATTAAAGTAGGGCAGCTCAGAGCCATCCCCTTGCCTGCTCTTCCAGCTTTCCTCCAGGGCTGGAGATGGGAGCCTGTGGGCTTAGGAGCAGCTCTGGGAGGGATTTGGGCACCAAAACCAGCCTGGATTCAGGAAAAGTTCTTCAGAATCCCAAGCCCAGTTTGTCCCAGCCCTGCAGGATCAGGGAGCTCTCTGCAAGGAGCACAGAACGTGGAGGGTGTTGCCATGGCAGGTGGCTGCTGTGTCTGTGCATGAAGTTTCCTAAAATCACACAAGGGATTTGGCATCCTAAAAGGGCAGACATCTGGCCTTGGAGCACCCCTGGCCCTTCCCTGTCCCCAAACCCAGTGGCACAGCTGCTCCTGGGGCAGCAGATGGATCCAGCTCAACACAAACACCAAACCACCTCCCTAAGGAGCCAAAAAAATGCCAGGAGGACACCAGGTGGGGCAGGAGGTGCTGGACAGAGCCTGCAGTGTCCAGGGATGGCACTCAGAGCTCTGGGCTGGGGACAGGGTGGCCATTGGTGACCCTGGAGCTCTCTTCCACCCTCTCTGAATCTGGGATGTCAGGTTTTATCTGCTGGGTGAATCTCAGCATCAGCAGCGCCCACTTGAAGTGTCCTTTGGTTATTTGTGGGATGAAGGGGCAGGGCCTGGGCTGGAGCAGTGGAGCACCTGCAGCTGGGGCCGTTTGGAAATGCCTGTATCCCTGTCTGATTAACATCCATTTATCCCGAGTTTCATGGGTTCTGGGGAGGGAAATTGCTGTTTGCCACTCCTCTGTTCTCGTTATTGAGATGGAAGCGTGGAAGTGCTTTGTTTCCTTGTGTCACAGCAGAGACTGGAATGGCCCCCCCAGCGTCCCTGGAGCTGCAGAAAATCGAATTAAAGCAAAACCACTTTGCTGTGCCTGTACAAGATCCCCAGCTCTACGTCGTGGTGTTTGGGTTTTCCTTTCCTGGTGTCTGGCAGAGCTTTGGGAGTTCCTCTGCCCCCATCCCAAGGGCAGGGTGGGCTGCAAGGCAGAGCCCCCGAGGCAGGAGCTGCTGCTCTCCTCCCTCCTGCTGCTGAACTTCCCTGCGAGCGCTCTAATGTGGAATATTTGGGAAGATGTAATTAAAAACCTCCTGTGCTGCTGACGTGCCTAAATCCCAGCAGTGACAGTGCTTGTCAGAGCTGCCCCGGGCTCCAAGGAGAGTCCCTGAACCCTCCAACATGTGAGAAAATCCAAGGGAAACCCAGAGCTGGGCAGGAGCGGCTGAGAGCAAAGCAAGGGGAGTTGTGGCAGCCTGTGGGTGATGTGCAGATGGAAAAAGTGTGACTGGGACATATGGACATATCAGAGCTGACCCTCCTGGCCAGGGCAGCACCTTCCTGTCTCCCAGATGAGCAGATCTGGGGGATAAATCCAGCCTGAGGACATCATTCAGATCTAATCAGTGCCTGGGCAGCAAATTGGAACACTCCTCACATCCCTGATGCACGGAGCCTGCCCTCACCCTGGCTGCAGGTCGTGCCTGGAATATCCTGCTCTCCATCCTGGAATATCCTACTCTGCATCCCGGAATATCCTCCTCTCCATCCTGAAATATCCTCCTATCTGTCCTGGAATATCCTCCTCTCCATCCCAGAATATCCTCCTCTGGAGGAATATCCTCCTCTCCGTCCTGGAATATCCTGCTCTCCATCCTGGAATATCCTCCTCTCCATGCTGGAATATCCTCCTCTCAATATCCTCCTCTCCATCCTGGAGTGTCCTCTGGAATATCCAGAGTAGGATATTCCAGGGCATCTCAGGGACCGAGTCCTTGCTGGGCTCAGGGCACCCAAAGCACCAGAATTCAGGAAAATGCTTCGGGATCCCAGCCCAGCTGGGCAGCACAAAGCACCCAGTGCACACCTGGCCTGGCTGTTTGCTTGGTGCCCCAGCCAGACCCGTTATCCAAAGGAATCCCGGGTGTTTTATCCAAAGGAATCATCTGTGATTCCTTTATCTTTATCCAAAGGAATACCAGGTGCTTCATCCCAATCCCAGGTGTTTCACCCAAAGGAATCCCAAGTGTTTTATCCAAAGGAATCACGGGTGTTTTATCCCAGTCTCAGGTGTTTTATCCAAAGGATTCCTGGGTGTTTTATCCCAATCCTGGGTGTTTTATCCAATGGAATCCTGGGTGTTTCATCCAAAGGAACTCAGGGTGTTTGTTTTATCCAAAGGAATCCCAGGTGTTTTATCCCAGGTGTTTTACCCAAAGGAATCCCGGGTGTTTTATCCCAGTCCTGAGTGTTTTACCCAAAGGGATCTCAGGTGTTTTACCCAAAGGAATTCCAAGTGTTTTATCCAAAGGAACCCCAGGTGTTTTATCCCAGGTGTTTTATCCCAGTCCTGGGTGTTTTATCCAAAGAAATCCCAGATGTTTTATCCCAATCATGGGTATTTTACCCAAAGGAACCCCAGGTGTTTGTTTTATCCAAAGGAACCCCAAGGGTTTTATCCCAACCCCAGGTGTTTTATCCAAAGGAATCCCAGGTGTTTTATCCCAGGTGTTTTATCCCAGTCCTGGGTGTTTTATCCCAAGGAATCCCAGGTGTTTTATCCAAAGCAATCCCAAGTGTTCTACCCAAAGGAATCCCGGGTGTTTTATCTTTATTTCCCTTTTGTGGTGGGTGAAAAGGAAATAAGGGTCAATTTCCAGTTCCTAATTCCCAAAATGTTTTGGTTTGGATCAGTACCCGAGTGCTCCGTTTTTCCCAGCCTGGCTGCTCCGTGGGTTTATCAGGAAGCTGCTGTTTCCCCCTCCATATAAACACGGAATTCCTTTTGGAACTGCTTTTGCAGCTCACTGGTGGAGTTGTGCATAAAAATACTGTGGAAAAGAAGTTGCTGTAAATATTTATTTATTCAGTGTAAAAATTTCTTTTTTGGAGCAGATCTAAAAGGTCTCCTTTAGGAAAAAGTGATTTATCCATTTAATATGTGAGCAGCAGGGATGCGCTCTGGGAATGCTCTGCCACAATCCAGAGGTTCTCTATTAATTTGTTGTTTATTAATAGTTTTCAAACATCCTGGGAGTCCAGATCCATCCCCAGTGCTGTTGGAAATCACCCATTTTATCCAAGAATACTCAGTTTTGTCAGGAAACTTGTCCCTTGCTGTAAGATCCTCCAGATTTTTGGCATTGCTGCTATTTCTAAACTGTATTTTTAAA
This sequence comes from Melospiza melodia melodia, assembly GCF_035770615.1. Taxonomy (NCBI): domain Eukaryota; kingdom Metazoa; phylum Chordata; class Aves; order Passeriformes; family Passerellidae; genus Melospiza; species Melospiza melodia. The sequence continues at coordinate 30,993,397 of NC_086204.1, read as the reverse complement.
AATAGGGGGAATATTAATGTACCACAAGGTTTAAGGAATGGCAGAGTCAGGAGATTCCATGACTGCACTTCCCTGGTGAGGTCCCAGCTCATCTTCACCCAAACCAGCCCAAATGTGCTTTGTTTCTGCTGCAAAAACATTATTTATCCTGCTGCCGCACTTCATTTTGCCGACTTTTTCAAAAATCAATGATTAAAAAAAACCTCCCAGCCAGCACAGGTAGGGGAGGAGGGAGAGCTTAAAGATTCTGCTCGTTTGGAGTAATTTTTAATCTGTCCCTCTAATTATTCAATCACTGCAGGAGCGCTGAGGACGTGGCATCAGTGGCGCTGGGTTTCCGTGCTGCCTGAGGCTCTGCTCATTCATCTTTTATTCGGATTGATCTGCACTGCCCTTCCCCAGGAGCACCAGAGGAGCCTGGCCAGGAGCCCAAAGGCACCTTTTGATTTTCACTCGTGCTGCCAAGAGCTGCTCCAGGCACGGGGCTCTCACCTGGCTGCTCCCACACGCTGCAGGAGCACCAGCGGGGCGATCCCTGCAGCGTTCCGGGTGGAAATCGGGGATTTGGGGCTGGAATCACAGGGGATGCGGCAGGGTTACACCAGGGTGTAAGGTCTGAGGTGGGAATGTGTGGATGGCACGGAGGGAAGCTGCTCCCTCACCGCACTTTGGGGCTGCCCTGCTCCTCCCCAGTGGCCCTGGAAAAGGGATGAGCCCTGGTGGTGCCAGCCCCAGGTGTGGCTGGAGAGGGAAAGGTGGAAATGGGCAGGGCTGGAGGGGCAGCCCGGCCTGGCACTGCCCAGTTCCCGCTGGGATCGCTGCGGGGCCTCGTCCGGAGATGCCAAACGCTCCCGGGCTGCTCCCGGCTGAGGCGCGGCGTGCCCGGCCCGGCAGGGATGGGATCGGCTGCTCCCAAGGGAGTTCTGTGAGGGGCTGAGCCTGGGCATGTCACAGCATTCCCAACCCTGCTTGGAGCAAGTCTGGAACCAGCTGAGCCCCAGGCTGGGAATTGCTCAGGGCCCGAGGGAGCAAACACCAGGGGAGGCCCAGCAGGGCCCTGGGAGCTGCGGGAATGCTCGGGTGGGACCCAGGGGAGCCCATGCTGTCCCGCTGCGCTCACCCCAGGGCATTTCTGTGGATCGCCCAGTCTGGATCTGCCTGCTGAGCCCACAGGGGCGTGATGAGAATTCCCTGAGTCGCTCCAGAGGCACTTTTGGCACGCGAGGCCCGGGTTTGTCCCTGTCACACCCTGCAGGGCTGGCATGAGGCAGGCACGGAGAGCCCTGGGCAGAGATGGAGCGTGTGCAGCTCCACTGCCAGGTATTCATTCAGGAATTGATTCTTCTTGGAGCTGTTCAGGAGTGCCTTAAATCTTGCGTGAAGGGCTCAGGCACCCGTGGAATCTCCATCCAAATTTTTTCTTTGCATTCCTATGTAAGATGATGCTGAAATGGAGGTTAAAGTTTTGTGTCAAATGTCATCACCTGGAGGGGGAAAATAAATAAAAACCTGGAGCTCTGGGGAGCACTGTCCAACATCTTGGTGAAGGATCAAGGCAAAATATTGTGATTTTGACATTGTTTTGGTTTCTGTGCAGCAGAGCTGGCTGGAAAGGGCACCCCTGAGATGCCCAGGGGTGCATGGCCCTCTCCCAGGGCAGGGTGCAGGGATGGCAGGGATGGCAGGGATGGCAGGGATGGCAGGGATGGCAGGGATGGCAGGGATGACAGGGATAGCAGGGTGCAGGGATGGCTGAGTTCAGGGATGGCTGAGTTCAGGGCTAGCAGGATGCAGGGATGGCAGGGATGGCAGGGTGCAGGGATGGCAGGGATGACAGGGATGGCAGGGTGCAGGGATGGCTGAGTTCAGGGATGGCAGGGTGCAGGGATGGCAGGGTGCAGGGATGGCAGGGATGGCAGGGTGCAGGGATGGCTGAGTTCAGGGATGTCAGGGTGCAGGGATGGCAGAGATGGCAGGGATGGCAGGGATGGCAGGGTGCAGGGATGGCAGGAATGGCAGGGATGGCAGGGATGGCAGGGATGGCAGGGTGCAGGGATGGCAGGGATGACAGGGATGGCAGGGTGCAGGGATGGCTGAGTTCAGGGATGGCAGGGTGCAGGGATGGCAGGGTGCAGGAATGGCAGGGATGGCAGGGTGCAGGGATGGCAGGGTGCAGGGATGGCAGGGTGCAGGGATGGCAGGGATGGCAGGGATGGCAGGGTGCAGGGATGGCAGGGATGGCAGGATGAGGGTGCAGCTTTCCCTCCATGCCTGGCTGGCTCCAGGCTCAGGGAGGAAGCAGAGCACAATCATTTCTCTCTGGGCTGCTGTGACACCCAGGGCTCTGCTTTCCAGGAACGCAATTTAATCCATGGCAAGGCGAGTGTGACGGATTAATGGGAGAGTGCAGGGCTGGGATCCAATCTCTTTTATACCAGCCATAATTCCCCTCTCAGTGCTGCAGCCATCCCGGGGGCAGGGTTCCCATCCTGTTATCCCTGCAGCCTGGGGGGATGCCAGGTGCTGCTGGGCTGGGAGTTATGGCCCACCTGGATCTGCCTGCAGAGCCCAGGCATTCCCAGGGGAAAAGGAAGAGGCTGCTGCAAGAGGTGGGACTCTGTTGTTCCTTATTAATCATTCCTTCCTGGAAATCAATTAGCTGGCACAGGCAGCCCAGCAATCTCCTGGTAGCCATGGAGACGGCCCGGGGAGCCGGGGGAGAAAAGTACAGTTTAGTCAGGAAAAGTCCAAATTTTGTGCTCCAGCATTTTTAACCTTTCGGAGACAATTATAAACTATTTTAATTAGCAATGTTTATCACCTGCTGCAGAACAGGAGGAGCTGCACAGGCCCCCACAGACCTCACTCATCCCGCTCTGGTGCAAAACAGGCTGGGATTTATGTTTGGAATGTGCTGAGCCCCTCCAGTTCCCATTAAAACAACAATTCCTCTGGAAGCCAAATGAGCAAAGCTGATGATTTAAGCATGGAGGATGATAATTAGTGCCGGGCTGGTGCTGGGCTCTCTGCATTCCCAAAGTCTGGAACCAGCCCTGGGGATCTGTGGGGTTTGCAGGAGGCTCGGCTTTTATTTCAGGCTAAAGGATCCTTCCCATTTTCCATCTGCTGGGCTGGGAATAAAATCTGCACTGTGCCAATGCCTCAGGCCAGAGTCAGTTTGGTCAGGTTATCCATGAGAAAAGGGGATGTGGCACTCCCCAGAATGGTGCTGGGACACTTCTGGAGTGGGGACAAAGCCCCAGTTGTACCCCAAATGTGGGCACAGGCCTGGGAATATTAGAGAGAGACCTGAATTTGCTTCCCGAGGTGGGACACTGGGAATTCCCCAGGGAAAACGTGGTTCCTCCCCTGGATCCAGCACTGAGGATCCACATCTGCTCTCCTGGGGGTTCTCCTGGAGCATCCTGGCCAGAAGAGACCCCACCTCCTTCAGCCAGGATCTGCCCTGAACATGACCATTTTTTCTAGGACTTCCCAAAAGGAAACTGGCCTAAAATCTGGGGCAACATTTATTTGTTTGGATGGCAAAAAAAAAAAAAAAAAAAAAAAAAATCATTGCAAAATTTTCCACACAAAAGGAATTTGAAGGGCAGAGGCTTCACTTTGAAAACTCCCCTGTAGAGAACTTCAGAATTTTGCCTTTAAAGGCCTGGATTTTATTCTCTTTGATAATTTCATTGGAGCACATCCCATGGGAGCAGGGTTTGGCAGAGCTGTGATCCTCCTCCTCAGCATCCATGAGGACAGGGGTGTGTGGGATGTCAGGAAAAGGAGGGAAGCGATAATGGCCCTGGCCAAGGGGCTCAGGAGGTGGCATTTTTGGGGAGGTATCAGTTTTATCAAGAAATTGGTCTCTTGTGAGATCCTCCATGGTTTTGGCATTGCTGGTGTTTCTAAGCTGTATTTTTTAAATGATGGGGACTATTAATGTACCAATTAAGGAATGGCAGAGGCAGGGGATCTGGGTGCACATGAGAAGGCCCTCATGGGATGAGCTGGTGCTGGAAGGTGTGGTTGGATTGCAGGGTGTGAATCCACAGGGAGCACTGGGAGGGTGTCCTGGCCTGTCCCCAGGCTCAGAGCCCCACCTGCACGTCCCAAACCAGCAGCAGATCCACAAATGACGGTGCTGGAACGTTCCCTGTGCAATCCTGGCCCTCTGTGCTGGCAAGGGATGAAGGAGTGGGATGTCCTCCATGGCTGGGGGACACAGCAGGTGCCACAGATGCAGCTCAGACCCATAAATAGCAGGAAATTCCAGCTGCAGCCGGACACAGAGGTGGCAGAGGTGACATCCAGGGGCGCTGTGATTACCCCTCAGTGATTCCACACCCCATCCCAGCGCTGTGGGAGCACAGCCTGCTTTCCTGGCAGCTCCCTCTGCGTCTGAGCCTGGTGCTGAGCACCCAGCATTTCTCTTCACACTTCCACCCCTTCAGAAGCAGCAGTGGCATGGTGACAGCTTTGCTGGAAGTGCAGGAAAGCCCTGGCAGGGAGCTCAGGCTGCAGCTCCGGGTCCTGCAGCTATTCCTGGCTCAGGAGCGGCGTCACCCCGCAATAACAGCCCAGCAGGAATAGCAGCCCCAGGCACTGGAGCACAGCAAGCAGGGTCAGAACCCAAACCCAGATTTGTTTCTGCCAGGCTCAAAGTGGCAGGTTTTGCCTTGGGAAAAGAAGCAATCTGGATTGCTGGGAAGCAGGAGCACGTGTGTGTCCAAGAGAACAGGCAGAGATGGGGTTTTATTGGGGAATTGTCCCAGTTTCCTCCTGAAAGCATTCATTGGGCTGCAATGTGTCGCCATGGGGGAGACTTCTCACATTAATCAGAAGGAAATAAAAAAGGGGCAAAGATCCACTTGCCCCATGGGGGCTTTGGGCTGTTTTGCAGGGAAATCTGTTGGGTGGCTCAGCTCCAGACATCTCCCATGGACAGCTGTTCAGAGGAAATTCTGATTTTGTTTATTTTTGAACAGGTTCCTTTGCTCTTTCTGTAGTGACTGGTGCCAAACTTTGGACAAGGGCTGGAGGGGCAGGACGCAGGGAATGGCTCCCACTGCCAGGGGGCAGGGATGGATGGGAGATTGGGAATTGGGAATTGTTCCTGGCAGGGTGGGCAGGGGCTGGAATAGAATTCCCAGAGCAGCTGTGGCTGCCCCTGGATCCCTGGCAGTGCCCAAGGCCAGGCTGGACACTGGGGCTGGAGCAGCCTGGGCTCATGGAAGGTGTCCCTGCCATGGAACAGTGGAACAGGATGAACTTTAAGCTTCCAATCCAAAGCAATCTGTTATTCTGGGACTCCATGGTTAGGGTTATGTGGTCCAGAAACTAATTATTCCCTTTGAGCTCTCAGAGCTGCCAGCACGGTGAAATCCCTGCAAACACCAGCATTGGTGTGGAGAGTTTTGATAGTAGCTTTAGACCAAAGGGAAGCCTCACCTGGATTTTAGATTCCTTCCAGCTCTACCAAGGCTTTCATTCTCCCCCCAGGTTTATATAAATAAAAGTCTGTGGGCTTCTGGCTGGCTGGCAGGGATTATCCATGGCTTTTCTCACGGGAAGCGTCCCTTTCCCTTCCAGGGGATTGTGCTGAGGGATGCAGAGCACGTTTGGCTGCTTTCACTTGGATGCACAAATTCCATCACCTCTGTTTGCTGCTCAGGCTGTGAGGGGGGATAATCCCAGCACAAAGTCAGGATCAGGCTCTGCTCTCCTGGAAAATGTGGCTCTTGGAAGAGCCTGAGCTGCTGTGTTTGCTGAGTTCCTGTGTTCCTACAGTCCAGCAGAGGAGTTTTGTGAGGTCTGTCTGTGCTGAGGGGCAGCAGAAGGCAGGGTGAGGATCCCTGACTCCATCCAGGGCTTTCCTGGGACACCACTCCCAGACTCCCAGCCCCATCCAGGCCCTGTGCTGTGCTCTTCTCTCCTCCCGGGGTATTGAGAAGCACCCTGACCCCGCCGGGTTCATCCACTCTGGTTTGGGAGCAAGGACAGGTCAGGCATCCTCCTCCAGCCTTCCAGCTGACCTGCTTTGGAGTCCCATCCCATCACACATTTATAAGCAAACAGGATTTTATTCTCAGAAACTCCAAGTAGAGAGGATCTGACAGCATCACAGGAAATATTTTCCCAAATCCGTGTAGTCCTGCAAAATTAATGCAGTAGGAACAGTGAGGAGAGCTCGCTGTCGGATCATGGGCAGCACTGGGAGTCACAGCCCTGTGGAACTCCTCATATGGGTTTTGCTGGTGAATTTGGGAAACTTTGGGGACATTTCCTTGCCTGAGCAGCCCCTGCACCATTCCCCATGCAGCAGCTGGCTGCAGAGCCACGTGTGGCCAAGGGACAGCACTGGGACAAGCTTTTTGTCCCATGAGGTCGAGGTCTCTCCCTTCCAGCTCCTGGTTCTGCAGCTTGGTATCAGCCCTGGCCTCTTGTCCTGCTTGGATTGTCCCAGCTCTGAAAAGGTGTGAGAAATGCTACTCACTTCTAAAAAAAAATTAAAGGTTTATTAAAACCCTACCAAAAATAGAACAGAAGACTGAATAGAGAAAATATTACGGCACCAGGAGCAGAGGATTTTCCCTACCATGTGCTCGCCCACACATGGAGGTTTCACCTTTTAACCTTTTAGCTCCTCTCAAAGTTCTGTCCATCCACTCCTTCTTTGCTGTCCAGTGATGGAGGTCACTTCCTTAAATCTAAAACTTCTCTTAACATTTAGACATGATATTGGCCTTGTAATTGTGAGAGTCAACCATTCTATTACTCATCTGTCACAAATGCTTTCTTTGTGCAGGTTGGGGAGTGGTTTTATTTTCACTCTGTTGCTGTGGTGCTCTTTCCTTGTCCCCTTTCCCCATCCCCTTGTTCTAAGGATGGTGCTGGGCTGTCACCCTGAATTTGGAGGTTTTCTAAGCCTTCTGATGTTGACATTCTTGTAGCAAACTTTCTCACACACTTTCTGTAAATAACTTATTGTTCTGCGTTTTTTATAGAGGAGGAGAAATCTGATGGACTGTTGGTTTGTCCAGTGTCATTGGAGAGCTGGCACTGTCACCCTCCAATCCACCATCAATTTTGGAAATCTATAAATGTTGGAATCAGGAAATAAACTTCCCACCTTCTTCACCTTGAGAGCAGCAATGTGTGCACTCGTGTTGTTTGGTGTCCTACAGCGACACTGGGCTGCTCCCAGACTCCTGCAGAGCAGGTGGAGCTGGAAATGCTGCCCAGCTGGGTTTGGCCTTGGCCTGGGCTCCCAAATTCCCCCAGTGGATGTGGGATGGATCCCTGTGTTCCCCTGGAGCACGGCAGGGCAGGAATTCCCCCAGCCCCTGTTCCCCTGACCCCAGGGCTGGCACAGGGAGCTGTGCAGGAGCATCCTTGCAGTTCCATGCTGGAAATCCAGTGGAAGAGTGGGGTGCTGTCTGTATCCAGGGGGTCTGTCCTTTATCCAGATGCAAATCTGCCCTTCATGGAGCCCTGGATTTGCAGGGCGCTGCGTCTCCTTTGTGCCTTAAGCCAGGCCTTTTGTGGCCTCCTCCTCCATCCCCACCAAAGAGGCCCCGAGCTACTCGGGGAGATTAAAAGGATGATTAAAAACCAAGAGCAAAACCAGATCCCTCAGTCTTTTAAAAGGGGATTTATTTGTAATCAGGGAAAGCGGAAAATGAGGTCCCAGCCTGCCAAGCAGGAGTGAGGCCCAGTCAGGCCTCAGGCCGGGCCTGCCTTACTCCTGTTCCTGCCCTTCTGTAATTAAATATAAACTGATGTGGGCAGCAGGGATCTGCTCCTGTTCCACACTGCCATGTGCTCCTGTGCTTTGTACTCCTGGGGTTTGTGGCATTCCCAACTGTGTGAGGGTCCCAGGGTCTCCAGGCACACCAGGAGCAGGCACTGAGCTCCCAGGATGAGGTCAAGCTTTGGGATAAACCTTACACAACAGCTCTAATGTGAAAGACTTGCCTTTTCTTTAAAAACAAGATAATTCCCCATTAAAATTTTGACCTGTTTTAACAAGAAAGTTGAAAAGAACAGAAAACTTGCATTAGGAACATGGAAATGTCTTTTTCTCTCTGTGCCAGGCTGACTCAGGTTGGTCCTTCTTGCCTTTGTACAAGAGAAACACCTTTTAAATCTATTTTTTATGTTTTGGCTGGAAAATTACTTTTAAAGGGAATAATCATGTAACACATCTCTTGTTTTCCTCACAAATCTTTGAAGCAAATGAAGGCAGAATATTTTTTTCTTCTGAATGTGTTCTGGTCCTAATTGAAGCCTGAACCTATCCCCTGTCCCTGCGGGGAGACCTTCACTTGTAATTAATTTTATATCGAATATTTATGTTAAACAGGTGGAATTACAGCATCCAACTCCATACTTTGGGCTGGAGTGCCTGAATTATGAACAGGTTCTTGCAGCCCTTCCTGAGCCCAGATGTTTGTCCCAAATTTAAGAGGTGCTGTCAGTGGGAAGGGCCTGGGCTGGGATTTACTGGGATGCAGCCTCCGTGCTGGCTTTATCCTCAGCAGGTCACGCTCATAAATTCTGCTCAGTCTATTAAATAATTCCTCATTAGGAATAATTTATTGGTGGGTATTGGAGAACCCATCAGGCGTGAAGGAAGAGAGGCAGGGACAGGGAGTTTGTGTGTGCAGGGACAGGGAGTTTTGTGTCCCCTCTGCAGGGACAGGGGGATTTGTGTCACCTCTGCAGGGCCATGGCTCCCTCCCTCTTGGTGCTCCCTCCCCAGCACCTCTGCTAATGCAGAGCTGGAAGAGCAGCCAAGAATGTAATTCCTAATTATTGCAAGTGCCAAGAATCAAATTCGGTGCATTTTCAAGGCAGTTGTAGTCTCTAATTGGAGTTTTTTGGGAAAACCACTTGGAATATTCAAGTTTGATGCCTCTGTTTGATGACATGGCATATTCTCTTCTCTTTCTTGCTCACATTTCTGCACAAAGATACTCAAGGGTTTTGCATACCCAGAGTTACTTTGGGGTTTATTTCTTTTATGTTGGGGGTGCTGGAGTTGGACTCTGGTGATCCCTGTGGATCCCTTTCCAATGGGGATATTCTGTGACTCTGTGCTGTGGGAATGGAGAGAGCAGCCTTTCCCCTGGAAAACAGCTCATTGATCCTTGTGGATCCCTTCCCAATGGGGATTTTCTGTCATTCTGTGCTGTGGTGATGGAAGGAGCAGCCTTTTCCCTGGATTGATCCTTGAGGATCCCTTCCCAATGGGAATATTCTGTGATTCTGTGCTGTGGGGATGGAGGGAGCAGCCTTTTCCCTGGAAAACAGCTCGCTGGGGCTGCAGGACTGAGCTGTGAGCAGCAGGTTGGATGAGAGTAAATCACTTAAGAGAGCCTTGCTAATATCCATAAATCATGTGGAGAGTCCCGGAATTTCACTGATCTCATCCATTGTAGCTTGTCACAGATGCTGTAATACATCCCTGAATAGCAGGAAAGAACTCCAGGAACCAGAGGCAGGACACATCTGGCATGTCTAGACTCAAAAATAGGTTAGGCTGGGAGATGTCAGCTCTTCCCCAGAGTCACTCACCAGCAGTTAACAGATTTCTGAAAGGATTTGATTTCATTTGCACCAGGAGCAAGGTCATGTTTAAATTGCTCTTAACTAAGCGTGGCCTATTTTCGCTCCTCCAGAAGTGGCTGCTCTGAGCTGAGCTGTCACCAGCAGGAGAGGGCACGTGGGACATGAGGAGAGGAAGGAAAAGTTAAAGGAGGATTTCTTTTCCTTATCCCCAGGATTTGGATGGGGTTTGTTTCAACTTCAGGTTCCCATAACTCATTTTTCTGAAGGCTTCCAAATCCTCTGCATGGTGTCAGCGGTGGCCAAGGACCATCCCCTGTTAGGGAAGGGTTCCAACACTGCTGGAAGCCCTGAGGAAGGAATTTAAGGGTGTGTTTAATGATCCCTGGTTAAACAGAGGGGTGGCTGGGGCTGCAGCAGATTTTGGCTGGGCTGAGGAGTGAGAGAGCAGTGGCAGCACCTTCTGCAGCCCTGGGACACAAGCGGTGACAGGGACAGCCCCTGGTGCTCACAGCTCCCTGCTCCTGCAGCCCCAGCTGTGCTGGGGGACATTCCACCCCCAGCAGGTGTTGGAACCCTGGTTACTGAGGATTTCAGACTTTCTGTGCTGACGGGCACTGACCCCCAAGAGACCACTGCATTTCACTTGAGGCCATAAAGATTTCCAATTTTAAATGATAGAACTAAGATTATAAGTGTGTAGTTTAAATAGAAGTGTGTAATATCACATAGTAGAAAACTTGGAGTAATAAAATATTATATATTCATATAATTTTAAATTATATATTTATATACTTTAATAAAATAAATAAAAGGTAATAAATATAAAATAAAATTATAATAAACATTAAAATTAATATAATATATAATAAATATTATATGTTATAATAAAATAAATAAACTTATAATAAAATTATAATAAATAATATTTTACAATTAAAAATATTAAATTATTAAATAAATAAAAATATAGTAATATAGCTGAAACAAATTAGGAATTTTAGTACAAAACCTAATCCTTCTTCTTCACCTTCTCCTTCATGAATTTAAGTAGTATTGTGTAATTAGATAAAAAAAGTCCACACTACAAACCACGAGTGGTTAGTCATTAAGTTAAAAATAAAAATAATTTAAGGATCGTTTCTTAATTAGGGAGTTTATCCTTAAAAAACCTTATAAAGAGAGAAATAAAACTTCATTTTCTAGTTTATTATTGTGAAGGGCTGTAAAAGTCGCAGTTTGTAAGACTGTAATATAAATAAAAGCTAATAAACTTCTAAGTCCAAACAAAAAAAAAAAAATACCATCTCACATATTTAATCCCAACCTTAAAAAAATTAAAAAGAAAAAAAAATCCACAAGCAGGGATCTTCTGTCCAGCCCTGCTCCACAGCCAGGGCTGACAGTTGGGATCTGCTGAGTGTGCAGGACACAGCTGCTGGGAGCACCAGGGGAAGCCTTTGCTCTGGGTTTTCACACAAACATCAGCAAACCCAGCTGGAATCGATGGTCTGGGAGCCCTTTTCCAACCCCAGTGACCCTGTGGTTCCCTGGGATGTGCACCTGGAATGCTGCAGCCTCCTGGGCAGGCAGGGCACAGCCTGTGGGGATGCACCCAGTGCTCTCCATCTCACCTTACCTGGCTCTGCTTCTCCAGGGAAAGCAGCAGAGACATCTCTGCATGTCCAGAGTGGCGACCTTCAAGCCTTCAGAACCCAATAGTTATGGATTCCCCCCGCCTCCCTGAAAGGCCATTTTCCCAGGTCCCAGGCAGTTGATTAAGTTTAATTGGATTTGATTCTCTTTGCTATCGATTTGATTCTTTCAGATCAATAGGCCGAGAAGGCAAATAAATATTTTTGCAACATGAATATGAACTTGTGAGGCAAAACGCCAGTGAAGTCATCCCCAGCTCCTTTTTTAGCTCCTTTATTCCCTGTTCCATGTTGTGACAGCGCCATTCCTTCCTGGGCTAAGAATAGCCCCAAGTCTCCCGGGAGCAGCCTCAGCTGAGGGTTGCACGGGCACAGCCAGCTCTGCAGATTGTGGGGAGGGAAAAGCACCTCCAGCACCCTGGCTTTGTCCCTGAGCTGACCAGGAGGGGTTTTTGTCCACTGCCCTCCTTGCTGGAATAAAATTCAGCTGCAGTGAGGGAAGGAATTGAGGCTAAACCCGAAGTTTTCTGTGCCTGCTGCAGAGATGCTTCATATCAGTCTGGATGGCTTTAATGCAGGAATGGACAAGTGCTGTGCCCAGGGGAGCTTTCCTGGTGTTCCCTTCTCCCTGCACGCTCCTGGGGGCAGAGGGGCAGGTGGAGGGGTCCCTGTTGCTGTCCCTGGCTCAGGGGCAGGGCAGTCTATAGCATGGAGCTTGTTTTTCCAAGGAAAAATCATGGATTTACAGCACAACCCATAGCTGGTGGCAGGGAAAGCGGTGGCACAGATGGGGACATCTGTACAGCATCCCAGTCACAGAATCCCAGATCACTGAGGTTGAAAAAGAACTCCAGGGTCAGCGAGGCCAAACTGTGCCTGATCCCCAGCCCAGAGCGCTGAGTGCAAACTCCAGGCCTTGCTTAGACACCTCCAGGCATGGGAACTCCATCCCCTCCTCCCTTTCCAACACCTGAGCACCCTTTCCATGGAGCAATTCTCCCTGAGACATGTCCCAGATGGAGATTGAACAACACCTGGCCCCAGGTGGGAGCTGAGTCCCTGGTGAGGTGTCCCACCAATCAAACTGTACCAATTCCCCACCTCTGTGTTGGATCCCGGAGCTCATCCCTGGATTTGGGACCCAGGGAGCTGCTCCCGTCCCCTTGACCCCAGATAACCCCAGGCCAGATCAGAAAATTTCTCTTTTTCTTTTATCTGCATCCAGCCCTCCCTGGGCTCCCCCTCACAGCTCCTCCTGAGGGCTTGGCCACCATCAGCAGCATCTGCACCCCAGACATTCCAGAGAGCTTGGGAAAGCAGCCATTCCTTCCCAGGGCATCCAAGCCCTCCTTGGCACAGCCATCCTCCTGATGAGCTGCAGGAATGTGGTGGCAGCAAATGGCATCTCACTCCAGAGAGGTTAAAATAATGGAACGGGTTCATTCCCAGCACTTCATTTCGGATGGGATTTGCAAAGGTGCCACCCTGCGCTCACACCAGCCCTGCATTTCACCACGGAGCTCTCCAGTTGGGAATTAATTAACCCTGAATGCCCAGCCATGGGAAACAATGGATAGCAGCAGCTCCAAACCCGGTTTTATGCCTTTGTGAGTATTTTTGAACCAAAGTGCAGAAAAGTCCCTCATACCAATTTTCTGGCAGCTTTTAGAGCTTAGAATTATCTCATTAAGCACTGAAGGAGAGATGAACTCACAGTGAGAAACCTCAGCTCTAAACTTGCAAATAATTGCTCAGAGCAAGGTGAATATGCCTGATGTTTTCCAAGGGCTTAATGTGCCGGACTTGGTTCCAAAGGCATTTTCCCCCTGAGCTGTTTTTATTGTAACTTGTCCTGGCTCAGGTTTTTGTTCTTCTCTTTTTCTTTTTTTTTTTTTTTTTAGAATGTCAGTTTTTCTTTCAAGCCTTTACATTTTAATAATTGCTTTTGTGCCTTTGAATGCCTTTTGCTCCTGGCCACTCGCTGCCAGTGCTGCTCCAGCTGCCTGGCTCCACGCTGGGATGCATCCAGCTGTTCCACACATCCCTGTGCTAACGGGCAGGAGGAACTGCAGTCCTCCCTGTTCCCCAAGTCGTTCCACCAGGAGCTGGAGCTCTCCCATGAGGAGCTCGCTCTGCTGCTGCCACACTCCATGATCCCTCGTTAAATCCGGGAACACTTGACATAATTGGATCCCAGTCCAGAGCTGGAGCTTGGAGTGCCACAGCAGCACAAATAAACATCTTCACCGCAGCTGTGGGGATAAAAATGTGCTCAGCTCCTGAGAAAAGCACAAAGTTGGGGAATCGTGGGTTTGGAAAAGCCCTTGAAGGCCATCCAGCCATTCCCACAGCACTGCCAGCTCCTCCAGGTGGTCAGCAAGGGTTGGAGTCAGTGGTGTGGAAGGTTTCCAACCTTCCATGGGTCTCTGGCAGTAAAACGCCCACAGTGGGAAAGAAAGCTGGGATGTGTTAATGAGCTCTGGAAAGCTCAGGTTTTGGAAATGCTGCTCCCCACATTAACCCTGGCACGGCTGCCTGAAGGTTATTGGGAGCAGGGGATCTGTGATTTCCCTGAAATCAGGTTTGTGGTTCATCACTCCTTCAGTGTATTAGTGCAATTTCCATTTACCTAATGAACTCGTCCATTAAATTAGCATAAGTGGGGCCGATTTTGTACCTTAGCATCCACCCGGCTGCAAGGAACGTTCCTCTGGAATTCACCCATCCCTGCAGAGGCCTGGGCTGGCAAGTCCTCCTGGGAATGCCCCCCAGAGCCAGGGGATGCTTCTGCACTGGCTTCTCCCTTCCCATCTCCCACGGTTTGCTGGGACAGCAATCCAGGCCTTGGGGTGCTCCAGCCAGTCCAGACACGGGTCCAGCCCAGCTAAGCCCAGCCCAGCCAGGTCCAGGTCTAAGCATTGTGTTGGTGTGGTCAGTGGCACTGCAAATATGGGTGAGAACAGGCTGGGAGCAGAAATATCCGTGTGGAGAGAGGCCTGGATCAGCCAAGAGCTCACACCCATCTCTGTGTGACAGATGGGAAAGGGGCAGGATCTGATCCTGCTCAGAGTCAGTCTGGAATGCAAAAACTCTTCTTTCCATCCCTGTCCTGCCCACAGGATTCATCCTCCATTTGCCCACTGGAGGAATTTACAGTCATTTAGGATTTAAGCCTTTCCCAAAAGACACAGAATCATTAAGATTGGAAAATTTCTCCCAGATAATCAAGTGCAACCTTCAACCAAACCCCCCCATACCCACTAAAATATATCCCAAAGTGGCCACTTACAGCTGGTTTATGGACAATTCCAGGGATGCTGACTCCAGCAGCTCCCTTCCAAGGCTGAATCACTCAGGGAAGAAATTTATCCCAATATCCCACTGATATCCACTCATAAAAATCTGGAGGGTCTGGCCAGCATCCAGAGGGAGAAATTTGCGGTGTGACAAACATCCTTTACATCTGGCAGAGACAGCTGACAAGGATTTCCAGCTGGTTTGGACGGAAAGGATGGGAAAGCTGCTGGGTGAGGGGCTGCTCAGCAGGAGCAGTGGCAGCAGCAAGGTTGGGTTTTGGAGAATCCCAAGATCCCCAATGGTTTGGGTTGGGAAGGGTCTTAAAGGCCATCTTGTTCCATGGGCAGGGATATCTTCCAGAGACCAGATCTTTTCCAGCAGGAACTTGGGATGCAAAGCTGCCTCCTTGGAGTCCTCCCAGGCACCAGAATGGATTAATCCATGTTTTCTGCCCCCAGGTGTTTCCCCCAGCAGTACCCAGAGCTGGGGCAGCTCTGCTGGAGCAGATTCCTGCCCACAGCAATCCCATTTTAGTGGGAAAAGCTGCTCCACAGCCCAATCCTCAGGACAAAGCGCCAGTATTCCTGATTATTCCTCCTAAATGAACCTGACTTTGTTAATTCCCAGATACAAGGAATGCAGAGGAGCATATGTTCTGCCAAACAAGCTCTGTCCCCCAGGGCTCCCATCACTCCACGCTACACCACAGCACAGGAGCCCTTCTCCTTGGATAAATCCTGGCTGGGATTTACTCCAGCAGCCACAGTTGTGCTGAGGAAATCATTGGTTCCACGGGACTGGGGAGGGCCTGGCTGTGGAACCTGGGGGAGGTGTGGGAGAGTCAGGCCATGATTTATTCCGTGTGGGAATTGTGATGATCCATTCGCTGGGTCTGTTTGTCCGCTCCCTTCCCAGCTGAAGTGATGGCTGGAGGCTGGTTGAAATGTGGAATTGAATTTAAAATTGGGGCTTATTTGGTGTAGCTCCACATCTTCTGCCGTTCCAGTGGGCTCTCCTGCTGTTTGGCCTCCCCACACGTGTCTGCATGAGGGGTTTGATTTATGTGAAGCAAAGCAGGGAAATGGGAGGTGGCGGACTGGTCCCAGTCCTGTTCATCCAGCAGGAGGGCTGGCACCCTCACACTGCTCCAGGAACAGCTGGCAATTCATCAGCCTCTTCCCTTGGGAGCCAGCACTGCAGAATTGCCTTTCCTGAAGGAATGGATGCCCAAGGGCTCGTTCTGGAATGGTTTCACTGGTCCCCCCCTATCTCATTCTCTCCCTGGCAGTGCCAGGCTCCTGTGGCATCCATCCCCTCTCCTTGGTGACCACAGCAGCCTGCTGATCCATGTGGATTCCCCAGATTCTCCAGCATCCCGGGATGCTGCAGCTCCTGCATGGCTCAAGGCAGGAGGGAAAGCAGCTGGGAATGTCCTTGGAGCTGCAGATCTTGGTCTGCCCAGCCCAGGAGCTGCTGCTGCTCAGCTCCCTGGGACTGGGATGTGTGGAAATAATCATGGAAGTCAGAAGAGCTGGAGTGTTAAACGTGCAGGGAGCGAGCTGCTGACACAGCTGCAGCCCACAGGTAGCAGCCTTTGTTAGCCCAGAGCTGCTTAATCGCACAGGAGGAACATTCCAGACTTTTTTCCTGTGTAGGTAATGTTGGATTTGCCCCCTTCACCTCCCTGGCGAGGTTTTATTTGTGTTTATGGATATCAGAGGTGAGGGGAGGCTGCTCTGGGCGCAGCAGCAGCTCCGAGGTCGTGCCTGTGCTGGGAGAATCCCACCTCCAGTGCCTCCAGTTTCTGTGGAAACAGCACGTCTCCACGGCTCCCACTTCCACATGCTCCAGGAGGTATTAATAACCCTGGAATTGCTTCCCTGGGAGCTGTCACTCCGGGGATGCCAGGCTGGAGCCCGTGCCCAGGTGTGTGGCCTGCCCTGCATTCCAGCTGGATGAGGTTGGATGAGGTTGGGAATGGGCAGCGCTCCCAGAGCAGCTCCCAGGCTCTGCAGCCCGACCATGGGGCCCTTCCCTGGCTCTGATTCCCAGTGTTGGGAATTGCAGCCATGGATCAGTGTCCCAGGCTGCCAAGCCAGTGTTTCATGGGAATGTTGGGGACTTTGGGGGCTCTCCTGGACTTCTGTCTCTGCCTGCAGAGCCCCGGCTGTCTGTGCCAACCTCAGATCCTGCTCTCCACATCCCAAGCTGGAAAGAAAAGCAATAAAATTATTCACCCCTCCCAATATCCTTAATTGTCTGGCCTGTATACAGCCAGAAAAGTGGAATTTTCCTTCTGTGATCTGATTTTTCCATGGTTGATTTTATTTCTGCTGGTTTAAATTGGTCAATGAGCAGCTTTGCTTTGCCCAGCACATGTGGATGGAGAGTTCTGGGGGGCATTTGCTGCTCCACTCGCTCCATTTATCCCAAGTTAAGGGGAAAATCCCTCCCTGGAGCAGGGAATTCCCGAGGGCTGGGAAGGGAACGGAGCAGTCACACTCCAGCTCCTGGTCTGGAGCATCCCCAGCTCTGCTCAGCCACCCGTTCCATGGAGATGCTTCATTGGGCTTGCAGGGAAACCCTGAGAGGCTCCACTGCCCAAGCAGGTGATGGGGATGGAATGTTGGGAGCAGCAGCCTGGGAAGGAGGGGATGGAGCTGGAGCTCAGCAGGAGCTGGCACTGCTCAGGAAATGGGGTTCTTAGGGGAAAGGGAAGGGGAACTTTCCCTGGAGCAATAATTCCTTTAAGATCCCTTTGGTATTTCTCAGAGCGTCCCACGAGCAGCTGGCTCACATTCCTGGCTTTCTGAGGGTTTGCTCCTTTGCTCCTGATCTCAGGGGTGCAAATTACTGTAAATTCCCCCTGAACATTCCATGTCCATCATGTGGCTCCAGGCTGGACCTGGATCCAGGCTGTCTTCTCCATGGGATGCTCAGCTTCCAGCAGGAATTTCAGATTTTTGGGATTCTGCTGGCTTTTCCCATGGGACAGCACAAGGCAGCAGGATGAGGTGTTCAGTTTAGGTCATCCTTGAGTTTGGAGAGATCTCAATACAATTTTTAGGAATACAGACCTTTCTAGGATGGATCCATTAAAGTTTTTGCCGCAGCCTCGTCTGTTCCAATTGATTTCAAGAGAAACTCACATAATTTGGTTTATGCTTAATGAAGTTATGAAGCCTTATTGCAAATTAGTTAAAAAACACATTTATTCTGCTTTGGAGTCTGCCAGGAAAAAGCAGCTGCAGTGGAAGGGGCAGCAGGACTGAGGGGCCAAGCAGAATTTCCAGGGCATCCCAGGGAAAACACAAGAATTCTTTTAAAAGTGAAAATAGCTTGCAATTTCCATTGTTGCAGCCTTGTAGCTTGGAAGATCTCCTTTAAAATGCAAGGGTTTTAGGAAATAAAATTTCCTTCTTCTTTTACTTTTTCTTTTTCTTTATTTAATAAGGAAAATATGGTTAGCTCGAAGTTTGTGTTTTCTGCTGTTCAAAAATGTGTTAAAAATAAGGAGTAAACCTGCCAGTGGCCTTTAGAAGGTGCTAAATTTGCTCATGAGAGAAAGCCAGGAGTGTTTCCCACCTCCAGAGGCTTTTTGGGATACTTCCATATCCCGATTATGGGAGAGAGGCCAAAGTCTGTCTCTATAAATGTCATCCAAAGGCTGCCTAATGGAATTAGCAGGAACGAGGCAGTGGAACTCCACTGGAGTCAATTGAGTTGCTCCCACTTAATTGGTGAATTTGTCATCAAATTCTTCATTTGCTCTCGGAGGGATGGAAAGATGCCATAAATTCTGGATGCTAAAACAGTCCCCACGTTGGGCTTGGTGAATAAAACCCAAACAAGGAATTGTGTGTGGCAGGAAAGAGCCGGGAGAGTTAATGAGCGTTAATTGGTGACGAAGTTTGGTTCTGAGGCAGGCTGGGGGACCTGCAGGTGGCTCCAGGGAAACGAGGGGTCCCTCATTCCCTCTGCCTGGAGAATTTCTTCCTTTATTTATTTGGATTTGTGGTTTTACTCATGGGAACGCCAGTGATGGGAACAAACTGGGGCCAGTTTGACGCTGAGGTTTTATTTCCTTTTTGCAGATTCCAAAGACTGGAGGGATCAGGAATGTTGAGGATGTTGAGCTGCAGGGGTCAAGGTGGTGTGGACACCTTGGAGAGACCTGATTGTTGTGTGAGGAGCTCCCTCTGTTCCCACATCCAGAGAAAAGGCTGGAGGCTGAGGAGAGGGCAACATCCAAAGGAGGAGCTGGGAGATCCTGAAAGCAGAGCTGACCCCTGGAGCCCCAACCCTGCTGAGGCCACCCAGACACTCCCAGCAAGGAGGAAATCAGGGCACAAAACCTGAGGCATAATTAAAAATTAGGAGCTGGCCCTCAGCAAAGCAGATTAAGGAATTAGAGGGAGGCCAAAGCCCCAGGGACTGCAGGCCAGGCTTAATTTCCCCCCTGGGGCTGGCTGAACTCCTGGCTGGTGGCTGTTGTGGTTTGATGGCTTTGAGGAGGTTGAGTTTGCTACAAAGCTCTGCTCCCATCCCCTGCCCAGCCTGGGAGCACCATCCCATGTCCCCAGCAGACGCAGTAAAGACGTGGGTTTTTTACAAACATTGATATTTCCATGGGTTAAACTGGCAGCTCCCTTCTCCTGGAGGAAGAACGTCTATGTTTCTGAGCCTGACTCATCCCCCTTCCCCCTGAATGGATAAAAATGGAGGTTTTGATCATTCCTGAGAAAAATGGAGTGAAGAAACTGTGTCTTTCCTTGGAAAACTGGAATTTGAGCTGATGGGTTGTGAGGAGAAGGCTCCTCTTGGGTAATGAACTTAAGGAATCCAGTGAACGGGCTGAGTCTGTGGCTGAGGGTCACAGAGTTTCTCTGGGCTGGATGCTGAGGGTCTTCATCATCCATCCATCCATCCATCCATCCATCCATCCATCCATCCATCCATCATCCATCCATCCATCCATCCATCCATCATCCATCCATCCATCATCCATCCATCATCCATCCATCCATCCATCCATCCATCCATCCATCCATCCATCCATCCATCCATCATCCATCCATCCATCCATCCATCCATCATCCATCCATCCATCCATCATCCATCCATCCATCCATCCATCCATCATCCATCCATCCATCATCCATCCATCATCCATCCATCCATCATCCATCCATCATCCATCCATCCATCATCCATCCATCCATCCATCCATCCATCATCCATCCATCCATCCATCCATCCATCCATCCATCATCCATCCATCATCCATCCATCCATCCATCCATCCATCATCCATCCATCCATCATCCATCCATCCATCCATCCATCCATCCATCCATCCATCCATCCATCATCCATCATCCATCCATCCATCCACCATCCATCCATCCATCATCCATCCATCCATCCATCATCCATCCATCCATCCATCCATCATCCATCCATCCATCCATCCATCCATCCATCCATCCATCCATCATCCATCCATCATCCATCCATCCATCCATCCATCATCCATCCATCATCCATCCATCCATCCATCCATCATCCATCCATCCATCCATCATCCATCATCCATCCATCCATCATCCATCCATCATCCATCCATCCATCCATCCATCATCCATCCATCATCCATCCATCATCCATCCATCCATCCATCCATCCATCCATCCATCCATCCATCCATCCATCCATCATCCATCCATCCATCCATCATCCATCCATCCATCATCCATCCATCCATCCATCCATCCATCATCCATCCATCATCCATCCATCCATCATCCATCCATCCATCATCCATCCATCCATCCATCATCCATCATCCATCCATCATCCATCCATCCATCATCCATCCATCATCCATCCATCCATCATCCATCCATCCATCCATCCATCCATCATCCATCCATCCATCCATCCATCATCCATCCATCCATCATCCATCCATCCATCCATCCATCCATCATCCATCCATCATCCATCCATCCATCATCCATCCATCATCCATCCATCCATCATCCATCCATCCATCCATCCATCATCCATCCATCATCCATCCATCCATCATCCATCCATCCATCCATCATCCATCCATCCATCCATCCATCCATCCACCCGTCCATCCATCCATCCATCCATCCATCCATCCATCATCCATCCATCCATCATCCATCATCCATCCATCCATCCATCCATCCATCCATCCATCCATCCATCCATCCATCATCCATCCATCCATCCATCATCCATCCATCATCCATCCATCATCCATCCATCCATCATCCATCCATCATCCATCCATCATCCATCCATCCATCCATCCATCATCCATCCATCCATCATCCATCCATCCATCCATCCATCCATCCATCCATCCATCCATCATCCATCCATCCATTCATCCATCCATCCATCCATCATCCATCCATCCATCATCCATCCATCATCCATCCATCATCCATCCATCCATCCATCCATCATCCATCCATCCATCATCCATCCATCCATCCATCCATCCATCCATCCATCCATCCATCCATCATCCATCCATCCATTCATCCATCCATCCATCCATCCATCCATCCATCCATCCATCCATCCATCCATCATCCATCCATCCATCATCCATCCATCCATCCATCCATCCATCCATCCATCCATCCATCCATCATCCATCATCCATCCATCCATCCACCATCCATCCATCCATCATCCATCCATCCATCCATCATCCATCCATCCATCCATCCATCATCCATCCATCCATCCATCCATCCATCCATCCATCCATCCATCCATCCATCATCCATCCATCATCCATCCATCCATCCATCCATCATCCATCCATCATCCATCCATCCATCCATCCATCATCCATCCATCCATCCATCATCCATCATCCATCCATCCATCATCCATCCATCATCCATCCATCATCCATCCATCATCCATCCATCCATCATCCATCCATCCATCATCCATCCATCATCCATCCATCCATCCATCATCCATCCATCATCCATCCATCATCCATCCATCCATCCATCCATCCATCCATCCATCCATCCATCCATCCATCCATCCATCCATCATCCATCCATCCATCCATCATCCATCCATCCATCATCCATCCATCCATCCATCCATCCATCATCCATCCATCATCCATCCATCCATCATCCATCCATCCATCATCCATCCATCCATCCATCATCCATCATCCATCCATCATCCATCCATCCATCATCCATCCATCATCCATCCATCCATCATCCATCCATCCATCCATCCATCCATCATCCATCCATCCATCCATCCATCATCCATCCATCCATCATCCATCCATCCATCCATCCATCCATCATCCATCCATCATCCATCCATCCATCATCCATCCATCATCCATCCATCCATCATCCATCCATCCATCCATCCATCATCCATCCATCATCCATCCATCCATCATCCATCCATCCATCCATCATCCATCCATCCATCCATCCATCCATCCACCCGTCCATCCATCCATCCATCCATCCATCCATCCATCATCCATCCATCCATCATCCATCATCCATCCATCCATCCATCCATCCATCCATCCATCCATCCATCCATCCATCCATCATCCATCCATCCATCCATCATCCATCCATCATCCATCCATCATCCATCCATCCATCATCCATCCATCATCCATCCATCATCCATCCATCCATCCATCCATCATCCATCCATCCATCATCCATCCATCCATCCATCCATCCATCCATCCATCCATCCATCATCCATCCATCATCCATCCATCCATCATCCATCCATCCATCCATCCATCATCCATCCATCCATCATCCATCCATCCATCCATCCATCCATCCATCCATCCATCCATCATCCATCCATCCATCATCCATCCATCCATCCATCCATCCATCCATCCATCCATCCATCATCCATCCATCCATCCATCCATCCATCCATCCATCCATCCATCCATCCATCCATCCATCCACAGCAGGTTTGCCCAGCCCCGTGTCCTCCAGCCCCAGCTGGGATGGTGGGGTTGGATGTTGGCTGATGGTGGGACCTGATGAGCTTAAAGATTTTTCCCAGCCTTCACAATTTTGTGACACTCCAATCCAGGAGTTCAAAGCTGTCACTTGGGCATTGGTTTTTAGTTGGTGCTGTAAAATCTCAAAGTTACAGTCAGGAACAGTGACAGCATCCAGGGGAGTGGATGTTCCCATCCTTGGGAGAGACAAGGAGCCCTCAGACTCCAAAACTTGTGGAAGTGCTAGCAGTTTGTGCTGCTCCTTCCTCCTCTTCCTGTCCCTGCTACCAACACAAAATACTTGGAGATTTTGTCTGTTGATCATGCCCTCTGTCCCGTATCCCCAGGTCCTCTGCTCAGGAGCTGTTTTCAATGTTGTTTGGAGGTTTTAGAGCCAGATCTGGTGAGCTGGGCAGGGGCTGCAGAATCCCTGAGGGAGCTGGGCAGGGGCTGCAGAATCCCTGAGGAGCTGGGCAGGGGCTGCAGAATCCCTGAGGAGCCGGGCAGGGGCTGCAGAATCCCTGAGGAGCCGGGCAGGGGCTGCAGAATCCCTGAGGAGCCGGGCAGGGGCTGCAGAATCCCTGAGGAGCCGGGCAGGGGCTGCAGAATCCCTGAGGAGCCGGGCAGGGGCTGCAGAATCCCTGAGGAGCTGGGCAGGGGCTCAGCCTGGAGCAAAGGAGGCTCAGGGGCCCTTGTGGCTCTGCACAGCTCCTGACAGGAGGGCACAGCCGGGGGACAGTCAGGGAACAGGGACGGGAGCAGAGAGAATGGTCCCAGGGTGGATATTTGGGAAAATTCCTTTATGGAAAGGTTCCCCAGCCCTGGCACAGCTGAGTGCCCATGTCAGGAGGGATTTCAAAGCCCTGTGGACGTGGCACTTGGGGACACGGTCAGGGTTGGCCTGGGCACTGCTGGGGATGGCTGCACCCTCTCTTTGAGCTGTTTCCCTCAACCCCAGCTGGTTTCTGCCAGCAGGGTTGGTCACCAAAGCTGCTAAAGGGCACTGACAATTTGGGCTTGCAGCAGCTGCTGTTTCTCACTTGCTCCAACCTCCGCTTTTCCCAAATTGGCTGCCAAGATTTCCTGACACGTCTCCAGCCTGTGTGAATTGCTGCAGCTCCCCTGAAGCCTGGTGAGGTTCCTGACCCCGTGGCAGCCAATAATTGGGCCCTTGGTTGTCAAAAAATACTCAAGGCTCGTGTCCACGACGGGGGAAAGTTATTAGGAGGTGAAAATTGCTTCCTTGACTTTTCCTGCTTCTCATAGTGACAGTAAACAGCACAGGAGCCCTCTGGTAAAAGCACAGAAAGGGGCTCCAGCTGACATCAGTGTGATGAGATGGAACCCCTGGAAAGGAGCCCCGGGAATCCCTGGAAAGGCAGGGAACGTTTCCCAGCCAGGAATTTATGCAGGAATTGGGGAAATGGGGCTTCTTTCCCTGCTCCAGGGAAATGGAAAAGATGACTCGAGCTGGGTTCTTGCTTGGATTGGTTCAATTAAGCTGAGTGAGGCTTTGAAGCTCAGGTTTATTTGGTGGAGTTATTGCATGGAATTTCTGAATGTGATACTTTAACCCCCAGAGAGGCTCTCCTGCCCGGGTGAGGGCTGGAGGAGCTGAGCTGTGCCCTGTTCCCCGGGCTCTGATGGAATGAGTGTAATTCCTGCAGGCCTTGACCCAAATCTCTTTTTCATCCCTTGCTCCTGGATTAAGCCCCTGATCGAGGAGAGGCTTGGAGAAATTCTTGTCAGAGATGCTTAAGTAGCTCAAGAAAAGGATGAGACACAAAGAGCTGGGAGGTTTTAGTAAACACTGAATGGTTTTTGCCTCATTTCAGAGGCATTTGAGAACCCCAGAGGTGAAATAGAAATGGGGCATGGGAGGATGAGGAGCTTCTGGGAGTTTCCAGCCCCTCCTGGGCTCCAACATCCTTTAATTAGAGAGAGAAAAACCAATGAGAGACAAACCTCCACAATCTGAGGGCAGCCTTGCACCTGTAGTAAAGTCTTATTAATTTTGGGTAGGCAGTGAGTAAAGGGTCTGGGTCTGCTGGGACAGCTCAGCATCCTCAAAGCAGGGCACGGGACACCCTGAGGAATGGGAGTTAGTTAAAGCAGGCCAGGAGTAATTAGAGATGGGAGACTGCAATAATTAGAGATGGGAGGCTTGAAACCACTCTGAAGAAATTATAATTATTCTTGATACATTTTAATAAATGAGTTATTTAAAAATAAAAGAGAGAAAACTCGCTTGGAGTAATAAAAAATCGCTAATTTAGGGAGCAGCCTCGACGCACAAGGGGAGGGAAGGAGCTGGGAGTGCCCGTGGTGGCAGGCAGGGGACAATTATTGCTCCAACCAGAGTGGGGAACAGCAGTTGGGATCCTCTTATCTCCAGGGAATTTCTCCTTTTGTTTGGTGTTTCAGGAACGTGGCAGATGGAAAAAACTCCCCCCGGCACCATCTGTGTGTCCCTGAGAAGGGATTCCTGGGAAAGGGAGGGTTTCTTTGGGACATTCCCCTTTTTATGCCATTTTGGCCCATCCAGGAGGGAATGAGGAGCTGAGTTTCGGGACAGCGCTGGTGCTGATACACCCCGAATTCCTCCTAAATTCGGGAGTGCCACATTCCAGTTGGGAACAAGGCTCAGGACACCCTGGGACTGGAACGGGAATAACTCCAAGGACAAAGTGGCTCCCTGTTGTTATTTTTCCAATCCGTGTTTTTGCCTGTAAATTCAGGAGCACTTTCCAACTTAAAAAAATAAATAAATAAATAAATAAAAGAAGGAAATATTCCTAAAGATTCCTATCAAAGAGTGTTCCCCGGTAGTTTTTTAAATGGAAATGTTCAGTATTTCACAGAAATTAAAGGAAATCCATCTTGTTCCCGGAATGCTCGGCAGCATCCTAAGGAGGGAGGCAGGGGGAAATACAGCCCGGGAAGTGCTAATATATCAAGGTTTCCGCGCTCATTATCAGCAGAGGAGACATCATATACATAAAATGTAGGTCAGAGCATCGCATTTGCCGCCGGATTTATCCCTGGCGGGAGGCACCGCCGCGCTCCTGCGGAACACGCGCTCCGATAAGGAATTCCGGCGGCACGGGGGCCTCCTTATCGCGCAGATAAGCAAATGCGCTGGCTGTCCCCCGGGATGCTCTTACAGCTTGTCGGCTCCTCCCTGCTGCCGGCCGGGGATGTCCCGGGTGGGGATGTCCCTCAGTGATGTCCCGGGGCAGGAATGTCCCATTCCCTGTGTGCTGTCCCTCCCTCCCTGTCCCCAGCCCCTCTGCAGCTCTCCTGGAGCCCCTTCAGGCCCTGCCAGGGGCTCTGAGCTCTGCCTGGATCCTTCTCCTCTCCAGGTGAGCACCCCCAGGTGTCCCAGCCTGGCTCCAGCCCTTGGAGCAACTCCAAGGATTCCTCTGGATCTCTCCTGCAGCTCCAGGTCCCTCCTGGGTTGGGATGCTGGGGCATCTCTGCAGGTGAGGCCTCACCTGAGGGGGCACAGGGACACAATTCCCTCCCCAGCTGCCCCGGGATGCCTCCCTGCCCTCCAGGAATGGGAATTGTTAATGGGATACAGGATCCAATGAGAGACACCCCTTTGGGAATGCAGGCTCAGCACCAGCCAGCTCCAGCTCAGGGAGGCAAAAAGAGCCCAAAATACCAATTACTGAGAGGAGAGCAGCTTGGAGCTGCATTCAGACCCGGACACAAATGTGTCTGTGTAGCAAATTCCCAGAGAAACTCACGAAATTCCCGATCCATGCGAGGATCACACGCAGCCCGTGCAGGAAATGTTCCTGCAGAAACTCTCTGGGCCGCTCATGAAATTTGCAATATCTGCTGAGTTTTACACCAGCGAAACCTCAGCCTCGTGTTTGCACCACTCGTGGCTGAATAAATATAGAGGCTGCTCTCCTCCAAATGTTTTTCCAGCTTAATTTAAGTTTCCTTGGATGAAGTAAGGAACCAGGTTCATTCCCTGTCTGGGGGAATGTGGTTCATGGAGTGAGTTCAAGGGGGGCTTTCCAGATGGAAAGGGGGAAAAAATAAATGTATATATAAAGAAACGTGTCTATAAATACATATTTATATAATCATATATAAAAATAGAATTGTATATTATATACCTTTATATATATATATAAAGAAATTTACATATATAACAACATATGTATATATAAATATATAGATATAGATATAAATATATAGGTATAGATATAAATATCTATATATGTATATATATATATATATGTGTGTATATATATAAAAAATATTTTTAAATTGAGGTTGTGTGGGTTCCACAGGTTTAAAAATAAAGCCTGGCAAATCATTTAGTGTAAAAAAATAAAGGAGGGCGAAGTCAGAATGTGTCAATGAAGATGATCTCCAAAAGGAGGGACTCGGGGTGGGATGGATTCTGCAGTGGCTGCACCCAAGGTGCTGGGAAAGCCTGGCTGGTTCCTTGCAACTGCTTCAGGGAAGGTTTGGCCTCTGCTCCTTTTCCAGCAGCCTGGGCTGGGCCATGGCTCCCTCCTGCCCACCCGGGCAAGGCTTTATTTCATGTCTTGTCCTATTTTCAGAACTTCCACACATCTGAAGCTCAGCCAAAGCCCCTGAAACTTCCACGATCCCTCCTTCCCTCCATCCCTTTGCTCTTGGAACACCCTGGACCTGTCCCAGGGGGGTTGGTGACACGATGGCCTTTGCTCTCTTCTACTCTCCTTTTGCTCTCCTTTACTCACTCCCAGTTTTTATCCTTCCCATGCTCTATAAAGTTATTTTTTCCCTCTAAATCCTTTCCCTGTTTCTGTCCTTAACCTCACGTTTTGATCCAGGTCCCTGTTCTCATTTTACACCATTCACAGATTTTTTAATAACTTTTCTCCTGACCTCTGCCACCACTGCTGCTCTTCCCCAGGAGGAAGGGTTTGATTCCGCGGCTCCTCGTGCCCATGGGGCAGAAATGCAGATTTGTTGGAGTGCTTGGCTTTGAGTCCCTTTTGCGTTCCAAGAAATTTGATGGAGCCCAAGGGGAAGGACAGCAGTGTGCAGAGGGCTCAGGGGGAGGGATGGGGGCACCGGAGCAGGATGCCAGGGAAGCTGGACCCTGGGAAGGTGTCCCTGCCCTCTGTGGGGCAGAGAGGAGCTGGAAGGGCCCTTCCAACCAGAGCATTCCAGGATTCCCTGGTGCTGTGGATGGGACTCCCCAGCTGTGGCCACCAGGCCCTGGCTGCAGCTGCCCTGGCTCTGGAGCTCCCTGTGGATTGTTTTTGGCATCCTTTTGCTCCAGGATCCGTTCCTCCTGCTGAAACAGCCAGGATTTTGGGCTATTCCCATTTTCTGAGTTACATCAATCCTCACCCCCCCTGTGCCCTCCTCGTGGGGTGTCTGTCTCACTCCTGGGTGACTCAGACACACTCCAGCCTCTCCTGACCCACGGCTGCAGCCCTGACATCCATCCCACAGCTCCCAGCCCCCCGGGGCAGGGGAGGGCAAGCAGCACCTTCCCTCCCTGATTATTTCATCCTTCCAATGGTTTTCCCTCCTCCTCCTCCTCCTCCTCCTCCTCGCGTTCCCCAGTTTGTCATTTCTGCTGATGCTTCACCTGCAGCAATTCCCCGGGATGGATCAGCAGCTCCTGCCCACTCCTGTGCTGCTCCTCACCCTGAGTTACTGTGGGGATCCCTGCTGGCGGCAGCTCTTGTCTCTGATTTTCCCATTGCTCTGCAGAATTCCCGAGCCAGCTCATCCCAGAAACGGGGCTGGGCACGGATTCCTCTTTGTGCTGCTGCTTGCCCTGGTTCCCAGTGCCGGTCCCCATCCCCAAAATGTCCCAAAGCGGGGCTGCTCCCACAGCCAGCTGGGGATGGATTCCCCTGCTTTCATTCCAATGGGCTGGCAGGAGGGTGAACAGGGCAGGCGTGCTCACGTGAGCAATCCAGTTCAGTTTTAATGCAATGTTTATTCACAGCCGGTTTAATATTAATGGTAAATTGATCTTTGGAATTTTTTCCCATCAAAAATTAATGTGGTGCACTCTTTGCTTTTGTGCATGGAAAGCATCTCCCAATTAATTGGGAGATAACCACTGGAAATCCAACACTGCCACTCAGCCATTCCCAGGCCATTCATTTCCTTAAGTGCACAAGCACTCCATGAATAATTAATAATGATTAATAGTGGTATTAAACTATTACTGGTGGATCAGGAGAGCGGAGCAGGTACCA
The DNA here is from genome assembly GCF_035770615.1 of Melospiza melodia melodia. NCBI lineage: Eukaryota > Metazoa > Chordata > Aves > Passeriformes > Passerellidae > Melospiza > Melospiza melodia. The sequence continues at coordinate 30,964,562 of NC_086204.1, read as the reverse complement.
ATTTGTGGTTTATAGCCAGGAAACAGTGAGGAATTTGGGAAGGGATGGGTCCCTGTGTGAGCTGGGCGCTGCTCACCCTGTGGGTGGGTGCATCACAAATGTGACTTCACACCCACGTGGCCTCACAGGTGCCACCTCTGGGGCTTGGAGCACTCCCAGACTTCTCCAGGGATTTGAGCAAACTCTTCCCAACTCGGTCTCAGGTGGGAGCTGGATGCTCTGTGTCACTGCAGGACACGAAATAACACGAAACGCACGCGCTGCTGTTCCCAGGGTAAAGAAAAAGGGAACTTTAATTTCTGACCCCAACATTTATAGATTCCCAAAAGTGACAGTGGATTGGAGGGTGACAGTGCCACCTCTCCAGTGACGCTGGAAAAACCAACAGTCCGTCAGATTTCACTTCTTTTATAAAAGAATGCAAAACAATGAGTTATTTACAGAAAGGGTGTGAGAAAGTTCGTTACAAGAATGTCAACATCAGAAGGCTTAGAAAATCTTAAAAAAATCTTCAAAAATCAGGGTGACACTGTGGATTCTCTGCCATGAGGGAGGGGGAGAGGTGTCCCAGTCCTGTGTGACACAATCGCTGTGGGGCAGAGCCCAGGGACGGGGGAAGGAGCTTTTCCCAGGGCAGTGGGGCCGGGAGCAGCCCCACATTCTCCACCCAGGCAGGCTCCACACTTCCCTGGAGAGCAGCTCCGTGCTGGGCTGCTCTGCACCAGGCAGAACGTGCCTGGGCTGACAACATTAATATTGATTAAAGGGTTTATGACTAAGTGTGAGGAGGAAGCAGAAGCCTGTGCAGAGCTTGGAATAATTTGGAGTGGTTATTTTTGGGCCAGGATGAGATAATGGATTTACACCGAGCCAAGGGCCGGGTGCTTCATCCCATTGCCAGCCTTTATGGCTTTGGATTCTAGAGTGTCCCTGGGCACACCACCCCCAGGCCATCCTCCTTCCTCCAGGAGAACACATCATCTTGTGCAAATTCCTGCTCCTTCCCCAGTGCTTTCTGCCTCATCAGCACCTCTTGAATCCATAAGGAAGAAAGAGAGGCTGGAAAGAAATTGATAAATGTAATTAATCAGGAAAAACTTGTCCAAACCCTTCTTTCCATATGTTTGTTTGCTAAGCCATGGGTTTTCCTTGGATGTTCTCACACAACCAACCCACTGAGATTAAAGAATTGTTCAAGTATTCAACACAGAAAATGTGAAACAGCCTAGCCTAGCCTTCACAATGATGGTCCTGGGAAGCACTGCTGGGATCCCAGAATGGGCTGGAACTGGACCTTAGAGCTGATCTTGTCCCAGCCCTGCCATGGCAGGGACACCTCCACTGTCCCAGGCTGCTCCAAGGTGGCCTTGGGCGTTCCAGGGATGTGGAGTCAGAGCAGAGCCTCACCTTTATCCCTGTGCATCCCATCCTCCCCACCACGGACCATCCCACCCCTCCCATCCATGGTCTTCTGGACGGAATTGCTGCTCCAATTCCTTCTGTGGAGTTTGGAGCCAAACCCCTGCCCTTGGCCGGTCCCAGCGGGGATGGGAGGAATCCCATGCAGCCACTGCCTTGGTGGGCCTGGGGAGGGGAAGGGCAGGAACCCACACCTGCCCCTGCTGTGACTGTCCCTGTCCCTGTCCCTTCCCTGCGGCTCCAGGGGAAGGCAGGAGTCTCTCCTGCAGGAGAGCCCGATGATTCAGCGGCGTGGAGCTCTCCCAGCCTCCCCTGGCTGCCTCGGTTGTCAGGGAGGATGGGCTGAGCTGAATTTTAACAAACCCATTCCCTGCAGCTCCTCCAGCACCAGCAGCCAGAAACAAGCAGAGGCATCCTGGGCACGGATCACATCCCACTGCAGGAGCTGTGGCCTGGGCAGATCCTGCTGGGAATCTCCTGCTCCTCAGCCCACAGGGATCCTCTGCTCTGGGCAGCTCCATGCTAAAGAAAAGGGATTGAAAAGGCATTTTATGCACTTTCATGTCTTTGGAAACAAATCCTCCTCCTCCAAATGTGTCCTGGATCTCTTTGCTTTGGAGTTTTTGAGATTCAGCTCCTAAAGGGGCTCCAGGAGAGCTGCAGAGGGGCTGGGGACAGGGATGGAGGGACAGGACACAGGGAATGGCTCCCACTGCCAGAGGGCAGGGATGGATGGGAGATTGGGAATTGGGAATTGTTCTTGGGGAGCGTTGGAATTCCCAGATTTGCTGTGGCTGCCCCTGGATCCCTGGCAGTGCCCAAGGCCAGGCTGGACATTGGAGCACCTGGGACAGTGGGAGGTGTCCCTGCCATGGCAGGGATGGGATGGGATGGGATGGGATGGGATGGGATGGGATGGGATGGGATGGGATGGGATGGGATGGGATGGGATGGGATGGGATGGGATGGGATGGGATGGGATGGGATGGGATGGGATGGGATGGGATGTCCCACCAGAAATCCATCCAGGATTCTATGATTCTGCCACGTGGAGATGGAACTTTGGGACATTCCCTGCAGGAAGGCTGTGCCCTGCCCACGCTGGATCCCCCTCATTCCCAGCAGGGTGGGACGGGGGAGCCTCGCTGGAGCCCCACGGGATTCACCCCCTAACTGAGGGATTCCCTCCCTGAGAGAGGCTGGAATGCTGTGCAAGGGCTGGATGAGCAGAACAGGAGGTGGAACTGGAGGCTCCCACTCCTGGTGGTCCCCTGCCTTGGCTCAGAGCATCCCCCGTGCCAGCTGATGAACAGGGAGCAGCTGATGCAGGCACCAGCTCCTTCCACAGCCACTTGCTATTTTTTCCTGCAGAAAATAAATTTTTTAGGTTTTTTTTTTGCAGTGTCTGTCCTAGAGCATGGACAGGAAAGGTTGGCTATAAATTATGGAGGGCTGAGTCCTCTGTGGAGGGGGAAAGGAAAATGCAGGGAGCCTGAGGAAGGGGAGCACAGCAGCTCCCTGGATGGAGCCCAGGGAGATGGGGATCCCACCAAAGCCTTCTCCTGGCTGTGGGAAGAGCTCCTGGGGCTCCCTGGCTGTGCAGGGAGCAGCCACATCCCACAGTCCAACCCCAACCCTGCCAGCAGCTCCGGAGCCCTGCCAGGGCAATGAAAAATTCAGCAAAGGCAGTCGGAGAGAAACCAGGATCAGGGAGCTCTTTGGGGTGGAAAAGTCCTCCAGGATCACAGAGTTCAAGCCTTGAAGTGCAGCATCTGAGCACAGGAACTTTAATTGGGGAGGAGGAGGAGGCAGGGTGCTCCTCCCAGCTCCTCCATCAACTCCACTGCTGGATTTGGGATGTGGAAGAAGTCAGGAGCATTGATGGAGGAAAATGTGTTTTAGTCACTTGGTGGGGGAATTGAACAGGTTTTGCTTTGGCCAAACTGGGAAAGTGTCACTGCAGGACACGAAATAACATGATGGGCACACTGCTGTTCTCAAGGTAGAAAGGGGGAAGTTTATTTTCTGACCCCAACATTTATAGATTTCCAAAAGTTCAGAAGATTTCCAAATGGTTCAGAAGGCTGATTTATTATTTTATTATATATATTATATTAAGACCATACTAAAAGAATAGAAGAAAGGATTTCATCAGAAGGTTAGCTAAGAACAGAATAGGAAAGAATGATAACAAAAGCTTCTGTCTTGGACAGAGATTCCGAGCCAGCTGACTGTGATTGGCCATTAATTAGAAACAACCCCATGAGCCCAATCCCAGATGCACCTGTTGCATCCCACAGCAGCAGATAACCATTGTTTGCATTTTGTTCCTGAGGCCTCTCGGCTTCTCAGGAGGAGAAAGCCTAAGGAAAGGATTTTCCATAAAAGATGTCTGCCACACTCCTCCTGCCATTCCCTGTTCCCAAATTCTGGAGCCCTTTGGAGCAAACTGAAGGGTTAAGAACATTCATCCTCTCCTCCAAGTTGCAGTCTCCAAGCTGAACCCAGGAAAAAAGCCCTAAGCCCTGTCCCTGTGTGGCTGGCAGAAAGGAGATGGAGGAATTGGACTGGGGAATGGTTTGCTCATCCCAGTCTTCCTCACCTTTTTCCATTTAGTAATTCCAGGAGCCAGCCCAAGGCGAGCTGCTCCTGGAGCACACAAAGCCATCACTCCTCACTGGCTTCCAGTGGCTCCTCAGGTTCCCTAATTCCAGCCTCAAATCCCAAATCCTCCATTTAGCAGAGGGCCAGAGATCCTGAAATCCTGCTGCTAAAAACGAGAGGAGCCCTGGGTTCCCAAAGAGCTGCTGGGATGGGCTGAGGCTCCCCATCCCACGTGTGGGGAAAGCCAAGCTCTGCCTCTCCTCTGCTGCATTCCTGCTTATTTTGACACAAAAGAGCCTGGGGTAGGGACAGATCCATCATTCCTCTGGATCATTTCAATGTATGAGTGGGGTTTTTAATACCCAGGCTTCTCCAGCTGCATCTGCCCATTTTTTATGACGTTTTCCCCATTTTCTGGAGCAGGCCTATCAATTCTCTGCTGCTTTCTTCCTCTTGCTTAATTGAAAATGTCAATTCTTGTATTTAATGAGAATTTCTACTCTATTCTAACCCTGTCAGAAGAGACTTTATCCCAAATCCACTCCTAAAAACCCACTGCAAAAATTCCTGCTGCCATAAATCCACGAGGGATTCGGGACAGCTTCTGGGGCTAACAAGGATTTTGAACCCCATGTAGGAAAATTACAGCTATCTTTCCAATTTCTGTCCATCTTTTTATTAATTCCATAAATTCCCCTCATCTGCCAGTGCTGCTTTGGGCTCTGTCCAGGGATATTGATCCTGCAGCTCTTGCCCCCATGGTTCCCCCACCCCATGAGAATATCATCCCACTTATTTTGCTTTATTTTGGAAAGATGTGTGGAAAATCTGGAAAACCTGACCTGCAAACCAAGGCAGAGGAAGAACGAACATCTCCTGATGCTGCTGCTGGTTTTGGGGGTGATGGGAGAGCAGCAGTGGGCATGGGAGGCAGGGAAGGCTCTGATTCACAATTCCTCATCCCACAGTGTTTACAGCGCTTGGGTGGGAAAAATACCTGTTCCCAGGAATGCTCCTCGGTAGGCTTGGCTTTCTCCCCGCTGCCATCGCTTAGTAACAGCTCTATTTTTAAATGCTAAGAGGGTAATAGCCCAAAAACCGGGAGCTTGCTCAGTTTCTGATCCTGCAGGCTCCAAACCCAGCGGGACGGGGCCCTTGGGATGGGCTGGGAGCTGTGGGATCGGGGCCGGGAGCTGCCCACACCGACCTCCAAGGCTCCAGCTGGGCGAGGGGAACCCCAAAGGGGGAATCTCAGCCCGTGGGCATCTCCCGGAGAGGGCAGCGTGCTCCGGGACGTGCTGGGCCCTGGAGCTGTCCTTGGTGCCGCTCCTGCGCCAGCGGCTCCTCCCCGCGCACCAGAGGAGCCCCGGAGCGCTGGGGAGGCACCCTAAAGGTGTTCCGGAGCCTCAAAAACCCACGGAGCTGCACCCATGGGCAGGCACGAACCCCAGCAGAGCCAGGCACCGTCCCTGCCACGGCCACAGCAGCCCACATCTGGCACGGGGGATTGTCCATCCCTGCTTTCCCTTTGGGATTGTCCATCCCTGCTTTCCCTTTCCCTTTGGGATTGTCCATCCCTGCTTTCCCTTTGGGATTGTCCATCCCTGCTTTCCCTTTGGGATTGTCCATCCCTGCTTTCCCTTTCCCTTTGGGATTATCCATCCCTGCTTTCCCTTTCCCTTTGGGATTGTCCATCCCTGCTTTCCCTTTCCCTTTGGGATTGTCCATCCCTGCTTTCCCTTTCCCATTAGGATTATCCATCCCTGCTTTCCCTTTGGGATTGTCCATCCCTGCTTTCCCTTTCCCTTTGGGATTGTCCATCCCTGCTTTCCCTTTCCCATTAGGATTATCCATCCCTGCTTTCCCTTTGGGATTGTCCATCCCTGCTTTCCCTTTCCCTTTGGGATTGTCCATCCCTGCTTTCCCTTTCCCATTAGGATTATCCATCCCTGCTTTCCCTTTCCCATTAGGATTATCCATCCCTGCTTTCCCTTTCCCTTTGGGATTGTTCATCCCTGCTTTCCCTTTCCCTTCGGGATTGGCAGTGCTGCAGGGCTGGGAGCTGCCCAGGATTGTTCATCCCTGTTTTCCCTCTGGGACAGGCAGTGCTGCGGGGCTGGGAGCTGCTAGGATTGTCCATCCCTGATTTCCCTTTCCCATTGGGACTGTCAGCGCTGCGGGGCCGGGAGCTGCCCAGGGCTGCTCCCCCTCTCTCCCAGCTCCCCCCAGGGCCCGGGTTTCCCTCGGAGAGGCAGAGAAAGTTCCCGCGGCCCCTCCAAGGTGGAAGGCTGCGAGGCAGGGGATGGACAGAGCCGTTCCAGGGGATGGACAGAGCCGTTCCAGGGGATGGACAGAGCCGTTCCAGGGGCAGACAGGGGATGGACAGAGCCGTTCCAGGGGATGGACAGAGCCGTTCCAGGGGATGGACAGAGCCGTTCCAGTGCAGACAGGGGATGGACAGAGCCGTTCCAGGGGATGGACAGAGCCGTTCCAGGGGCAGACAGGGGATGGACAGAGCCGTTCCAGGGGATGGACAGAGCCGTTCCAGTGCAGACAGGGGATGGACAGAGCCGTTCCGGCGCGGCCCCGCCAGGCTCCGCTCCCGCTGCGGCGCCTGCAGCGCGCTTTGCCACTCGCTGCTGCGGAGTGCGGCCACTGCAGCAGGGAGGGAAGGGAATCGCCGTGCCTGGGCTGCGAGCTGAGGGCTGAGAGCTGCGGCGAGAGGCCGTGAGAGCCCCGGCTCTGCCAGCCCGGCAGCAGCAGCAGCCTCTGCAGCAGAGCAGCGCGGCCGGCAGTGACCTTCAGCTGCTCTTCACATCCCAGCCCCGGCTGCCAGAGCCCTGCCCGGCCTGGGGGAGCTGCCAGGGAGCCGTGGGGCTGGAAACTGGGATTTGGACACTTCTTGTAGGCATGGAGAGCTCAGCTGCTCCAGGAGCTGAAACAGGAGGGGAGGGCTCTGTGCGCCACCTGATCGCCGGGAACTCAAAAATGGGAATTGGATCAGGAATTCTCCTGACAACGCTCCTGACCCCTGTGGCCAGCACTGGACAGCCCAGTGGCTCCCAGGACACTCATGGAATCACGGAATCCCAGGCTGGTTTGGTCAGAAGGACCCTAAAGCTCGCGTCATTGCAGCAGGGACCCCTCCCTCTGTCCCAGGGCACATCCCAGAGCAGGAGATCAGGATCGTCCCAGCTCCTCTCCTGGATTCCTTTGTCCTTCTGATGAGAGAGGGAACAGGCAGCAGCCTCATCTCCCTGGCTGTTGCATTTTATAACAGGTTTTTAAAGTGCTTCCAGAGGATAGAAACGGAATAATTTCAGTGTTAAAAGAAGAAATCAGTTGTTCCAGTTTTAAGAGTTACCATTTTTGCAGGTCCAGCCCGATGATGTCATCGCTCCAGAAAAAATGAACTTTTTCCCACATTACCTTCAGTGCAGGGATGTAAATATCCCGAGTTATTCCAGTGTCATGCTGAAGGAACAGCTCCAGCAGCTCCTCATGGACAGTGACAATTATCCATCGGTTGCACACTGGGGATGAGGGGGAAGGCAGCACCCTGCTGCTTTTTGGGTTTCCATGAAGATTTTCCTTCCTTTCCCACCCTCATTTTTCATCTCCTGAATTCTGCCTCAATGAAAATTCCCAAACTTGTGGAGCTTTTTGGGCAGAGCCTGGCAGGTCCCTCCTGCCCAGCCCTGTCACCCTCTCCCAGCTCCCAGCTGGACTCTTTGTCACCACCCACAGAGGGTGACCTGAACCCCCCGTGTCTGCGGCACCAGGGCCTCGTCCCCTCCTCTCAGCCCCACAGCGAGAGGCTCCAGAAATGGAGATCAGCCTTGTCTGGGAATAGTTCAAGCAGTGAAACCAGAGGGGAAAATATATATTGGGAATTCTAAAGGGAAAATGTTCAAGGCTGTGCAGCTCCACCATTTATTGAACAGAAAGAACTCAGTCCTTAAAACTGTTCCTTCTCTCTGTAGTCCAGACTTTTAAAAAATAGGGAATAAAAATATCTTTATTTCAGGGTTATCTATGTGCTGCTTTGATTTATCCCCCATCTTCCCAGCTGGACTTGACCAGACCCTTCTGAGCCCAAACCTGCAGAGCACTGCTAGGAACACATCCAGCTTTCCTGGGAAATTTGCTGAAATATTCTAAATCAATATTCTAAACCTTGCCTTAGCCAGGCCCACAGCAGGAAAGGGATTTTTTATAGGAGCTTAGCAGGGTAAATGCATGGAAGAGCAGTGGCAAAGCCCAGCCTAGGGACGTGTTCCACTGACCAGCTGGAGCTGTGCCCCAGCTGAGCTCAGGGATGTGCTGGCATCCACATTTCTCACTATTCTGGCCTGCTCTTTGCTGGCCTTGCTTTTCCTGCCTCTGCTGGAGCTGGTGGAGCCAGCATGGAACCGATGGGAATTGAGGGTTTCAGTTCCACAGCTCCAGCCTTGCCCTTCCCAGCTCCTGGCTTGGGGGTTTGGTTCCCACCTCCCCCTGGCACATCCCTGTGCTCCTCCCTCTCCACACTTGCCTTTTCAGGGGAGAAAATTCTCTATTTTCTTATTAAGGACTCAGCTCTTCCAGGGGTTTTCCAGCTCCTTTGTGCCCTTCAGGATCTTGGTGCTTTTCAGGAACATCAGGAAAGGAAAGAACTCTCAGCTGTAACAGAAGATTCCTATCTCGTGCTACTGTGGATCTCCTGGAGACAAATTTCCATCACCTGTCACAAACTGTGCCTGTCCCAGCTGACAATGAACACTCCCCATGTCACCCCTGAGATCAGAATCACTGGATTGGGTGGGAAGGGACCTTAAATCCCATCCTATTCCACCCCTGCCGTGGCAGGGACACCTCCCACTGTCCCAGGTGCTCCAGCCCCAGTGTCCAGCCTGGCCTTGGGCACTGCCAGGGATCCAGGGGCAGCCACAGCCGCTCTGGGCAGCATCAAACCAGGGCGTGTGAGCTTTGAGCACTGCAAAAAATGCTGGTGGAAATTTTCCAGGCCTAATTTGACTTCCCACTCAGAGATGGAGAGAGTGGGAGAAACTGGGAGCATCCCCAGAGCAGGAATTCCTCCACCAGGCACAGGCAGAGGAGCGGCCATCAGTGCCAGGGCTGTTCACTGCTGGATAAACCCTCCTGTGACCCTGCTCCGGCTCCCTGCTGCCAGGCAGATTGCACAGAGCGGGAAGAGCGGGGTGCTGACCTCCCACAGCACCCCTGGGTGGCAGCGGCTGCCCCAGAGCCCCAGAACGGGACACGGCAGGAGCAGCGCTGGCTGTGCTGGTGTTCTGCTTTTCCATGAGCCCCGCAGGGATGCCGGCATCGCTCCAGGTCACACACAGGGACAGGGTGGGACAGGCACGGCTGTGTCCTGCTCTGTGACACAGCGGGTGATGCTCCCGGGGATGGAGGGCACCCGGGGCAGCCAGGGCAGCCTCACCCCGGGCACGGTGCCCCCGCCGGGTGCTCCCCGTCACCCCCGCTGTTGTAGCCCGTGGCCTGCGACACCGCAGCCCGCAGGGGACACCGAGCTGTCCCCAGCACTGCCCGCGCAGCGCCCGGGAGGCTGCGAGCCCTTCCCGCACCTTGGCCCGGGCGAGGAAAGGCTCCTGCGGGGCAAAGGGGCGATGCGGCGGCCGGGGCTGGCCGGGGCCGTGCCTGGGGGCCGGGGGATGCTCCGGGGCCGTGCCTGGGGCCGAGGATGCTCCGGGGCCGTGCCTGGGGCCGGGGGCTGTCCGGGACCGTGCCTGGGGCCGGGGGATGCTCCGGGACCGTGCCTGGGGCCGGGGATGCTCCGGGGCCGTGCCTGGGGGCCGGGGGATGCTCCTCTCGCGGGACGCCCCGTCGGGACAGGGACGGGCGGGGACGGCGGCACCGCCTGCGCGCTCCGCTCCGCGCCGCACCTGCCCGCAGCGCATCCCCCGCGCATCCCCCGCGCGTCCCCCGCCCCGCATCCTCCGCGCCGCTCCGCACCGCCCCGGGGGGGGGGCGCGGCCGCGTCCCGCCCCCCCGCACCGCCCCTGCGCCGCCGCGGAGCGCAGCGCGGGCGCGCAGCGGGACCGGACCCGCCCCGCCGCCGCCGCCGCCGCCGCCGCCGCTTTGTGTCTGGGCGCCGCCCGCGGAGGCGGAGCGGGCCCGGCCCTGGGCTCCGCGGCGCGGCGGGGCGGGCGGCGGGACAGCCGCGGGCAGCCCCCGGCGGCGCCCGCGCAGCCCCCGCACCGCGGCTCGGCCGCGCATGGACGCGCGCTCCCGCCTGCACCGTGAGTACGCGGGAACGGGGCCGGGGGGCGCGCAGCCCCGGGGATGCCCGGGCCGCCCCCGCCCCCGGGCGCGGGAGGGAGCGCGGGGCGGCTCCGCCGAGGACAAAGGAGCGCGGGGCGCGCTCGGTGCGCGCAGCCGGGCCCGCTCCGCGCCGCCGCCCCCGAGACGGCCCGGGCTGTGCCGGCGCCTGCCTGCGCGGGGGTCGCGCTCGGCGCAGCTCCTGGAAAATTCTGCGCCCTTCGCAGCGCCGGTGGAGGCGCGGGGAGGTGCGGAGGAGGCTCCTTCCCTCCCTCCTTCCCTCCCTCCCTCGTCCCCTCCCTCCGCGCAGGGACATCGCCGCCTCCCGCGGTCCCGCGTGGCGCTGCCGCTGCATCCCCGGCCGGCACCGGCCCGCTTTGTGGCCGGCCCGGTTGGTGTCCGGCCCGTTTGCCGGCCCGTTTGCCCTGCTGCACCAGCTGCGTGCCCGGGCTCTGGGGACACCGGCTCACCCCGCGCTGGGGTCTGGGGGAGGCTGGGCAGGGGCAGGGGCCGTGGTGCCCCGAGCCCGCATCCCCCGTGCCCGTGTCGCTGCCGAGGGACTGCGAGTACCGAGGGCACCGAGCTGGCTTTGCTCGTGTTCTCTGGGCCAGGGAGGGTCACGGACAGGAGAGCCCTGCTGGAAGTTCCTTGGGGTTTGGGAAATAGAAACGGTCCGATGGATGTTTTTGCCGTGCCCCTCACTCCATCTACGTCCCTTCCCTTCGCTCCCGTCCACGCGTGATTCCCGGCTAAAAACGCCGGCCACGTGCGTTGGCCGGTGCCTCTAACCTCAGGCGTTCGAGTGGCAATACTCCTTAGGAACAGCTGAAATCCAAAGCGTTCCCCCAGCGCTCCACGAGCAGAGCGGTGACTTAATCCGGTGGGTTCTGCTGTTCCGCATCTGCTCGCTCAGCTCCTGGCGGAGGAGGAGGAGGGAGGAAGGAGGGAAGGAGGGATGCTCGCCATGGCAACCTCGCGGCGCAGATCGCAGCCGCTCCGGGGAAGCAGCGGGACTCGGGAAGGAGCAGGAGCGGCTGCGCTCGGAACCGGCGCGATCGGGCCGAGCGGCGCCTCTCGGAAAGCCGGAGCTGTGCGTGGGAGCGCTGCCGGCGCCTCGGTGCGGGGTGCGGGGGGAAGGGGCCCTCGGGGAGGTCACGGAGCATCCTCTGCTGCAGCCGCAGTGAGAGGAGGGCTCCTCATCCTCCCAACGCCGTTAATTGCTGTGGTTATCCCGAAATTCCGGGATTTTATCATCCGGTGCCTTGCTGGGCCGCATTACCTTGGTGTCCCTGTGAACTTTAACCTTGGCCTGTGTTCCACCTGTAAAACTTTTCCTTGGATAAAGCAGCGGCAGTTTTTATTTTTTTAATTACCTCACGGAGGAGGAGCTTTGCTCTGTGCTTCTCTTACAGAGCTGATGTGAAATCCCTAAAAAGGGGGGGTTAGATTGCACCGATTTTAGCAGTTGCTGGAGTAACAAAACCATTCCTGGGTGCCTGGTGGATGTGAGGAGCTGCAGCTCGGGAGCCAACGCTGCAGAGAGCTGGGCTGGAATGCCTGGGAAGGTGCTGCCTGCCCAGCAGCAAATTCCCCTCTCCCTGCACCTGCAGGGATTCCTCAGTGCTTCCCACAATGCTTTAGAAATGGTTAAAGTTTAAAATCCCGCAAAAAGCATTTTAAAAGGACGCTGGAATATTTCAAGACAGCAGCACCACTAGAGCCCCCAAAATTCAGATTAATCACCTCTGAGGGGTTTGTATCTGGACGAGGCTTTGCTGATCCTAAAGCAGAGACCCCAGGGATCCCAAACAGAGCAGGACATGGCAATGCATGCCAGGACAGGCTGGGGCTGGGTGGTGGTGGCCCCAGAGTCCCCCCAGAGCCCTGTGGCCACTGAGCCACCCCCAGCTCTGTGCTGTCCCATCCCCAGGGCCTGGGCAAACCTGGGAGAGGGCTGGCATCAGGGATGGGAGACTGAGGGACAGCAGGGCTTCAGAAACGGTGAATTTTATCCTCCTGGGCATTCAGGGAATTTTATCCTCCTGGAATCCAGCTGACACCCCTTCCCCTGCCCATGGTGGGGAGCAGAGACTCCATCCCCGGGGCTGCTCCATCCCCGGGGCTGCTCCATCCATCCCCAGCCGCGCTCCAGGGCTGCCCATCCCGGCTGTCCCCGCCTGGGAAGGGGCTGGGGACGCTCTGTGAGCAGGGACAGCGGGAGCTGCTCCCCGGCAGGGTGTGAATCCACCGGGCTGATCACCAGCACCGGGAAAATCCGCTGGGACACAGCTGGGTGCGGGAACGCAGCCCCGGCGCCCGACAAGTGTCCCGGGAACATCCAGGGCCACTCGAGAATCCCAGTTAAGGATTTCGGTGGATGCGAGCCCAGCGCAGCCCGAGCTCCTCGAGGTGGTACCAAGCCCTATTTAAAGATTTCCAAGAGCCACGACGTGTCCTTGGTTTTCATCTCAGCTCCCTCTAATTTTAGCGTGGTTTCCGTAGGCTCTCATTTGCAGATTGCATCAAATCCTAGGACGAGGCTTGCAGAACTCGGGGCTGGGTGGGTTTTTTTTTTTTTGGTTGGGATTTTTTTTTTTTTTTTTTTTTTTTTTTTCCCTGGGAATGCAGCAATTTGTCGAGAGCAGAGAAATCCTCCGTGTTTGACTGGGCAGAGCCGCCCCTCCTGGTGCGAGCTGCGGAGAAGTTGGGGAAGGGAGGAAGGTGGAGGGATGAGCAGGGATGGCTGCAGGCGGCTGGGGATGAGCCTGGAGAGCCCCGGGGAGAGGCTGCTGCCGGCAGGGCTGGAGCCAAGTGCAGAATTAGGGGAGGAAAGGAGCCCTAAATCCCCGCGCTCTGCGAAGGGGGAGCGAGTACCGTGTTAATGGATCAGGTTCTGGTGAATAAAGAAGAAAAGAAGCTGTAAGCTCAGGAAGGCTCTTTTTCATCATAAGGAGGAGAACATTGCTCATCCTTTAGTTCCCTCGGATCCGGAGTGAATGACTTTAGAGCCACAGGAGTTTAAGCTCATCGAAGGAAAACGGTGCTTCTTTTACATTTTTTTTTTCTTTCTTTTTTTTTTTTTTTTTTTTTACCCTTCCCGAATATTTTTCTGGGAAAAAGATTTGGAAATGAGACTTGGAGCCAAGAGAACCTGCGGAGAGCGAATGTAACCTTCTGTAGGCTAGGAAGCAGCGGTCAGAAATAACCCGAATTTGGCCGAGGAGGGCGAAGGGCAGCGCGGAGCGGATCCGGCCGGGATGTAGGGAGCGGCGGTGGGACCGGGCGTGCCGAGCACATTCCCATGGCCGGGAACCCAGCGCTGGGCTCCGCATCACGTGCATCGCCAGGCACCGCTCCCGCCGAGTGAAGACGTCCTTGGCGGATCTGGGATTGCAATAGAGCGCCCGGCCGAGGGACCCGCCGGCGGTCACAGCCCGGACAGCGGCGGCGGCTCGGGGACCGTGCGGCTGAGCGAGAGCGTCCCTCGGTGCTGCCGGCGCCCGGAGCTGCCCCGGCGCTGGATCCAGCGGCGTTCCGAGCCCGGCTCCCCGCGACAGCCTCGGCCCCGGATCGCGGGGCAGCCCCGCTGCGGCAGGGCCGGGGCAGCCATGGCATGGCACGGGCACGGGCACGGGCACGGCGGCGTGCCCGAGTTCCCCCCGCGGGTGACGCGCCGGGGCAGCGGCTTCAGCCCCAACGCGAGCCACGGCCGGAGCCGAGAGCGGGGCCGGCGCCGGCGCTGGGCGTCCCTGCTGCAGAACCCAGCCCTGCTCTGCAGAGGTGCCGGGGCCGCGCGGGGAACACGGCTGGGCACGGCTGGGGGCTGAGGGGGCACGGCTGGGGGATTTGGGGGGCACAGATGGGGGATTTGGGGGGCACAGATGGGGGATTCGGGGGGCACAGATGGGGGCTGAGGGGGGCACGGCTGGGGGCTGAGGGGGGCACGGCTGGGGCAGGCTGGGGGCTGAGGGGGGCACGGCTGGGGGGATTCGGGGGGCACAGGTGGGAGATTCGGGGGACACAGATGGGGGCTGAGGGGGGCACGGCTGGGGGATTCGGGGGACACAGATGGGGGCTGAGGGGGGCAAACCTGCGGGATTCGAGGGGCACAGATGGAGGATTCGGGGGGCAAACCTGGGGGTCTTTATGGGGACAGACCGTAGTGGCTTTGGGGGGACAGATCCTGATGGCTTCAGGGGACAGACCCTGGTGGTTTTGGGGAGGCAGATCCTGATGGCTTCAGGGGGACAGAGCTGGTGGCTTTACAGGGACAGACCCTGGTGGCTTTATGGGAACAGACCCTGGTGGCTTTATGGGGACACATCTGGGGGGCTTTTTGGGGACAGAGCTGGTGACTTTACGGGGACAGATCCTGGTGGTTTTATGGGAACAGACCCTGCGTGGCTCGGAGCTGTTGCCACGAGGGGACATGGCTCTGTGGGGACAGACCTTGGTGGCTTTAGGAGTGACAATGATGGCTTTGGGAGGGACAAACCCTGCTGGGGCTTGAGGAGATGCTGGCAAGAGGGGACACGGCTCTGTGGGGACGGACCCTGGTGGCTTTAGGAGGGACAATGATGGCTTTGGTGAGGGACAAACCGCACTGAGGGTTGAGAAGGTGCTGGCAAGAGGGGATAGAGCTCGGTGGGGACGCAGCTTGGTGGCTCTGTGGGGACAGACAGTGATGGCTTTGGGAGGGACAAACCCCACTGGGGGTTGAGGAGATGCTGGCAGGAGGTGATACAGCTCTGGGCAGGGGGACCTTGGTGGCATTGAGGGCCAAGGAGCTGAGCTGTGGCTGCCAGGAGCTCTGGCTCCAGCTCTTCCCAGGTCAAACCCCAGCAATCTCTGCTTCTCCTGCTTTTTTCCCAAATGTATAAAAATCAGCTCCATCCAGACACCCCCACAAGTTCTGTTTCCAGCACCACCTTCAATCCTCCCTTCACTGCTGCCCTTCCCAGCGTCTTTGGGGCAGGGGTTCCTCAGCCCTGGGACGTGTTTGGGAGGTGGTTTTGGCCCTGCCAGAAGGGCACTTGGACAGAGGGACGGGTTGGGATGGTGCTGGAGCCACACTGGGAATGGAGGGATGAGCCTGGGAAGGGGCACTCCCCTCATAACCAGCCCTGAAAGCAGGAGCTGGGCTCTGATGGCCCTCCCAGCTGGGGAGATCCTGCTTCCCTCCTCTGGAACCTCGCTGCACTTTGATTTCTCCCCAGGTATTTGCTGTGTGTGCGGCGTGGAGGCAGCTCTGCCTGTTGTTCCAAGAAATATTCCTACATTTTCCAGCCTGAGCACTAAATTGGTGGCTTTCAGCAGTTCCCTAATTATGTGAGACATTTTTTGTACTTAACAAATGGCTCTGATTCCTGCCAGCACTTCAGCCTGGTGTTCCAGGCCCGTGGGTGTCGGGGAACAGAACATATTTCTGTGTCTGTGAATATGATCCCACACGTTGTCTTAAGTGGGAAAATGTTCGCAGCCCTTATATGGAGAGGGAATTTTTTCCCCCCCCTCTAAATCCATCAGTGCCTTCTCCTGCAGTACTAATGCAGTTTGATCTTGCTGGTGCTCTCCGGGCTGGATTGGGAAGCTGAAATGTGCAATGGGCTTTCTTCTTTGGCTGGCAGGAGCCTGGCGTGCCCTGCTCTGCCCTCAGAGTGTTCAGGAATTGGGGATGGAATGGGGGGGGATGCTTTCCCCACCTGCAGAGCTGCCAGGTGAAGGTAG